>NC_080070.1:23193043-23507332 GCF_949987535.1 Balaenoptera acutorostrata
CTTATATTATTCTCATGAACATAAGCCCATCAATATCTAGAAACAGAGAGAACATAAGTGGGTGCCAGGTGAAGGGCAGCTTTTCTCTTGCCCTCACTGTCCTTGTCTCTGTTTGGAAAATGCCTTCCTGAGAGCGTGGGTGGCGGAACACAACCTATCTCCACCATCTGGAAATCTTTTCACAGACCTTAAGCTCTTTCTGAAGATGGAAGATTGGCCTGGGAAGGGGGACATGTTGAGGTTTGCAGGTTGCCATGTTCACCCCTCCTACTCCACACAGGTAGGTGCTCCTACAGCTCTTCTTAACTCTGGTACTCTCCAATACCCAGGGCTGGCCAGCTGCTACCGCGCAATGGCTAGTGATCCACTCTCAGTCACCCTCACATGTGTCCCATGTTCTGGACAGTCAATAGTCACCTTGGTGCTGAGCTTCTATCTCTCCCCCTTTTACCATGTGGGCAGCCAAGTGGCCTGTTCTTTGTGCCTTTCTCACCTGCATCCCCAGCCAGGCTTAGAAGCCACCACAAGAGATGATTTCACAGAACTCTTAAATGCCAACCAGTTACTGCTGATGTTACAAGTTCTGCAACTACTTCCTGTTCTAAGCTTGCTGTGCACCTTTAGGCATCCTGGTCACCATCCTATCCTTAAGATGAGTGAAGCCCAGGACAGAAGACACCAGCAGAGTGAGAGAGACTGGGGAGGTAGGTGAGTTAGATGAAATGAACAGAGACTGGGGGGTGCGGTGGGGGGAGAAACCATCATCTTCATCTGCATCAGCACTGTTCCCCCTCCAAGCCAACCTGCATCCTGGCTTCCCAACCACTTGAATGCTCAGAGGCCAGCTTCCTCTTGCTCTAAATGTTCACCAAGCTGGCTGCCTAGGCCGTGTCTGTGGACCTCAGGAAGAATTCCTCCACCTTTGCTGGGTTCCCTATTATGAGGCAAGAACAGATTTGGGGGTAAGGATGACACTATTGGTTATAACCATCTGCAATTTGCTCAGGCACACAGCCCTTTCTGTGCAAGCGCCTATGGTGAGCACTCCAGAGCTCAGCCAAGAAGCCTCAACCCAGGTGTCCGCTGCATTATAAGAGAAGTCTGAATCCTGAGAAAGAAAGATTTTTCAGCCACGTGAATAGGAGCAGCGAGAGCCTGAGAGCTCTATGCATCAGCCCACATGGCAGCAAGGGTAGTTATTACACACTTACTGCTGAGCTGCCTGTGGAAAAATCTCCTTCCCTGACCACCTGCTATGCCTAAACCCTCTGAGCCATTTGGCAGTAGAGACCAGGTGTGAACGGAAGTCATCGGCATAAAAATTACTCAATCACATATAAGTAATTACCTCAATAAACAATCCCAAAGTCCCTTTAGCCAGATAGTATAATGGAGAGTAAACTAACAGATATAGACAGATCAGTGAGATACAGGATTCTATCTGGAGATTAACTTGTGTTATAACAAAAGCATATGGGTTTTGCTCCAACTCCCCTGCTTACCAGCCAAGTGGCCTTGGCCAGGATTCTTAACCTTTTTTTTTTTTTTAATAGATTTTTATTGGAGTATAATTGCTCCACAGTACTGTGTTAGTTTCTGTTGTACAACAGAGTGAATCAGCCATATGCATACATATATCTCCATATCCCCTCCCTCTTGCATCTCCCTCCCACCCTCCCTATCCCACCCCTCTAGGTCGTCGCAAAGCACCGAGCTGATCTCCCTGTGCTATGCAGCAGCTTCCCACTAGCTAGCTATTTTACATTTGGTAGTGTATATATGTCGCTACTCTCACTTCGCCTCAGCTTCGCCCTCCCCCTCTGTGTCCTCAAGTCAATTCTCTATGTCTACATCTTTACTCCTGCCCTGCCCATAGGTTCATCAGTACCATTTTTCTTTTTTTTAGATTCCATATATATATGTGTTAGCATACGGTATTTGTTTTTCTCTGACTTACTTCACTCTGTATGACAGACTCCAGGTCCATCCACCTCACTACAAATAACTCAATTTCATTTCTGTTTATGGCTGAGTAATATTCCATTGTATGTATGTGCCACATCTTCTTTATCCATTCATCTGTTGATGGACATTTAGGTTGCTTCCATGTCCTGGCTATTGTAAATAGTGCTGCAATGAACATTGTGGTACATGACTCTTTTTGAATTATGGTTTTCTCAGGGTAGATGCCCAGGAGTGGGATTGCTGGATCATATGGTAGTTCTATTTTTAGTTTTTTAAGGAACCTCCATAATGTTCTCCATAGTGGTTGTATCAATTTACATTCCCACCAACAGTGCAGGAGGGTTCCTTTTTTCACCACACCCTTTCCAGCATTAATTGTTTCTAGATTTTTTGATAATGGCCATTTTGACGGGTGGGAGGTGATACCTCATTGTAGTTTTGATTTGTATTTCTCTAATAATTAGTGATGTTGAGCATCTTTTCATGAGCCTCTTGGCCATCTGTATGTCTTCTTTGGTGAAATGTCTACTTAGTTCTTCCGCCCATTTTTTTACTGTATTATTTTTTTTTTGATATTGAGCACCATGAGCTGTTTGTATATTTTGGAGATTAATCCTTTGTCCATTGTTTCACGTGCAGATATTTTCTCCCATTCTGAGAGATGTCTTTTCGTCTTGTTTATGGTTTCCTTTGTTGTGAAAAAGCTTTTAAGTTTCATTAGGTCCCATTTGTTTATTTTTGTTTTTATTTTCATTACTCTAGGAGGAGGGTCAAAAAAGATCTTGCCGTGGTTTATGTCAAAGAGTGTTTTCCCTATGTTTTCCTCTAAGAGTTTTATAGTGTCTGGTCTTACATTTAGATCTTTAATCCATTTGGAGTTTATTTTTGTGTATGGTGTTAGGTAGTGTTCTGATTTCATTCTTTTACATGTAGCTGTCCAGTTTTCCCAGCACCATTTATTGAAGAGGCTGTCTTTTCTCCATTGCATGCTCTCACCTCCTTTGTTGTAAATTAGGTGACCATATGTGTGTGGGTCTATCTCTGGGCTTTCTATCCTGTACCATTGATCTATATTTCTGTTTTTGTGCCAGTACCATACTGTCTCGATTACTGTAGCTTTGTAGTATAGTTTGAAGTCAGGGAACCTGATTCCTCCAGCTCCGTTTTTCTTTCTCAAGATTGCTTTGGCTATTTGGGGTCTTTTGTGTTTCCACGAGTTGTAAAATTTTTTCTTCTAATTCTGTGAAGAATGCCATTGGTAGCTTGATAGGGATTGCATTGAATCTGTAGATTGCTTTGGGTAGTAAAATCATTTTCACAATATTGATTCTTCCAATCCAAGAACATGGTATATTTCTCCAGCTGTTTATGTCATCTTTGATTTCTTTCATCAGTGTTTTATAGTTTTCTGAGTACAAGTCTTTCACCTCCTTATGTAGGTTTATTCCTAGGTATTTTATTCTTTTTGTTGTGATGGTAAATGGGATTGTTTCCTTGATTTCTCTTTCTGATTTTTTGTTGTAAGTGTATAGGAATGCCAGAGATTTCTGTGTACTAATTTTGTATCCTGCAAGCTTACCAAATTCATTGATTAGTTCTAGTAGTTTTCTGGTGGCATCTTTAGGATTCTCTATGTATAGTATCATGTCATCTGCAAACAGTTACAGTTTTACTTCTTCTTTTCCAATTTGTATTCCTTTTATTTCTTTTTCTTCTCCAATTGCCATGGCCAGGACCTCCAAAACTATGTTTAATAATAGTGGCGAGAGACATCCTTGTCTTGTTCCTGATCTTAGTGGAAATGCTTTCAGTTTTTCACCACTGAGTATGATGTTTGCTGTGGGTTTGTCATATATGGCCTTTATCATGTTGAGGTAGGTTCCCTCTATGCCCATTTTCTGGAGAGTTTTTTTCATAAATGGGTGTTGAATTTTGTCAAAAGCTTTTTCTGCATCTATTGAGATGATCATATGGTTTTTATTCCTTAATTTGTTAATATAGTGTATCACACTGATTGATTTGCATATACTGAAGAATCCTTGCATCCCTGGGATAAATTCCACTTGATCATGGTGTATGATCCTTTTAATATGTTGTTGGATTCTGTTTGCTAGTATTTTGTTCAGGATTTTTGCATCTATGTTCATCAGTGATATCGATCTATAATTTTCTTTTTTTTGTGATATCTTTTTCTGGCTTTGGTATCAGGGTGATGGTGGCTTCATAGAATGAATTTGGGAGTGCTCCTCCCTCTGCAATTTTTTGGAAGAGTTTGAGAAGGATCAGTGTTAGCTCTTCTCTAAATGTTTGGTAGAATTCGCCTGTGAAGCCATCTGGTCCTGGACTTTTGCTTGTTGGAAGATTTTTAATTACAGTTTCAATTTCATTACTTGTGATAGGTCTGTTTATATTTTCTAATTCTTCCTGGTCCAGTCTTGGAAAATTGTACCTTTCCAAGAATTTGTCCATTTCTTCGTGGTTGTCCATTTTATTGGCATATAAAAATATATGGCATATAGTTGTTTGTAGTAGTCTCTTATAATCCTTTGTATTTCTGTGGTGTCAGCTGTGATTTCTCCTTTTTCATTTCTAATTTTATTGATTTGCGTCCTCTCCCTTTTTTTCCTGATGAGTCTGGCTAAGGGTTTATCAATTTTGTTTATCTTCTCAAAGAACCAGCTTTTAGTTTTATTGATCTTTGTTATTGTTTTCTTCATTTCTTTTTCATTTATTTCTGCTCTGATCTTTATTTCCTTCCTTCTACTGACTTTGGGTTTTCTTTGTTCTTCTTTCTCTACTTGCTTTAGGTGTAGGGTTGGATTGTTTATTTGAGATTTTTCTTGTTTCCTGAGGTGAGACTGAATTGCTATAAACTTCCCTCTTAGAACTGCTTTTGCTGCGTCCCATAGGTTTTGGGTCATCGTGTTTTCATTGTCATTTGTTTCTATGTATTTTTTTATTTCTTCTGTGATTTCTTCAGTGATCTCTTGGTTATTTAGTAGTGCACTGTTTAGCCTCCATGTATCTGTGTTTTTTTCAGTTCTCTTCCTGTAATTGATTTCCAATCTCATAGCATTGTTGTCAGAAAAGATGCTTGACACGATTTCAATTTTCCTAAATTTTCCGAGGCTTGATTTGTGACCCAAGATGTGATCTATCCTGGAGAATGTTCCATGTGCACTTGAGAAGAAAGTATATTCTGCCACTTTCAGGTGGGATGTTCTATAAATATCAATTAAATCTGTCTGGTCTATTATGTCATTTAAAGCTTGTGTTTCCTTATTTATTTTCTGTTTGGATGATCTGTCCATTGGTGTAAGTGGGGTGTTAAAGTCCCCTACTATTATTGTGTTACTGTCAATTTCCCCTTTCATGGTTGTTAGCATTTGCCTTATGTATTGAGGTACTCCTACGTTGGGTGCATAAACATTTATAATTGTTACATCTTCTTGGATTGATCCCTTGATCATTTTATAGTGTCCTTCCTTACCTCTTGTAAGGTCTTTATTTTAAGGTCTATTTTATCTGATACAAGTATTGCTACTCCAGCTTTCTTTTGATTTCCATTTGTATGGAATATCTTTTTCCATCCTCTCACTTTCAGTCTGTATGTATCCCTAGGTCTGAAGTGGTTCTCTTGTAGACAGCATATATATGGGTCTTGTTTTTGTATCCATTCAGCCAGTCTGTGTCTTTTGGTTGGGGCATTTAATCCATTTACATTCAAGGTTATTATCGATATGTATGTTCCTATTACCGTTTTCTTAATTGTTTTGGGATTGTTTTTGTGGGTCTTTTTCTTCTCTTGTGTTTCCCACCTAGAGAAGTTTCTTTAGCATTTGTTGTAAAGCTGGTTTGGTCGTGCTGAATTCTCTTAGGTTTTGCTTGTCTGAAAAGCTTTTGATTTCTCCATCAAATCTGAATGAGATCCTTGCTGGGTAGAGTAATCTTGGTTGTAGGTTTTTCTCTTTCGTCACTTTAAGTATATCTTGTCAATCCATTCTGGCCTGCAGAGTTTCTGCTGAAAAATCAGCTGATAACCTTATGGGGATTCCTTTGTATGTTATTTTTCATTTTTCCCTTGCTGCTTTTAATATTTTTTCTTTGAATTTAATTTTTGTTAGTTTGATTAACATGTGTCTTGGTGTGTTTCTCCTAGGGTTTATCCTGTATGGGACTCTCTTTGTTTCCTGGACTTGGGTGACTATTTCCCTTCCCATGTTAGGGAAGTTTTTCACTATAATCTCTTCAAATATTTTCTCAGACCCTTTTTTCTTCTTCTTCTTATGGGACCCCTATAATTTGAATGTTGGTGCATTTAGTGTTGTCCCAGAGGTCTCTGAGATTGTCTTCAATTCTTTTCATTCTTTTTTCTTTATTCTGCTCCTCAGCAGTTATTTCCACCATTATGTCTTCCAGCTCACTTATTTGTTCTTCTGCCTCAGTTATTCTGTTATTGATTCCTTCTAGTGTATTTTTCATTTCAGTTATTGTGTTGTTCATCTCTGTTTGTTTGTTCTTAGTTCTTCTAGGTCTTTGTTAAACATTTCTTATATTTTCTCAATCCGTGCCTCCATTCTATTTCCGAGATTCTGGATCATCTTTACTATCATTACTCTGAATTCTTTTTCAGGTAGAGTGCCAATTTCCTCTTCATTTATTTGGTCTTGTAGGATTTTACCTTGCTCCTTCATCTGTGACTTATTCTTTTGCTGTCTCTTTTGTTGTTGTTGTTGTTGAGTGGGATTGTGTTCCTGTCTTAGTGGCTGTTTGGCCTGAGGCTTCCAACACTGCAATTTGTAGGCTGTTGGGTAGAGCTGGGTCTTGGTGCTGACATGAGGACCTCTGGGAGACCTCACTCCAATGAATATTCCCTGGGAACTGAGGTTCTCTTTTAGTCCAGTGGTTCAGACTCGGAGCTCCCACTGCAGGAGCTTCGGCCCGACCCCCAGCCATTCGCTTGGGGGTTCCTCCCATCTTCTTGGGCGTCAAGGTCCCCCACCAGTGTCTGGCAGGTGCCCTAGTTGTGGGGAGAAATGTACTCCGTGTCTTCCCACACTGCCATCTTGACTCCATCCCCCCCAATCTTCTAGTAGGGTACCATGCCATCCTTTCATCTCTCCTACCTCCCAAATGTCCTCTCCTTTGCAAACCTCAAGGCATTCTGTGTGGAGCACGTGTGCATGTGTGTGCACACACATGCACACACACACACAGAATGTACAGGTGTATCCTTGCATGTCACTTTTCATAGTTAAGGCTAGGCAAGACCTATCAAATCTCCATATGCCAAATGCTGACGAGAAAGCTCCAGCAAACCTTAACCATTAATAGAGAGGTGAAGCCAAAAAGCCTATGACCCAGGCTTTCCCTTAAGCATGGCAGAAATTGAAACAATTTCTGGTAATTCTTAGTAATTCATAATATAGGAGTAAGAAAGTAGGAATGCCTGAAACTGACCTTACAAATAAGAACTAGGAAGGAAAAGAATTGGCAGGAATTAGGGAGCTGGGGAGGGACTGTGGAGACCACCTAGTCCTGATATCACAGATGAAGCTGAGCCTGAGAGAGAGGTAATTGACCCAGGATGACACAAGGGCAAAGCTGGGACTGGAGTCCAGGTCTTCCTTCCCAACACCATACCATTTGAGGTATAATCAGCCATTCATTTCCAAATCCATTTGGTTCCCATATCTCTGAACTAACCAAGTAATAATAAGTCCAAAAGGAACTTACCCAAAAAACTTTTCTTGGCCACAGATGCTGGACCCAATAAGGTCCCCAAAGAACAGTATCCACTTCATGTCCCAAGGGTGTCAGTCATAGAGTGGCTGAGTCAAGCTGTATTTATAAGGAGTCTGAGGCAGTCTCATGTCCTCAAAAATGCTAATGTGATTCCCAAGCACCCTTGAAACTCTGACAGTACGTCAGATGCCTCTTCCATTCCTTTTGAGTGATAAAAGCCAAGCCTCTTGATTTACAAGGTCAGGAACTTGCTCCTCAGGCTGGAAAAGTCTGTGCTAAGGGTGCTATAATGCTCATCACTTGGTATTTAAATAGTGTCTTCTGAGTAAATACGCAAGTCCCATAGTGCTGGATAGAATTTATACTGATAGAGGAGGACAGATTATAAACCCGAGATGAAGTTACCTCTAGAGTAAAAATAAATAAATAAAGACTATCAAAGAAACCCCAAGCCAACTCCAAGACCACACACTTCACACACTTGACAAGCCCTTCTCTGGTGACAGCAGGTCATGATGAAAGTTTGTGGCTTCTGTTATGAATCTGACACCTAATTCTTATGACTCCACTAAAAAGGCAGAAATATATGAGGTAAATGGTATAGGAGGAATGTGTTTGTCTGAATAAATTATCAGTTTTCCTTGAAATCTGAGCTAAAGGTAAGGTTTAATGGTATTATTAATAATAAGACTTTCTTGCATTTACTAGATTCTGAGTCTGGTGTCCTTTCCACCAAGTCACAGCAGAACAAATGGAAGACACTCATGATCTCCATGACTTCTTCAAGGACTCTGGGGCCTTTCAGTCTGTCCTAGGTGCCCCAAATCCCACAAGCCTCTCCCACCCTACTGTCCCCACCAACTATATACTTTCTGCACTTTCTCAAGGGGAGTAGATTCAACCAAGGGTCATGGTTGAAAGTGTTAAAGAGATGTTATTCTGACACTTGTTACAACTGTAAGGAAGACTTTATTCAAGATACAATAGGAGAGAGTAATTGTGTTCAACTTCAAATACAGTAAAGATAGCAGAGCAAGGGGATCAGTGGATGGAAAACTGTTAAGAGGAGACATCAGGGTAGGGGGGATTCTTGCTTAACTGGCCTAATAGATTCTTGCTAAAGGCAGGCCAAGGACTTAGACGTCAATGGTGGAGGATGAGGAACTCGATCAGATGTCAAGGATTGGGGGATTACTTAGCAGGATTCTTTGCTAAGACTGACTTAGGGCCCAAGGACAAGGCTAGTAGAAAAGAGGGCTCAGGGAAGCCTGTCCAAGGTTTGGTCAAGAAGAGTCTTTGTCAGGAGTTGTGGAGCCGGGGGCCTCTATCAGGGCTCTTTTGTCCTTCCAACACTGGAACTGAACTCCTAGGCCCACCTTGGTCTATCACAAAGGCTGGGCTGTACTTCACCATGATAGATTTCAGCTTTGAAATTAGTAAAAAGAGAAGCTGAGACCTGAATCTGCAAGAAATGTGAACTAAAGAATCAAGTACCCAGAATTCTAGGCAAGCTGAAATTCACTTCCCACCCTTTTCTCCCAGGGAAAGCCATCAACGTGAAGAAAATGTAAATCTCTAATGGAAGCCAATGTCTAAAGAGAAATTGTAATGGAATCTGAGACCCAGACTTGATGGGGCAGCCTGGAGGAAGGAGCATCATTGGTTTGCGTCTCCACTAGTTTTTATGATGCAGCATACCAGAAACGGAAAAGCAGAAGGCAACATGGAATCAGAGGATACAGCACCTAGCGTGATACTTAGCACAATGCAGTTGCTTAATTACTATTTACTGAATAAATAAACTCGAAAGTCCCTTTCTAGCTCTAAGATGCTACTCTATTAAGATGAAGGAACTGACACATGCCACAACATGGGTGAATCTCGAAAACATTATGCTAAGTGAAATAAGCCAGTCACAAAAGGACAAATACTATATGATTCCATTTATATATGGTACCTAGAATAGGCAAATTCATAGAGACAGAAAGAGCATAGAATTACCATGGGCTAGAGAGAGGGAGAACAGGGACTTATTGCTTAAGGGGTACAGAGTTTCAGTTTGGGACGGTGGAAAATTTCTGGAGATGGATGGTGATGATTGCACAACATTGTGAATGTACTTAATGCCACTGAATTGTACACTCAAAATGGTTAAAATCATTGTATGGTATGTATATTTCACCACAATTTTTTTTTAATTTTTAAAGGATGTTGGTAGCATTTTGCTTAAAATGGGATTAAACAGATAAAGGGGTACAGCTCAGTGAGTGCTCAGTGTAATGAGTACAGCTCATTAATCAAAGATATAATGCTCCTATATCAGGATTAGAAAAAGGAATAATCAGGGGCTTCCCTGGCGGCTCAGTAGTTAAGAAGCCACCTGCCAATGTAGGGGACACGGGTTCGAGCCCTGGTCCGGGAAGATCTCACATGCCGCGGAGCAATTAAGTCTGTGCGTCACAACTATTGATGCTGTGCTCTAGAGCCCGTGAGCCACAACTACTACTGAAGCCTGCGCACCTAGAGCCAGTGCTCTGCAACAAGAGAAGCCACCTCAATGAGAAGCCCATGCACCGCAATGAAGAGTAGCCCCCGCTCGCCGCAACTCGAGAAAGCCCACGCGCAGCAACGAAAACCCAATGTAGCCAAAAATAAATTAATTAATTAAATAAGTTTAAGGGAAAAAAATTACATATCTTTAAAAAAAAAAGAAAAGAAAAGAAAAAGGAATAATCACAATGCAGGGGCTTCCCTGGTGGTGCAGTGGTTATGAAGCCGCCTGCCAATGCAGGGGACACAGGTTTGAGCCCTAGTCTGGGAAGATCCCACATGCTGCGGAGCAACTAAGCCCATGTGACACAACTACTGAGCCTGTGCTCTAGAGCCTGTGAGCCACAACTACTGAGCCCGCATGCCACAACTACTGAAGCCCGTGAGCCTAGAGCCTGTGCTCCGCAACAAGAGACGCCACTGCAATGAGAAGCCCGCGCACCACAACAAAGAGCAGCCCCCACTCACTGCAGCTAGAGAAAGCCTGCGCACAGCACTGAAGACCCAATGCAGCCAAAATAAATAAATAAATAATTAATAAATAAATTTATTTAAAAAAAAATAATAAATAATCATAACCCAACTTTGCTTCAAACCAAAGAGCTTTTAATGGTGTTTATTCCCAAGAGCCTTAATAGGGGTGGTCTCGCACATGCCCCATGACTGTCTTCAAGCCAAACCAGGTCTCTTTCACTGTGGGTAAGATCTGATTGGCCAGCAGGAGGAAGTCATATCGATCTGTGTCTCCCAGTTCAAATTCAAATGAGTATTTGATTCCAGAGTCATAGGACCAGTCAGTGCTTCCTCCACTGGCTTGGTCTGAAGGGCAAATGAGAATAAAGTCTGGTTACGCTATTCCCACTGGCCTCTCACAGTTATGTAACCTCTATATTAAGTTCTACCACTATCAAAAATAAGTCAGGCCCCTATCTGCATGGACCTTGAGAACAGGCATAGCTTAGTAGAGGGCCATGCTTATGAAAAAATACAAGATTAATTTGAAAAGCAAAAGGTGTTACTCAAATGGACACTATACTTAGCCTTCCTTTGGTGTTCTTAGGAGCCTCTGGCTTCACCCACCCATTTGGAATCCTGCCTGCTCTCCTACTGGCATCTTCTACAGCTTAGGGAGGCTACACCACTTCCTTCTTCAGTTGGGTGCTAGGTGTAAACATTGTTTCCTCTGGTGGGAGAGAAGGGATTACAAATAGAGGAAAAGATTTGGTCCCTGCCCTCAGGGGACTTTCAGCATAAGGATGGAACAGGCTTTGTTCTGATAACAAATAACATGCCCAGCACCTATATGTGTGAGTAAAACCAACAGTGTGCACCTGTGTAATATGTGGCCACTGATGTGACAAATGATAAAGGAAGGTAGCATTAGCCTACAAAGACTTCTGGCAACCATGACTCAGAAGAGCTAAGCAATAGGTCGGGTCTGAGGCCCGTCCGAGGGAGGGCAGGTAGAGGTCAAATAGAGTCACCTAATCCCTAAGAACGGGGCCAAGCAAAGGGGAAGACCAGGGAGGTTATACCAGGGAAAAGTAGGACTAGTGGTTAATATTGGGAATTAACACTATGAACTCTTGTGTCTTGTGTCTTTGCCTTCACCCACAGCAGCCGTGGTAGCACCTGGTAAATAACAAACACCAAATGGCTGCTGACTTGAACTGAATTTTCCTGGGTACCAAAATTACTAACTTATACCTTTGGTGTGGTCACATGACACAGATGATCCCACTAAGAGGTCCACAGTGGACTGGCTTCAGATTGAATCCTGATTCTGCAAATCATTAGCTGGGTGACCTAAGACAGTCACTTATCTGAGTCCCAAATGCTTCTTCTGTCAAATAAGGATAATAATACTACTTACTTCACAGGCCAGTGAGAATTAAATGGGATAATATAATGTTTATGATTCAATCAATTGTTGAGTGTTTATTAAATGTGTTAGACATTATGCTAAATTGGTTTATTTAATCCTCACCTGTGTCACAAGTAGATATTAGTATTAGTCCCATTTTACAGATGAGGAAATCTCAGAGAGATTAAGTGAAGGAGATGGGATAATGTATGTAGAATAGGCATTCAGTAAATGTCAGTGGTGATTATAATCATCATTATCCATAAATGACTAAGATCCCATCAGAAAAGTTGGACCACATTAAGGATCAGAGGTATCTGGAGGAGAGTAGTTCACCAGGAAACGAACAAGCAACATTTATATAGTGCCTTCGAGTTAGTGAACTCTTTTATTCTACATTCTATCTATAGAGCTTCTTGACAACCCATTTCATAGATGAAAAAACCAAGGCAACCTGGTTTGAGTGACCAGGTTTGAGTGACCTGCCCAAGGTTACTCAGTTCCAAAGTGATGGAACTATAACTCAAACCCAGACCTCTCTCCCCAAAGTCTGTGTTTTATTTCCCCCTGAGAAAGACTCAAGTAACAACTTCTGGACCAAACACCTGTTGTGATGCAGCTCCTTATAGCCCTTTCCAGATGAGAAACTGCCCAGAAAATGTCTCACCCACCACAGACGTTCAGCCATGTCTTGGGTGGAGCGAAGCAGGTATTCAGCCCAGAGCTGCATACCAATCGGGGGCAAGAGGCAAAAAGTACTTCATTGGGACTAGTTCTTAGAGGCAGTGCTTGTCCAAGCTGGAATGAGGCCAGAATCAAGGATAACAGAGTCAGCTCTGGACAGAGATGCAGCAAGAACTTGATTAACCATTAATGGTCACATTACAAAAGATCAGACAGCAAACCCTATACTTCTCTGACATTTGCTTATTGGAAGTATCTTCAACATCTGTGACTTTACCAAAAAAAACATACTAAATATAGGCCTTTCAAGGTCTCCAGTACTTGTAAATACCTCAGAAAAGGAAGGCGGAAAACTAGATTCCTTGTAATAAAATGGCTGAGACCCCATGTATGTGTCTCGGGGCAAATGATGCCATTCTGCTGACATTCTGAACTCCAGCCTCCACTCAGGGGCGGCCAACCAGAGAAAACATGCATTCCTCAGCCTCAAGTGGCCATAATGGCCTTCTACCCCACTGCCACCACTCAGGGGGCCCTCCTCCCTGGAGGTTCCCCCACCAAAGGGTAGGACAATCCCACATGGAACACAGTTAAAAAGGTCTGGGCAACTGTAAGAAGATCAGTCTTCCCAGAGAATAGTCTAAAAAATATGTAGATAGAGCTCCAAAGCTGTTCATTACATTTGACTTCGGAATCGCCTAAAAGAAAAAGAAGTTTGTGCCAATATGTTCATAGTAGCACTATTTAGCAAAAAGTTGAAACAATCCAAAGGCCCAATAACTGGGATATGGCAGTATAATTGAATAACAAATACCTAGAGTGGAAATAACATAAAACTATGTAGGAAATGTACAATGGAATACTACTCAGCCATAAAAAAAGAATGAAATAATGCAATTTGCAGCAACATGGATGGACCTAGAGATTATCATACCAAATGAAGTCAGAAAGAGAAAGATATACCATATGATAGCACTTATATGTGGAATCTAAAATATGACACAAATGAACTTATCTATGAAACAGAAACACACTCACAGACATAGAGAACAGACTTGTGGTTGCCAAGGGAGATGGGAGAGGGATGGATTGGGAGTTTGGGATCAGCAGATGCAAACTATTATATAGAGAATGGATAAACAACAAGGTACTACTGTATAGCACAGGGAACTATATTCAATATCCTGTGATAAACCATAATGGAAAAGAATATGAAAAAGAATATATATATGTATAACTGAATCACTTTGTTATACAGTAGAAGTTAATACAACATTGTAAATCAATTATACTTCAATAAAATAAATTTTTTAAAGAACTATATGGGAAATGATGTTAAATGAAAAAAAGCTGAACACAGACATTGATTACAACTAGATAAATATATTTGTGTTCAATGACAAAACATTAATGAAATTGAAACTGATAATAAAGTATGATCATTATTAGACTCGTTTTTCTATGAAGTTTTAAAAATACATCATAATAGCAAAAAAGAAAGAGAGAAAGAAAGAAAACCATAACCTGGAAAAAAAAAGAAAAAGAAACTTTCATGATCTGAAATATTACCAAATCAGTAGTCTTGGGATTTCCATTAAGTGTTCTAAATATGGTGAGTGAACTATTACTCCTCTGCTCTCCAAAACTCCCATTAAGAAAACCATGACTGGGACTTCCCTGGTGGCACAGTGGTTAGGAATCAGCCTGCCAACGCAGGGGACACAGGTTTTATCCCTGGTCCGGGAAGACCCCACATGCGGTGGAGCAACTAAGCCCATGCACCACAACTACTGAGCCCACGTGCCACAACTACTGAAGCCTGCGTGCCCTAGAGCCTGTGCTCCACAAGAGAAGCCTCCGCAATGAGAAGCCCGCGCACTGCAAGAAGAGTAGCCCCCGCTCACTGCAACTAGAGAAAGCCCACGTGCTGCAACGAAGACCCAACGCAGCCAAACATAAAATAAATTTTTTAAAAAAATCAAGTATGCTTTAAAAAAAAGAAAAGAAAAGAAAACCATGACTAACAAGTGTGCTCTCCCTCAGATTCCCACCATCACCCTCTTACAGATAGAGCTATGTCAGTGTCCCCAGCATGTCGGCACACTCTCCTCTTGTTCAAGCCTGATCTGCCCACCTCTGCTTATCCCTTTCTTGCCCCTCTTCTCCCCCTCTTTGGAACAGCACTGCCTTGGTCATTTCTTCTCTCTCCTATATCTTCCACCTCTCCCTCTCTATTGTTCCTTTTCCCACAATCAATAAACAAATCTCTTAGCTCAAAAACAAAACCCTCCATTCCTTTCTCTCCTCCCCTTCTCATCCATGCTCCTCTGAAGAGTAGTCTACTCACTCGGCCTCCCCTTCTCCCATCCCATGTACTCCTCCAGTTACCCTCACTCTTCTGAAACTGCTCTGGTTACGGTCACCATAAGCTAGTAATGAAAACCCAATGGTAAATGTTCTGTCCTTTTCACATTTGACCTTTTTGTGACCTTTTTGTCATTGTTAACCACTGCCTCCTTCCCAACAATTGCTCCTTCCCTGGTTTCTGAAACGCAAGGTTTTCGGCCTCTCTGCCCAGCCCTGCTGCCATGCCCTCCATCATTGCTAACCACTTCTGCTGCCCAACATCTTGCTCCCCTCCTCTGCCCAGGGCTTTTCCCACTTCAAATGACCTCCTTGCTCTCCTGTTCCAACCACCTTCTCTGTGTCAACTACCCTTAAATCTCTCTCTCGGCAGAATCCCAGGGGCATACAGCCCAAAGCGTACAGGACATCTCCACTTGAAAACAGCACAGTTATCTCAACCTCAGTATGTCCAGAGCTGAACTCATCTTTCCAGCCCCACCCCTCCTTCACCTGCCTGGATGTCTCCCTCAGTTAATGGCACCATTCAATGACCATCAGTGGGAAACTCTCCACTTCTGATCAATGACGAAAAACTTTTGATTTTACCTTGTAAATGTCTCCCTTCCATCCTCACTGGCACTGCTGTAGTGTGAGCCATCATCTCTCCTCGGAACTCTTCCTGCTCTTCTTGTGGGATGTTCCTACTTCTAGTCCATCATCACCACATCCTCCATGTTGCTGCTAACGTGTTTTATCTAAAACACAATGCCTCAGTGTGCTCGCTGCCCTGCTGATAACTCTCCAATGGCTTCCAGAATCCTTTGGGTTAAAACCTAAATTCTTTAATATGGCACACAAAAACCTGAACTCCCCCAACTCTTGTTACCACTTTCATTCCTTCTTGTAGTTCACAGAGCCCATCATGCAGTTTCACATGTCTGTGCCTTTGCATGTGCTAATGAGCCAGAATGTCCCATTCCTCTTCCTCTTCTCTAGCCTTCAAAACCCTGCCCTCTTCCTAGATGAAATCAAATCCCTCCAACTTTCTAATACTTTTGTACCATGTATAGCCTACTATTGCACATATCATACTAAAGTTTGTCTTCCCATTCATCTCCCATATTAAACAGTGAGTTCTCTGTGGGTTCATTATGTCTCCAGTACTTGGAGACAGGTATATAATCATATACAATGATTAGCACATAGTATATGCTCAATAAAAGTGTGTTTTTAGGCACAGTGGGTGCCTACAAAAGTCATTTGTTTCCAAAGGATCCATGGGCATGGGAGCACTAGGGAACCCCTGGGCATTCAACTGTGGGGTCCTGAGTTTCTGGCTTTGTCCATAACAAAGTGAGGGGATTCCTTTGGAGGACTAATAATCTGCATGTGGGTGCATTAGGATTTCCAACAGCGCTGCAGTCATTTCTTGTTCTTATCTCGATTTACTATGGGAGAGAGGAGCATCGGGAAGTCTGACAGCAGGCTCCCAAGCTTTATACCTGCCATTGCTGTTACTCCTGACTTGTCCTCCTCTTTGTTTCCCCAAACTCTGCATGGACAAATGGCTGCAACAGAGTCTATCCACTGAAACCTCTGGGTCCTCTTAAGAGTTGCACCCATTCTGTCCCCACATACAGTCCATGGGTTTACTTAGGGTGTGAGCCTCTCTTAGCCAAGAAATGGGTAATTAATAAAAGTGATAACTTAGGTCAGAGTCTTGATAAATGCCCATTTTCAGGCAAAGAAATTCCACATAATGAGAGTGAGCCGTTAAGGATCAGGACAAGCAGAGCAGAGAACACACAACTCAAATATTTAGGAAGTTCTTTGCTCTAAATACCACATAGTAAGTATCTCATGGAGGAGATCTAGCCTCGCCAAAGAAAACTGTGTAAGTTTGGGTTCCCTGCATTTTTAAGGCCTACCCATTTCATGTCAGAGCATTTAAAGGCTTTGACCCCAAATCACATGGTGCCTGCTATCTTAGTGGGTCATTTGTAAAAACACGTTAGATACTTACAGATGACTGAGCAGATAGGTCCCACTTTGTACTTGGTGCCGTGCAGGCTTGTCAGAGATTGGGCAGCCTTTTGGGCCACTTCATTCTAGAGTGAGAGAACCAAGGAAAGGTGGATAGATAGTGCTTGTCTCTTGGAAGAACAGATGCCCAGTTGCAGAACGTAGAATGGGACAGTCTGATGAACTGGACTCTGGTTAATTAAGCACAACACCCTTTTTGTTTCAACCATTTTCACTGGGAAGTAAGCACAAGTTCGCTTCTGTTGGCTCTGAAAATACAGCAGACCCTCGTTGTTCATTTCATCTTTCAGCTTTTTGCAATAAATACACCAGGGTCATTATTTTGCCACCAGCTCTCCTTGTTCAGGAGTGTGAATGGAAATAGGGTGGGAGTAAGGGGCTAAAGAGAATGTGTACTGACTCAAGGATGTATCCAGGAAGTTGTTTTTTTTTTTAAACTAGATCCCTACATTGGCTTATTTCCCTATGATTGTCTCTTTTTCCAAGAAGTAGAGCTCAGCAAAGTATTTTCCATTATTTGAGGGTTCCAATTTTGACTGATTGAGGCTTTACTGTCCTTGCTAGGGATAAATGTAAGGTCTTGAACTTGGGTCCAGGAAAACGACTGTACAATTACCAGATGGGGGAAACCTGGCTCAGCAGAATACTCACAGAGCCTGGGGGTTTCGGCTGTCAATGAGCCCAGCATGAGTCAACGGCACGACGCCACTGCCAAAAAACTAATGTGACCCTCAACTGCATAAGCTGGATGAGGGCAGTTATGGTCATGCTCTATGCTATGCTTGTTAACCCCACAACGCGAGTTTTACATTCACTTCTGGGAGCTGCCCTTGAAGAACACAGACAAATCAAAGCATATTCGTAAAATAGCAACCAGAAGGGTGAGGGAAGTTGGGAACATATTCTGAGTGCTTGAAGGGAAGGAAGGTGGGTACTTAGCAAGGAAAAACCTAGGAGAAGCAGGTTACTAATCTTCAAGTAATTAATGAATTTGCCTCTCAAAGGGAAATAAACTTGCTCTCTGGAGCAAGATGATAAACCAGGGCTGGTATGTGAAAACCATAAGCAGAAGGCTTGAGCTCAAACAATCAAATCTGCCCCAACATGGAAAAGGCTCCCTTGGAGGCAGGGAGCTATCCAATCATAGGCTGGATGACTATATGGTAGAGATTTAAGCACCAGGTTTAGGTAATGTAAGGTTATCTTACATTAGATAAGAGCTACTAAAAGTACCTTTGACATTCAACCCTGACATTCTCTCTCCCTTGATTCAACCTTTAGTGATAATATTCACCATCAAAACCCTGAAAACTGGCTTACAGGGGCTAAAATGCAACTGATGAGATGAAAGATACACCTGAATTTGAATAATCTATTCCATTTCTGCTAGCTGCTGACAACAATGTACTTGAAAGTAAACTGACCAAAAGGTCCCATCTCAGGACTTATCTCTAATATATGGGTTTCAAAAACCAAGCCTAAAAGCCATATTGGAAATATTTGCACATTCTCTTCAGCTGGGGTAGCACCTGCTCAATTATAAGCAGCCCCCTGAGATGCCACCATCTGACTTAAGGCTGCCACCAGTTTGCTCATTCCTGAAACAGGAAAGACGATGGAGGGTATCAAGTGATACCTTAGAGAAGTGTTTTATGCCCAGCACACACCAGTGCAGCATGATGACGGATCACAGAGCCAAAGACACCAGGAAGGTATAAGGCAAAGAGCTGGAGGCAGCACTGCTTAGCATAGAGCAACTGACTACAACTCCAAGAGCTTCAGGTCCAAATCCAAGTGATTATTTCTTAAGCAACAGAAAACACATCCTGGGAATTTATAGTCAAATCAGGCTCCTGCTCATCTAGATTAAGGCAACAATAATTTCATGAATTCTATTTCCCAAGGAAATTTAATTTAGGCAAGTCTTTCAAACCTTTGCCTGTGTCACAATCTTCTCAGCGGTTGGACATATTATGTCTCATTCATCTTTGTAACCTGTCACTAGTATACCCCCATCTCAATACCTATCTTTATGACTGAAACTTATTTGTCCACACCATGGATGTTTGTGTCCAAGCTGAAATGAAGTTTCAGAAACTTACCAGCTCATCAAATTTATGTGACTCGGCACATGTATACCCATAGGGGAACATCAGCAGCTGGGAATAGCTGTGGAAGGTAATGAAGGCCGTGACTTTGCCAGGACTCTTGATAAAGTCCACTATGGATTTCACTTCAACTTCAGAGTTGGCACTGGGTCCACGGTATGAGTCAGAGCAAGGGTTGTTGCTGGTTCCAGGTTGTGATGGGATGCAGAAGAAGCCAAGTGAGAACAGTGAGCTTTAAGGAGACAGTGTATGGAGGCAGTTACCTTGCATCACTTCAGTTCCTCCTCTGGAAATCAGAGCAAGATTGTCATTGTATTAGATTGAATTACTACCTAAAGACCCAGTCAGGAGGGCTTCCCTGGTGGCGCACTGGTTGAGAGTCTGCCTGCCGGTGCGGGGGACATGGGTTCGAGCCCTGGTCTGGGAAGATCCCACGTGCCGCGGAGCAGCTGGGCCCGTGAGCCACAACTACTGAGCCTGCGCGTCTGGAGCCTGTGCTCTGCAGCAAGAGAGGCCACGATAGTGAGAGGCCCGCGCACCGCGATGAGGAGTGGCCCCCACTCGCCGCAACTGGAGGAAGCCCTCCCATAGAAACGAAGACCCAACGCAGTCATAAATAAATAAATAAATAAATAAAACTAAGACCCAGTCAGGAGACCTAACTCAAGAGATTCTGGACACATCTCTCTTCTTTAAAAACATGGCTCCTCTATATGGCAGAAAGAACTATCAAATTATTTATTTATTTTTTTTTTGGCTCTGTTGGGTCTTCGGTTCGTGCGAGGGCTTTCTCTGGTTACGGCAAGTGGGGGCCACTCTTCATCGCGGTGCGGGGACCGCTCTTCATCGCGGTGCGCGGGCCTTTCACTATCGCGGCCCCTCCCGTTGCGGGGCACAGGCTCCAGACGCGCAGGCTCAGTAGTTGTGGCTCACGGGCCCAGCTGCTCCGTGGCATGTGGGATCTTCCCAGACCAGGGCTCGAACCCGTGTCCCCTGCATTAGCAGGCAGATTCTCAACCACTGCGCCACCAGGGAAGCCCAGAACTATCAAATTAAATCATCTCCTCTCTGTGGGAGTTGTTGGAAGAAAAACTAGATTTAATATTATAGATGGAATTCCTGCATTGGGTGGGAGTTGAGCAAGCTCATTTTCTGGGATTTCTTCCAATTCTTAGAGCCCAAGAGTAGAAGATTCTATGCGTCTGTACTTCTAAGTCACAAAGCCACAAATGCAAGGAACCTCTGATACCCTTTCTGTGGTGAGGAAGTCACAATTACTTTTGACAAAAAGGCTACCTTTGGCCTCATTTTATCAGCTACGGAGTTACTCATGACCACTGAAGTGAGCCCACTGTGGCCTGGCCAGGGCTCTGAATGCTAGAGAAACTCTGAGGGGACAGGTAGAGGCTGGGACTCCCCAGAGTCTCTAAATGATACGGACAAAGTATATATACAACCTATCACCTCATTTGGAGATTATTTAATAAGAACAACATCCCAGGAAAACTTTTGACTTTGAATTGCTGGACATTGTTCAGTATTTTGGATCTGATGCTTTGATTTTTTTCTTTCCTACACTAAAAAAAAAAAGAATTTGTAAAAGCGATGAATGAAGTTGCCACTCATCCATATCCTGTCAGTGTATCCTTTCTTGGTTCAATGATTCTTATTAATTCATCTGTCTTTCAAGTCTTTAGTGATTGCCTTCTATGTGCCAGACACTATGCTAGGTGTTAGGAACACTGCAGTGGAAAAGACAGTTTCTAATGTTACTGCTATCATACCTAACGAGGAAAAACCAAACACATTTTAACTCTGTGATTAGAGAAACATAAGGGGTTTTAACTGGTGCCTGAAAGCAAAAAGGAGCCCCCCAACCAGCCTGGCACTGGACCCCGAAAAATTAGAGCTGTAAGTCAACAAAGGCAGAACAGGAAGCAAGTATTTTCTCCTTGAATCTATTTTGAAAATCAATTTCTTAATCTTATTCGTACTTCATTTTAGTTTTTTTTCTCTAAGCATCCATAGATGATGTAATGCTTCTCCTGTGACTAGATCCCAACCCCCTCTAGTGGTTGGTTCAGGGCTTCCTGAGGCTTCCCGCCACCACACAAAGTCTTGCTCTGGAAGCTCAGAAGCTGAGCCGGGATACAGCTTATGGGAAAATCAAGATGTGAGACAAAATACATTAAATGCTCCTCAGAGCTCAGTGACAGCACTGTGTGCCTGTGAAGGGAATTTAGTGAAGTGTTTTTCAAATAGGTTTTTAAATAGCTTCAATCCTGAATGGGCTTAGCAGGCTGACAGCACTGCAGAGCCATGCAAATAGCTATCTGGCCAGACAACATCTGACTATCCCTGGGGTAAAGTCCCCGTGCTCACCTCCAAAACCCACATCCCAGTTCCGGTTAGGATCAACACCAACACTGAGGCTTCCAGATACCTTGAACCAGGTCTTCTGCCACATACGATTCTTTAAAATCCAACGGAAAGAAAATACAGGAAAAAAAAAGACGGTCATTCAGTCCAATGAGAAGTTTCCTTTAGAATTCTGTTAATTTCTCTCAATCCCTCACGGGAAAGCCCTTTTGGAATTGCACTCATTTTTCTTGCCCACAGACTTGACCAGTAGTCCTCACACAGGGTTCTGCTTGGAGCTTCTCGGCCGTCCCACCGAGGCGAGAAGTAAATAAGCCCCCATCTCCTCCAATGAATACCTGCCAAACCATGTTCCGTAGAACCACAGTCCTCTCAAATGTCAACAATACAATAACAACAAAAAACAAAAATTAAAAAACAAAAAAATAGTGGGGAGAGCCTGAGGGTTCTGTGATAGAACATTTTGGGAATATACAAGGTTAAACTGGCTAATTTACTTCAGAACTTCTAAAGTTTTTTTTTAATGCTTTAATGTTTTTTATGAAGCTCCAAGAGAGGGATACAGTGGGCGGTATTTCCCAAACTTGACTGTGGAACCCTTTATTCATAGGGTATCTCATGAGACGAGTACTACTATTTCTACAAGTTCCTTCTGAACGCGCGTTGAAAAATGCTATCGTAGTGTGCTCTCTCCAAAAATAAACTTGAAGCTCTGATTCATTTTGAATATATGTGGGGTCACAATTGCCATAATGGTGTTCTGTAATGAGATTTTTAAAGAAAAAAAAACCTGCATAACTCGTTTTTGTGATATAACAGAGGATTTCTTCTACAGATTGTAAGTAAAATGCCAGATGCATTGTACTGCCTACCTAAATCCTACAGCAATCTAATTGTCAGCAGGTAACATCCGCCTCCTCTTTTCTATCAATCCTACCATCAAAACACAGGGATAATTGGAACAAATCTCCTAGGTGACTCACGGTGAACACTGAACTCTAATAGCCCAGCCTAACAGCTGAAATGAGCTCTGACCAAGGCAATATGGAAAGATATCGTGTGTTGGAAAATGAAATGATTGTAAACATCACTATATGCCTCAATTCAGGGCCACTACTGAGAGATGAGGCATTCCGTTTAGGGTAAATCAAGAACAGAAAAATCACTTTTGTTTTGAAGTTCCTACACATCTCCTTAAATTCTTGTTGAAGAGAAAAAGTCCAGGCTTCCTTTGGTTTGAGAGAACACATAGCCATCAGAGCAGCAGGAAGATATCCATCGTATCCAATCAAAGTGATGGATGGGTCATTTCCATAATCAGAGGCAATCTGAGCAGAGACAACAACATATATGTCAATCTCATACTCCCCTTTCACCAGGGAACAGAGGAGAGAATATTAAGGCAATGTGTTTTTTCCAAATATGAACTATCACTGCTGGTCAGTGAGAGTCTTCCAGGACTAAAGCCCAATCTCCTATTAATGTGTTTAATACGCCAGTGTCGATACTTTTATTTCCAATCAGAATAATTTACTTATATTAAATAAAAATCAGGTATCACTTATCCATTCTCTCTCAAAAGCAGAATTCTTCCAATTAATTTTAGTGAGGCATTTTGCAATGGTGGGCAACTGTGTTTGTGGCTCAGAGGGACCTATGAACCAAAGAAATCTTTTCAGTTTCCTTAATCACCACACAGGCTATACCTTCTCAAAAGTACTCACGACCAACATCAGATTACTTAATTATGCAGAGACTTCTCTAAAGACCCAGAGAACCAGTTAAATTCCATTTGGGGAATTACATTTCTACTTGTGATCAATTGCAGTAGAGTTGAAGTTTCTGCTGGATTAAAATTTATTCATTTCCTGTGCTCAGCCATCCTAAGGCATTATTATTCAACTGTTAAATATCCATTTCATAATAACCTAAAGGTAACTGCATTTTAATTGAAGGGAAAAAATGTATCAGCCGGTATGCACGTGGTTGCACATGCTTGAATGATCTGATGTAGATTGGTTTCCTTTGCTCATGAATTAACATTCTGATTTATAGCATGTCATTTTTGAATTACTTAAGAAATACCAGACTAGGTCACAGCCAGCACGGTGTCCTGACTCTAATTCCAATGAACATGTGGAAGAGAGATATCGCTACACCCTAACTTTAAGTCAGATTTGGAAATTTTTCAGAACCCAAAAACCCTCAACGAGTTCCACTTTATATCTGTAGGTCAAAGTAAACTCTTTTGGCACCTGTTTATATTCTCTATCTGAGGTCCTTTTGTGATTTTATAGATCTCTAGTACATCGTGCCACAGCCCTAGGAGCTCCAGGCAGCAAAGCAATGTTCTCTAGTCTGTTCTTATGCTGAAATCTGACCCTTGGTGTCCTTACTTGCCACCCTCTTAATCTCTTTTAGCTCTCACTATCTTTTTTTTTTTAATTTATTTCATTTATTATTTTTGCCTGCATTGAGTCTTTGTTGCTGCGCATGGGCTTTCTCTAGTTGCAGCAAGCAGGGGCTACTCTTCGTTGCAGTCACGGGCTTCTTATTGCAGTGGCTTCTCTTGTTGCAGAGCATGGGCTCTAGACACGCGGGCTTCAGCAGTTGTGGCACGCAGGCTCAGTAGTTGTGCCTCGCGGGCTCTAGAGCACACGCTCAGTAGTTGTGGCGCATGGGCTTAGTTGCTCCACAGCATGTGGGATCTTCCCAGACCAGGGATTGAACCCGTGTCCCTGAACTAGCAGGTGGATTCTTAACCACTGCGCCACCAAGGAAGCCCGTAGCTCTATCTTTTAACAGAGCACGCAGTGGCCAGCAGGTTGGGGGAGTACGGAGGTACATGCCAGGGTGCTGGATGGGGCAATACCAAATTAGGTTTGAATGGGTCTGTTTCCTGACTGTGTGACAAGAGAAGGGATTGGGATGAGAGCGTCAGCCATAGGACCACAGGGATTGCTGTGAGGTTAGGTGGGGCCTGACCCCAGAAAGACAAAATAAATGGGGAATTTTGGGCAAAATGACCTTATTTGCAGTTCACAGTGCAGTAGCTTGTGTAACTCACTCACCGGCATGGATCCCAGCCTCTAGCCAGATAGCCAGCTTGTCTCCTCCCGTGCTGAACTGCAAAACAAGCATGGAAGTGTGAATGGCTCCACCACCACAGACCCCTTGTCTGTTCCTCTTTCTTTTTTTTTTTTTTTAAATTATTATTTATTTATTTATTTATTTATGGCTGTGTTGGGTCTTCGTTTCTGTGTGGGAGCTTTCTCTAGTTGCGGCAAGTGGGGGCCACTCTTCATCGCGGTGCGCGGGCCTCTCACTATCGTGGCCTCTCTTGTTGTGGAGCACAGGCTCCAGACGTGCAGGCTCAGTAGTTGTGGCTCACGGGCTTAGTTGCTCCGCGGCATGTGGGATCTTCCCAGACCAGGGCTCGAACCCGTGTCCCCTGCATTGGCAGGCAGATTCTCAACCACTGCGCCACCAGGGAAGCCCCTGTTCCTCTTTCTGTACTTGATGTGGTTGAGAAGGAGGAGGTGTAGACAGTGATGCTGTCAATTAACTTTGCATTTAACGTGGGGTTTTTTTGTCCCTTTCCTTTAATGTAAACTTAAATACAGGCTAACAAGAGGGGCATCATTTGATGTTTGTAAAAAATCATTGCAGATAATGTGATGACATGAAAATATGTTCATCATATGCCATAAATTTTTAAAAATAGATTGCCAAATAGTATGATACCATTTTTATTTCTTAAAAGGCTAGCTCATGTGTATGTATATATATGTACACACACAAACATAGGAGAAAAAGGGAAGGGGGAAAGAAAAGAGAGGAAAACATAGAAAGATGTACAACAAAATGTTAATAGCTATCAATCCCATAGTTGTGGAATTAGTGAAATAGGGATTTTTTCATTTTTTGTTTCTCTCTTCTCCATTTTTTGCAATGATTGTGTTATTTTTGTAATAAAAATGCTTGTGATAACCTTTTGAGTCCTTCCTAAAAACAGGATGGTAGGCTCTGGAAGTCCTTTCCAGAGTTTAAATTTTATGATCTAAAGGACTCAGTTTTATTTGGAACAGTGGCTTTGCCAATTGAATCAGTAAATGGGGAGGAAAAGATTATTTTTGCACCATCAATTTCTATCTTCCTGCAGCATTCTAAACATCACAGATAAGGTAAATGAGAAATGTAAATCCCTGCTAAAAATTACTTTTCAAGCGTTTTGAGAGTTTTAGTTTAAAGTGTTTCATGCTTTTTCCTCCAAAGAGCTCAAATAGGGAACTTTGGAAAACAAATAACATTCTCAACCACGAACCACCGAAACACCCGGGAGAAGGAAAGGCCAGGAAAATCCAAGGGGGAGGAGAATCTGGGGTTTCCTGACCCAACTGTAGGAGAAACAGGGAAAAGGAAATCAAAAGAAAAGAAGGTAGTAAATATGAGCAAATGTGCCACGGTGTCATAAAGTAGGCAAACCACTCCTCCCAGGCCTGCTTTGGGAGAACCGCTCTGGGGAAATCGGATCTGTCCCAGTGAGTCCGTTGGTTCTCAGCCATAACGTTTCCAAATTTAGCAGGGAGTCGTGACATTATCTTTTTTTTTTTTCCCCCCTTAACAAACTCTTTCTAGGAAATCTGGGGAAATACTTTTCACTCTTTTGCAAGGCAAGGTGAAAAAGCTTGAAATTATCAGCACTAACTGTTGTCAGCGCGTACAGGTTGAAGTAAAACCATAACCTTTTTCCGGCTAGCAACTAAAAAATGCCTGCGTTTCTGGGCATTTGCCTTTGCCGTTTGGTTGCCAATCATTCTGCACAAGAAGAACTCTTTTGGTTTTAAATGCGGCTTCAGCAAGTACCTGGAACTTTTATTTCTTTTTCTTTTTTTTTTTTAAACTCTCGGTTTAAAAAAAAAAAACAAAAACGAAAGAAACGAGTAAAAGAAAAACAAGGCACAGCACGGCTACCTTGATTAATTACAGAATACCTCCCCTTTCCCCGCTCACCCAGGGGCCCGCACCACCTCCCCCTTCCTCTGTTCCTATTGGTGCATACGCCTGTTTCCCTAAGAGCAAATCTATCAAGAGGAGAACATTAATTCACTCCTGCAGACCTGCGTCAGCTCGCGCAATAAAAAGAAAAAGAAAGGGGGGTGGGGGAAGCAGGGAGGTGGATAGTCAAAACCAGCAAGGACTGGTTAGGAGGAGAGGGAAAAAAAAGGAACAGCTCTGCAGGCAGAGCCTGGACTGACGGCCCGCCTGGGAAGAGCGAGGTTCTAGAAGCATCGAGAGGAAAAATCACCACTGCACCTGTGTACCTTGAGCACGTTCATGGGCCGGTTTTTGAAAGAATAGCCAATGTCCACTTTGCTCACTAGACCAGGGTGCCCAGCAACGAGGTTATCCATTTCTCAGGAAATCTGAAATGTTTAAGATGAAGAAATAGACATTTGCGAATGAATAATCTGGTGCATCCATCAGTGACTTTTCTCTCTCCTCCATTTCCATCCCCTCAGGGAATGGAGAGGACCACACGGCAGATGCTGTGGGACTGAGGACTGCTGGAATCAAAGCTAAGAGATGATGAGTCACTGGGCATCCGCAGGGGCTGGGAAAAGGGAAGCCATTTTGTGGTAGCGGAGCCTGCTTTTTCCAGTTTTGTGCTTCAAACAAAATGGCACTGCTCTGGTTTGCCTGTGGCTTGCCTCAAGCCAGCTGTGAGGTGGAACTTTCCCAGCCAGAAAGCATCTTCCCCTCACTAGCAGAGGAACACAAATGGTAGTGGCACCAAAAAAAAAAAAAAAAAGGTGGATTTAGAAGCAGGTGCTGCAAAACGCAGCCGGGCTGGTTCAGACCGGGGCATCGGGGTGCCTGCCTCAGAGGCACTTCTGCCACAAGCCACTTCGGCTCCTATTTGCAGGGCTGATTGCAATCCTGTACAGCTGGGGCACCCAAACTGTGTCCATGACTGGGATTGAGACATGTCTGGGCGTGTCTGGAGAGTGATCGGCATGAAAACGGCTCCTCCAGCTGTTGCCAGCATTTGGTCTCGTAGGACAGCAATTTGTGAGGCCAGGCAAAGGAGGGAGCGCATCCTGTTTCGGCCACTCCCTTTTCTCACTCACTCTCTGTACTGGTCCACAGTCCCTACTCTGAAACCCTTTAGGGGCCATACATATTTCAAATTAAGATTTGTGTGTGTCTGTGTGTGTGTCTGTGTATGCAATTTAAAAAAGGTAGAAAGATACATTTTACACATGTGGCAGTGCTCCATACTCAAGCACATTAATATTTCTGGCAGTAAAATAAGTGAGTAGCAAGTCAGTTCAGGTCAGATTTTGCCCCAAAATGAGTTTAGGTCGGGTCAGGGTTTGCCACCAAATAAATGCAGGGGGAAAATTGTTTTCTAAGTTCTCTGCATTTTAGAATTGCTTATTTAGGGAATCAGCACCTACCAGATAATCTCCTCTCTGGCTCTTTCCTGCTCCTCCACCTCTCCCCTTAACCCCCAAACCCCAACTCCTCATCCCCTCCCCCACCCTCCCAAATCAGTTAGTGCAAGCAGACACCTGTGCCCCCCAAGAAAAGCTATGTGTCACAAAGAGGCAGATGTAGCACTGTCCAGGCGATCCAGGTGAAGGGAGGGGGCATTCTTCACACCAACAAAACTCAGGAAAGATAGCAGAGAGATTGCACAAGACTTTGCTGCCATGAGGTCTAGGAGAATTTGGCAGGTTGGGAGACTCCACCGTTGGCTGGAAGTCAGTGGTATCAAGTGTCCCCTGATTCCATCATCAGTGGCAGCCATGAAGCACAGCTCTCAGATGGCTTGTGGGTGGCACAGGTCAGAAATCAGCCAGGGGACCTTGAGGGGAGAGTATGAGCATTAGCGGCTGTCTTGTGCTCACTTAAGCCACTCCTGGACACATCTAAATAATGCAGTGGCTGCTGGGATGGGCAGGTGGGCTTCAGGTCCTAACTTAAGGCAGTGACACTGATACTGGCTGTGAAATCCTAGGGAAATTTGGAGAAGTTAGGAAATAATATGAGAATAATTTCCATTAAATCACCAAGTGGAAGTATAGGTCTTGTTATCAGAGGAAAGCATGGCCCATTTCTCTGATGTTCATTTTGAAACACCTACCTCTTCCAAGGTATAGATAAGCCTCAAAGTTGAAGTTACCATTCTGTTCTCTTCCCTGAGGAACATTTCTTCATTCTCCTTGTCCAAGAGAACCTAAATCAGTCACACCTATGATTAGTTTATAGCAATGCATTTGAATCTACAGTTGTAAGGGAAGTGGTGACATTCAGGTCCCCAGTCCCAAGCATTCTTCTTTCTGTCCTATAGGCTTTGGGGTCATGCCTTTCCCTTATTCTGGCAGCACCCTGAAAGGGGATGGGGCATTAATGGGACTTTGGGCCAGACAGATGCTGCAAATATAGGATGACAGTCAGTCCTGTGGTTGTGTTATGGCTCATTCTCCCTTTCTGGGAACCCAGGGTCAGAGGTAACCTCCAATTAAAAACTAAATGAGTAACAACTTACATTTGCCTACTTTGACTCACACTCTTCAGTTTGCCCTTTGTATTTCATGCCAGAGACTCTTTTTTGCCCTTTCCATTACATTTTTTATTACCATATCCCACTTGTACCAAATGCAAAAAAAAGAGGGATAGAACCTTCCTACCCACTGCAGGGGTAGTCCAGACTTCAGGAAGGCCCTAGTGGTACCCACAGGTCCCTTCCCTGGCAGAGGGTACACAAAGATAAAAGAGGGTGGACCTTCATTTCATATGGACCAGCAAGCCTCTGGAAGAGTGGACTGTGGGATAATTACTTGAACATCTTCAATCACAATGGGATAAGCAATTACCTCGGACTTTAAGGAAACTTCGACTGCCTGGATGCTGACAAAGGGAACTCGGACATGGATTGTCTCTTCTGGGATGGTGGGTGATTTCCAGAAATCAAGCTGAAAGGGATAAAAGGCCAAAGCAATGACTGGGTCATTCCAGGGAAATGGACAGCTCAGCGTGAATAGATTTCAAGAAATCAATTCGTTATCTATTTTACCTCAAGCCTCCAAGACTAGAATCATTGTGGAATCGCTATGATGTTGCAAGAACTGTTTTTAAGTGTCCAAGCATCAGCATATGTGTTATATGGTTTTCCCCCCATATGGTTAAATATTAAAACTGGAAGAAGGTAAAGATTATTTAAAACTATGGCAGTTTTTTTTAACAGTTGACATTCAAGTGACCCAATTCATTTCATAACAGAATATTAATACTATAAATTATTTAGGAGGGAAATAATGCATTAAAGGTGCTCAATAATTTTTCAAAATAACTTTCACATTTGATTTCTCTTTTCATTCTTATAAAACATCTGTGAGATAGAAGAATGGTATATTTATCCTCATTATACTGAATGGGAGAGAAGTCAGTATGACATTGGGCAAGTCACCTACCTTCTCTGAGATGCAGAAGGTAGATGACTTGCCCAATGTCATACAGTTGGGACTAGAGCCCAGGTGTTCTGGATCCCAGCTCCATGAGTTAGCATTCCATACTTCTCATCAGAGAAGACAAGATACAATCCAAAGTAAGAGATCTTAGTCATCGTGTCTAACTGTGGAGTATTCACTCTGGGAAACAGAAGCCCCCTCCAGGACAGATACCTGAAGATGTTCTTCAGCCTCCAATTCCACCAGAGTTTTTATTTGTTCTTCATTCCTTGGTCTGATCTCAAGAACTTGGTCTCTAAAAAATATTAACCACAGACATGACCTTAAAAACAAAACCTCGACACTGTTTCCTGTTGCTTTCTGCTCCTGTTAGTCTCCGCATATAAGAGGTTAATGCAGCAGTCAGTAATCTCTTTGACAATCAAGAAATTAATAAATAGTATACTGACCCACATCCCCAGAATGAGGAGTTGATAGAATGGCTTTTCTTCCCCCAAGGAAATGTTATCTAAATAATAATTAAGAGCTGTACCTAATCCTAGCAGGAACTTTGCCAATAAAGTTACCTTTCCTTTAGCTAATGATTATTTATCAAGTAACACCTGCTGCTCATAAAGCATCAGCTTTTAAAACTTGTCTGTTCCTGTTTTTCAGAAATAAGTTTTAAAAAGGTAGAATAATTAATTTGGTGCTTATAAGTGCTCAAAAGAGGAATCAAATTTACATCTGGGTAGACCTAGGGTGTTTTTGTTGTTAACTGAAATGCATCAGAGTTCCATCTCCAAACCCCATTCATGTGACCCAAACTTGGGGTATTGTTAGGGACAATTGAAACCCAGACAAATCATGGTGTGTGTGTATGTGTGTCTCTCTCTCTACACACACACACACACACACACACACACACACACACACACACACACACACACACACACACACACACACGAGTAATGAAGGATATCAAGGACTCCTTGGCAGCAAAGAGAAGTTGCAAAACAAGCAAACAAATATCCTTAAAAAAAAGTTCAGTAGTAGAGCTGGATTTCTTATAGCCCTTCCTTGGTGACAAAGGATTTTCCTCTCTCCCTTTCTCTGAGTAGGCTGACTTCCTGAGTCACCGCCCTGCCCATTTATGCGGTGGGGAAGGGATTGGTACAAAGAGCCATAATAAGGGACCAGAACCCAGACCCTCTGAAATCAAGTATCATCCAATTTCCAGTGAACTCCAGTGGAATACATAAGTGATAGAATGTGAGCTCTTCAAGTCTCTTCTGCCTCCCAGTATCCACTGGCCATAGATGGTCTGAAAAATCTTCCATTCGAGTCTCATTCCTTTTGGTTAATGTATAGACTCCCAGGAGTCCTCCTTTAAAATTGGAAGGCACTGGGAAAAGTAATACATTGGGCTAATATTTCCTGGTGTGTGTTCTAAGGAATAATAGCCCTTTGAGTTGTTCAGCATAAATAAATAAATAAATAAATAAAGGTGGGGAGGAGTTTGAGGATCAAAAAAAAAAAAAAAAAAAAGGATAGCTGCAGCAACCTAGATCCCCTTTTATAGATTTACAATACACACTAATTTAGTAAAAGTTCCTAGAAATTCTATAGTTTGTTTAACCCTCTGATTCCCAAATTTATTTGATCACCCACTTTTTTGGGCCAAATTTATTTGGCCACTTCATTAGTTCCCTGGAACACTCTTCAAGAAATGCTGTCTAAAGCTCTTTATAGAATCTTGAAACCAAAGTACTTTGGAGCAAAGATGGATCCTACAAAGCCATGAGAGTTGGATTTGGGCTGAAGTCTGCAGCTCTGGTCCTCCCACTTCATGAGGTCCCACTGCCTAGACACTAGATCTGAAGATGGGAGGACTTAAGGTGACATGGAGGATGAAGTCCAGAAAGGTAGGGAGGAGGATGGGAGAATAACCCAGCACTTACTGAGATGACACAGAGACAAATGACCAAACAGCTTTATTTTCACTGATGTCTGTCATCCCCACATTCTGATCATCAGAGGGGAAAAAGATTAAGGACAGAGAGAAATAGGGTGCATGTGTTCTGTTTTCACTTTTGTTTTTTTTTTTCCTTTAAATTCATTCATCTCTTTTTTTATCACTCATTCCTATTATTTCCACTACCCCCTCTCTCCAAATCTAAAAGAACTCTGAAAATGCTGAACGCTTACACTCATTGTTCTGCAACAATCCAGTGAGATACTGTGTGAATCAGGTAAGCAAAATTCAAATAGGCATCAGAAAGCATAACTTACCCCACAAATGTTTCTCGACAGTAGATATGCCCCCAAAAGGGCACCAGAAAACAGGATCAATCGCATAGTCAAGGATCTTCCAAGAGTCCAGAATTCGGTTTCACTCCTGAACTTTATTTCTAGGGACCACGGCTGAGGCTGACCTGTTGGCAGTCTAAGAACTCAAGTAAATTCCCACATGGTAAAATTCCCACCTGCATGTCAAATTCTCAAGACTGTAGACACCCACCTGTGTGATATCACCAATCCATACATTTTACATTCTTTCAATGAGATAACAAACTTTGATGGAAAGAAAACAAAATTGCTAGAGCATACCAAGGGCAAATCATGCCTTTATGATTTAGAACATAAAGTGCCACTAACTCTGACCAGTGATAGAAGCCAGATTGATAGACCTAGAGGTTAAAGTCTTTTCTGGGTCTCTGACAGAAAAGGGGCACAGCATTTATAGTAATTACTCAGGCATCCTGTCTATCACATTCCATTAGTTGGCTCATTTGTTTATTTTTATAATGTTTACCCTGAAACACTGCAATCACTTAGTCCATATCTGCTGAATCTCCCTGTAGATATGGCCTGTTCCAGTCTTCACACTATACTAAAACAAAACAGAAGGCCTTTTAATATTCAATTTTGAACTGTTTCTAAAGTGATCCATCTGCATTTGTAGCAAATTGATGTCCCTGTTTCTGTGCTTTTTCCCAAAATGAAAATGTCTTTCTAATTATGACAATGAAATTGCTTGTTACAGAAAGTTTGGATTAAAAGGAAGTGTTTTATTTAATCACCAATAATTCCTCCACCCAAAGAAAACCATTTGGAGTACATCTTTCCAAACTTCTTTCCATGTTTTAGAGCTTTTTCTTAAACAAAGATTAGACCATAACATATATTCTGACTTTGAAACAAAGGATTTTTTAAACAAAGGCAACCTTTCCTTGTCTATAAACATACATCTACATTGATCTGACTTTGTCCTTCATTGCAAAAGGAGAAGATACACCATTTTATTTTTAGGATTCATATTTTATTATATTTTAGTCTTCACACACATTATATTCAGCCTAGCAAGTATCAACCAACAGACACAAGGAAATTTTCATCTGTCCTCTTGTAACCAAAAGTGGGGTCCAGCTGCTCGCTGCTCAAAAGCCAATAAAGAGGCCAGGTTTGTGGAAAGGAAAGTTTGCTTTATTTTGGATGCCTACAACTGTTGGGGGAGTGGGGGAAGGGCAGACATCTGTCCAAAGGCCTACTCCCACAATCAGGGGGCAAGAGCTTTTATAGGCGGCGGGAGGGGGCTGCATGCAGAAACAGCACAGTCAGCTCTGACCGTCATCTTGAAATTGGTCATGAGGTGGTCTGACCAGCATCATCTTGATTGTTTCAAGTACAGTTAGTCTTCAGTTCCAGGGTCTGTTTGTTCCCATTTCCTTGAGGCCAATTCTTGGAATTGTGGCAGCTTATGTCATGGCTACAGTCTGGTCATCATGTAGTTAACTTCTTCCACCTGGCGGGGGTTTCAGTATCTATAAGACAGCTCACAGGATACGGCTCAGAATATTACCTATAGCCCTTGAGGAAGAACTAAAGGTCCTTGACTATGCTTAATGACTAAACTATTATTATTTGGTCTCCTTTGACTATTTTCCTTTGTTTCTGCATGTTCTCACTTCTCTGATTAAACTTATTTTTTGGCTACAGTTTTTCCACAGACAAAAGGCAGGCAGAGGACCTGGGGGACAAAGACCAAAGAGTCCTGCTCTGTTTCACTTGGTGTGTCAAATTCTTTATCTGCACACGCTCTAAATCCCTGGGTTAGAATTTTCAAGTACCTACTTTAAGGGTGTTTCTGGTTTTTTCATTCTCTTGGGTGTTGGGGAGAAGAAAGAAACCAAGAGGCAGAGACCATAATTCATCCTCATGTCCCCAGCACCTATCAAGTAGACAGTAGTCATATGAATTGAAGTTAACGTACTTCTGGAGAGGGCCTGCTCACAGCGATGAAGACCCAATGCAGCCAAAAATAAATAAATAAAATAAATTAATTTAAAAAAAAAAGAAAGAAAGAAATTAATGTACTTGCAGAATCAGTAAAAGCTTCTTGGAAAAGATGGGCAGATAGGATTTGCTGAGTAGAGTATGGATTCCTGGTGGTTTGGAAACATGAGAAAGGTAGAAAACTAGGGGAAAATGGTACACGATAGAGTTGGGAGGAAATTTGCCCCACTTGGGCAAACCTGACCCTGGGCATGGTGGAGAAGGTAGAATATGAAAAGAAGATATGAGAAGGTGACAGAGGGCCTCACAGTCCAAGTAGAAGACTTGGGGCAAATGTAGAGCCTCGGAAGGTTTCTGAGCTGGTAAGTGACTGCAGTCTTGAGAATGGTGAATCATGCACGATGGTTGCAGGGCAGAGATGCTTTAAGCAGGAAGCCAAGCAAGGAGCTTCCTGGAGAAATCCAGATTTTTTTTTTTTTTTTTTTTTTTTTAGAAATCCAGATTTTTAAACGATGCATCTGGGCTGGGTGGTGGCTGAGGGAATACATGAGAAGGGCTCAAAGAGGCATTTCAGTGGAAGGATCAGAGTCCCTTGTGAGTGACTGGTGCCTGACTGGGTATAGGAGAAGTCAGGAAAAGGGTATATACCAGTGGGTGGGAAAGGAGGGGCAGATAGCCACCTCCATAGCAGCCTCTGAGCATTTCCTCACCCAATTGTCACAGTGTGTGAAGTTCCACTGTAAGAATTTGTTTTATCTCCCTTACAATATGCTTTCAAAGAGGAATTTTTGCTGAGAGTTACTACCCAATGAGTTGAGTTCACTGTAAGTGTTAGGGACATGACAGCTCTCTTCTCTTCCTGAAAAAGATAGTGGGGATGAGCCTAGAGCCACATTGGGGATCCAGCTGAAGCTTAGACCCCTTGCTCCTGAACCTCAGGCATTCAAAAAAGGAGTGAGGACTCAAGGATAATGCCTGAGATGAACAAAATCAACATTTCCTGGAATGGATGAAATCAGTAATTTTTTTTAATGAATAGAAGAAGTTGGAGGAGGAGAAAGCACAAGCCTTAGTAGGAAGCTGTAGGGAAAACTCCAGAAATCACTGTTGTTTCTCTCTGCTACTGACAATATAAACAGATGCTTATCAGAATAGAGTAGCATCCTTTCTACCGCCTCATCATTCTGAAAGCTGGATAAAATAAGTTTTTTTAGAAAGCTATATCGAGATATACATGACATACAATAAACTGCACATATTTAAAATATGCCATTTGAAAAGCTTTGACATATGTATACACCCATGAAACCATCACCACAATCCACATCATGAACCTATCCATCAACCACAATAAAATCTGTTTTTGAGACTCACTGAGAAATCTCCAGATGGAAAGAAACCATTGAAGACCCCTTGCTTTGCAGATGAGGAAATGAGGCCCCAAAAGGGGAAGTGACTTACACAAATCCTCAGGAGTGATCAGGGGTAGAGCAGGCATCCTCAGACCCTGGGTCACTGCTCCAACACTCTGGGCTGTCCAGTCATCCAAGGTATTTCCACTCAGTTCTAGGAAAAGACCATTTTAGACCAAACACCTCTTTATCAACCTATCCCTGGGGAATCTGTAATTCAGAAAGAGAAAGATGATAGCTGTCTTTAGAAAAGTACTCTTGGGACTTCCCTGGTGGCGCAGTGGTTAAGAATCCGCCTGCCAATGCAGGGGACACAGGTTCAAGCCCTGGTCCAGGAAGATCCCATATGCTGAGGAGCAACTAAGCCTGTGCACCACAGCTACTGAGCCTGTGCTCTAGAGCCCACGAGCCACAACTACTAAGCCCATGTGCCACAACTACTGAAGCCCACGTGCCTAGAGCCCATGGTCCATGACAAGAGAAGCCACCGCAATGAGAAGCCCACGCACGGCAACAAAGAGTAGCCCCTGCTCGCTGCAACTAAAGAAAGCCCGCCCACAGCAATGTAGACCCAACGCAGCCATAAATAAATAAATAAATAATTTTTTAAAATGATGTATAAGAATACTAAGAATATGTAAAGACATGGAAAGATGTTTACAGAATATTAAGGTGGTTTTTTTTTTTAGAATCCACTTACAAAACAAAACATGCATTCAAAATAATGACTATATAGGAAGGAAATACACCAAAAACTTAAACAAGTGATTTGGCTATACACTTCTGTGTGGTTAACAGTAACTTTAATTTTCTTCAATTTGCTTATAATTTACATAAAAAGAAAGAAAGAAAAGACCAAACCTCCCTCTAAGGTGGGATGGGAAACCACAGGTCCTGGCATCTTTCCTTATACCTTGGTCCCACCTGGGTTTCGCATCCTTCCTGATGCTGTGCTTTGTAGCCTTGGCTTTCCTTTTGGTCTGTGAGTTCCTGATTTGGGTTCACTTTAATACTTCATTTTCCCACCTACCCATACTTTGGGGCTCCTCAAAGCTCACCACCCTGGTGGTTCGCTGCTGCCCTCACCTGCCACCAGCAGACAATCACCATGTTAATCCAGTGGGACCCAGTTTACACTGGGCCCTGGCCTTCTTCCAAAGACAGCCTTTGTGCTTGCTTAGGTCTAAAAGTCTATTACACAAATTCTTGTTTCTATTAAGTCAGTTGGGAAGAACAAATAGAATTCATAGATCATTTACTGTTTGCAACACCAAGCTCAAAAAACCTCCAGTACAGTAACTATTTGTCCTTCCTCAGCTGGAAGATAACCACCCAACACCAAATTGTGAAGATCTGTCTTCTCATCCTTCTCTGTCTGCATTAGGTTCCCATTTATGATCACCCCAGCTCAGGTTCCATGAATGGATCCCTCATTTATGGAATACCTACTACGTGACAGGCACTGTTAAGTTGTAGGACTCCAAAGATGAATAAGATTTTATCAGTCAAGAGCTCAATGTCTAGACTAGCACTGTCCAATAGAACTTTCTGCAGTGATGGAAATGTTCTATATCTGCACTGTTTCAAGAATTTAGCCACCAGCCACATGTGGCTATTGACCACTTGAAATATGACTAGTGTGACTGGGGAATTGAATTTTTTAAATTTTTAATTAATCTTAACTCAAATTTAAAAACTGAAGCAGTGTAAAATATTCTTCCTTTAAAAACAATGTAATGTTTTGGTAGGACATTTTAACTGTTGAAAATTTAGCATCCAAATTGAGATATACTGCAAGTATAAAAATACACACCAGATTTCAAAGACTTAGTATGAAAATTAGAATGTAAAACATGTCATTAATAATTTTTATATTCATTACACGTCAAAATGATAGTATTTTAGATATATTGGGTTAATAAATTATATTATTAAAATTAATTGTACCTGTTTCCTTTTACTTTTTTAAATGTAGTTATTAGATAATTTTAAATGACATATGTGACTTGCATTAAATTTCTATTGGATAGCACTGATCTAGAGAAAAAAAAAAGTGATATCTAAACAAAGTCTTCAACTAAAATACATTATACATTCCTGGAAATGTATACAAAAGTCTAATGCATAAAAGTTAAACAATAGATTTACCTGATATAACAGGGTGGGGTAGTTAATTCTTAAGAGCTAAAATATATTATAAAATCCCTAATTTCAATATGCATTAAATAATAGTCCTTTATTCCAATTGCAGAAATAATTCATGTTGCTCATTAAGAATTGAAACATTACAGAAACAACTCAGAAGGTTAAGGTATCCCTAGAGATAATTAACAATTTGAGATATATAAAAACATACTGCTATTATTGGTTACTTTTATAAGTGTGAGATGATACTATATTTGGGGGAGAGCTAAATTATATTCCATGATATGGATATATTATAATTTATTTAACCAATCCCTTGTATATAACATCCAATTTTTCACTATTTCAAAGCATATTATAAGGCACACTCCTATATTACCTTTGTATACTTTTTACATATTTTTCTGCTTCTAAAATAATATTCTCATAGTAAAAACATTCAAATATTGCTGAAAATTATAGCAAAAATGTGACTACCTCTCATGTTGCCCCCTGCCCTGTGCCAATCTGTATCTCTGATGATTATTACCAGTTGGGTATATACATCTTGTCAGAAATTTTTTTTCTGTGTATATATTAATCAGCTTATTTTTTTCTTTTACAAAATTTTAGACAGACTATACATACTGTCCAACTTACTTTTTAACTTAAAGATATATTTAGTAAGCAACAAGGATATACTATATAGCACAGGCAATTATACCCATTACGTTGTAATAACTTATAATGGAGTATAATCTGCAAAAATACTGAATCACTATGCTGTACATATGAAACAAACACAACATTGTAAATCAACTATACTTCAATTAAAAAATGAGAAAAAACACATAAATTTGCACACACACAAAGGCGAAATCATTATTTTTCTCAACTCATAGGGAGTATCAAGGGTTGAAACCTCAGAGCACAGGCTTGGCCTTTATAAGTCCCTGGGCTTAGTGTCCAATCTAGCCTCAGACATAGGTTCTAAAGGTTTCACTAAAACAAATACTTGCTACATTTACTTTTCCACACTTATTCCTATCATATGTGGAGAAGACCAGGCTCAGGGGAGATGCCATATATGCTCAAACAGAAGATGCAGTGTTGTGGGTTATTTCCCCTGAGAAAATCCAAATCCAAAAAGATGTGTTTTTAATTTTTGGCTAAGCTCTCATCTATACTCTCTCGATGAAATTGTCAAACGATGGTAATAGGTATGTAATTTTTAAAGCTGTGGAATTTAGCGGTTGCTTCATTTGTATATAAAGTTTACAGAATCAAAAAATTTAAAAAGATGACAGTGACATTACTTGCAATTAGAAATTTCCTTTCAAGATCTTCATCAAGATTTTTTTTTAAATGTCAAGAAACTTTTTTTCAAAGAATAAAAAACCTCCTGATTTGCTAAAAAAAATTATTACTTGGGCAAAGGGGGTCAAAAGGTAAAAAGAAAAAAACTATCGTTGATGTAAAAGAGACATAGAAATTTTGAATCATATTCAAAATTTAAACTTAATGAATTAAGTAAGTAAAAGAGTGGATTGCTGGGGCAGAGGGTAACTCTTATGTTTAACTTTTTTAGGATCTGCCAAATTGTTTTCCAAAGTGAGTGCCAAACATTTTTATAGGCATTTTGGAAAACACAGAAGTGAAGATAATCCCTCATTCCAAAGAGCTTACAATTTACGGTAGATGGAGAGATGCAATTAACATGTATACATTAAAAGTATAATCATAATATAGCTTATAATTAAGAGCCAAACCATGCAACTCTAAATTAAAAGTAGATCTACACACAGTCATACATTTTTAGAGCTGGAAAGGAAAAGAAATATATATACATTCTATATAGATATCATTTGGACACCTTTCCGTGTCAGTACATATACTTAGGTTACCAATAAATGCTCATCGACAAGAAACTTATTCAACAAATTATGATAGAGCTATACAATGGAATACTATGCAACCATTAAAAAGATATGATATAGGTCTTTATGAACTTACATGGAATTATGTCAAAAATATATTTATAAGCAAAAAAGGCAAGTTGTTGAATAGTGTATATTAATTTTCTTTTTTTTTGGCCGCACCGCATGGCATGTGGGATCTTAGTTCCCCGACCAGGGATCAAACCCTCACCCCCTGCATTGGAAACGTAGAGTCTTAACCACTGGACCACCAGGGAAGTCCCAATGTTCCCCTTATCTTTGGTTGGTGTGGATTTGTTCTGTTTGATTTAACCAGTTGACAGTTAGAAGACACTAGGATTTTTCTAATTTTTCATCATTTGAAACAATATAAATACTAGGTAAATCTTTGTGTATATCCATGATGATCTCCTTAGAATAAATTCCTAAAAGTAGAATAGTAGGTGAGAGGTTCATATCTGTAAGTTTTTGGATTTGAATTGCTAAATCCTTCTCTTGAAGGCTGTAACAGTGTACACCCTTCCACTAGTGCCCAGGCTTCTGGATTTTATTTGTACTGTGCTTGGAAAAGTCTTCCCTACTTGAGATTAGGATACTTTTTACTAGTGCATTTTTCTAGTACTTTTTATGGTTTCCTTGTTTTATCTTTCAATTTTGTTCCATCTGGAATTAATTTTTATATAAGGAATTAGTTCACATCACCTTTCAGATATATTCTTCAGGAATATATTTTCCAGCATTTTATATGTGTTCTTTAATTTTGATCTTTTTTTTCTACAAATGAGCAGAGTCAACAGGCTTAAGTCCAAATATGTAATTGATGCTAAAATGCACCCCCTTCCAGCATGTCTAATGATTTCCAGCTTTGTCTCAAATGAACTAAATCTATAAAATCTATTCTTCTTATCACTAACATCGACACATTCATTTTTCCACGTATAAATGTCAAGGACTAACTATTCAAATAGATGTACAAACACCAGTGAACAAAGATATTGATGCCATTGAAACTAAACAGTGCAGTCATTTGAAATGTTCATTCATGAGCTCAAGTACAAAAATCCAAGTTCTGGGGTTTAGGAGTGTCAATGAATAATGTCCAAAAATCCAGTTTTTGAACATCAAACCTATGAGAGGAAAGATTGGGGGTTCATGATAGCAAGATATGATGGGGTACAACAGGGGTCTCAACTGTGGGAACCCAACTTTCCTGGGAGATCTACAGAAAATGTTACAGGGGTGATCTTTGAGACTGGTCTTAAAATTGAGGAGTGGTTCAACATTTGAAGAGTCCAACATTTGAAGATTTGGTGACTGGTGTTTCAGGCAGAGGAATCAAGTGTGGGAAGGTGGCTAGGCTTGGAGGGGGCTTCTTAAAGTCCTGATACCATCTTTCTCCACCCCTCCCAACTTCCCCTCTTCAAAAGGAGGGAAGGATATGATGCCAGACTTACTGATTGATTATTTGACCTCATTCACAATAAATGTATTACTCCAACCCTGCATATACATTTTATACCTTCTTATCTTAAATGTGTAATAAAAGGCTTTTCCCTCTTTAAAGGAACTTCACACAAAAGCAAAGCAGGTCAGGAGATTTTACAGGTGATAGCCAAATGACCTAATTTAGTCCTTTGTTAGCGTGGTGGCCTGGGGTACCAGGTAGCCTTGGCTTCTCACCCCTAGAATGCCTGTCTTCACCTGCAGAAGGTGATATTCTCCTTTTTGTCAAGGCCTGGACCCTGCCCTCACACAGGCCACCTTCTTCCCCAACTTTCCAGCTACACTCCCAGCCTCTTTCCCTTCCTCAGTCCAAGCTCCTTACCGCCCACCTCGTCCCAATACACCCAAATCACTAGAATACTTTTTTTTTGTTTGTTTTGTTTTGTTTTTTTGTTTTTTTGTTTTTTTAATTTTTTTATTATTTTAATTAATTAATTTATTTATTTTTGGCTGTGCTGGGTCTTCGGTTCGTGCGAGGGCTTTCTCTAGTTGCGGCAAGTGGGGGCCACTGTTCATCGCGGTGCGGGGACCGCTCTTCATCGCGGTGCGCGGGCCTTTCACTATCGCGGCCCCTCCCGTTGCGGGGCACAGGCTCCAGACGCGCAGGCTCAGCAGCTGTGGCTCACGGGCCCAGCCGCTCCGTGGCATGTGGGATCTTCCCAGACCAGGGCTCGAACCCGTGTCTCCTGCATTAGCAGGCAGATTCTCAACCACTGCGCCACCAGGGAAGCCCTAGAATACTTTTAAAAGTTTTTTTTCAATATTTAAGAACTTAATCCTACTTCCTCTATTCCCTGAGTCCCAAGACTCTGCACATTTAAAATTAATTAAAAGATTTTAATACCGGAATTCCCAGCTTAGCAGCCATCAGTGTATATCCCTGAACCTCCCGTTTAACACGGATTTTCTGAAAAGCATGCTGTGTGTTGTATTCTTTAGGCAGTGCTGGAGCTGTCACAGACCAGCTCACCAGAGCCACTGTGCTCATTTCTTCCCAACTCCACGTTCAGTGATGTCACTTTGTTAATGTGAAATAAGCAACAGTGGGAGTATTTATATCACAGAAATCAGCAAGTGCTACAAAATCAGGGCTTTTAACAATCAGAGCCGATTGTTAAACATTTACCAGCACACAACTGTTTTAAGGATTCTTTTGGTTTCCAGTAATAGAAATTCACTTGAGTTAGCATAAGCAAAAAGGGGAACTTATTATAAGAGCCAGCGAGTGAAGTGTCATGATGCCTATGAGAGGGTAAACAGATTGGCCTTAGGAATTAACTGGAACCAGGGACTTGAAAACCATCAGAACTTCCCATTGCATCTCTCTGCCCTTCTCTGCTTCATTCTTTTGTTCTTGTTACAACCTTCTTTCCCTGGTTTCCAATCTATATGAAGAGAAACGTGAAAACCTACTCTAAGTCCAGTCACCTAAGGAGACTGATCTCTTTACTGGTCCCAATTCCAAATTCTCAGGAAGGAACTTTGATTGGAAGAAAGTCCTACTGAAATCAATGCCTGGACAGGGTGAAGGGATGGAAACAGGCAGGATCACACTGTAACAACATGCATGAGAATCAGGGAAAAAAAAGAGGCTCCTAGAAAAGAAAAGGGTTGAGGCAGTCAACCCAAAAAGTCCACGACATTTATAAAGACCTTTTCTCAGCTATTAACAGCTCTCACCATCACTACCACAGGCTCCATCAAAGGAGTACATGTACTTAGTATTTATTTAACGTCTGAGCACCTTATAATAGGCAAAAGGAGCTGCTCTAGAAATTATAGAGGATAAAAGATGATTAAGACTCCATAATGGCTGCAAGTAAAAGAAAAGCCAACTTAAAATGCTTAATAAGGGAAATTTTCTTGCCTAACAAAAAGTCCCAAAGTAGGATGATTCCAGAATTTCTTAATTCAGCAGCTCAGGACCTAGACTTCTCCATATTTTCACTTTGATATGTTTAGACTAATGTCCTTATGGACACAGCTACCTGTCACAGTTGAAGTCATCAACATCACCCGCCAAACGAAAAGGGACAATTTCGTCCCAGTGCAGGTCTTTTTTAAGACTGAAAAAACTTTTCTCAGAATGCCCCCACCAGCAAACTTCCCTTTCCAGAATTAGATCACGTGCCCATGCACGAACCGCTCACTGACAAGGGGAACGGCACCCCCCTGGGGGACTTAGACCGACTGGGACCTAAGTCCTATAAGGGAAGGAGAACAGTGGAACAAAATGGGGAGCTGCTGGAACAGAAGGAGAACAATCGATGGAGGCTACCACAGACCCTTGCTGCATCTGAAGGGGTGCAATCAAAGAAAAGAGACAAAAGGACTCTCGCCCTAAGTTGCATTTCTCCAAGCGCTTTTGCCTCATTCAACTCTCTGACCTGCCACATCACTTTTACTAACCCTGGCTGCAGACCCTTCCACTGGGACCTGGTTTTTATCTCCCTGCTTCCCTCTTTTGGTTTACACTAATTAGTAGCAGAGTTGGCTCCCTGCCTGATTTTCTCACTGCTAAATCAAGATTTTGAACACATGAAACTTCATAGTGACAGAGGGCCCTAATAAACAAAGACAATTATAGACAACAGGCCCCTGTAATCAGGCAGCTTGAGGGTCTGCCTGTGAAAGAGGCCAAGCTCAGAAGATAAAAGATAAGAACTAGAAAACAGTATTGTCTGGGATTATAACATTTTTGTTTTTGTTTTTAAGTATTTCATGCACTTCCTTTTGTTCACTGAGTGGAAATCTGCAGTGAGAAATGTTATGCAAAAATAGACAAGTATAATTTTTTTTTTGGAATACGTCTTTTTTGCCAGCTTCTCTGGGCCTAATAACTTCCAGTCTCATACAAAAAAGTTCGGTTTTCTACTTCCGTCTGTAGCTTTGTTAAATTTAAAGTGCAACTCTTTTTTACAGTAAAAAGTGCCTATAAATGTACACTTTAGTTGGTATTAGATACTAAAAAAAAGAGGAGGGACATTTTTTCCCTTTTGTCTCCTTCACTACCCCTGCATGTTTGTGCCTGATTTGTATTTCCTCTTACCCTCCAATGCACCTCTGTGACCATATGTTCCTGACAGACAGAGAATATCCAGGTGGCCTGGTACTTGGAAACTTGTCAGATGTTATTCAAAGCAATAAAGAACACATCATACAAGTCTTTGGTATATTGTTACAGGGAAACCCTGTTTAGAATTCACTAATTGGGAATTTGTGATAATTTGAGGAAGGGCTGGCTGAAGTTAACCTTTGTACTATCTATGGAAAAAAAAAAAGAATTCACTGCAGTTCTCAATAGTGTAAACAAGATTGGAAAGGGAATAATTATCTACTTAAAAGAACCAGTTGTTTTGAAAAGCTTTAGAAGTATCCTTTTACATACAAACAGGGTAATTATGATTTAAACAAAGGCTGGCCTGTTTCTAAGGCTTCTTTGAAATGTCAATTACAAATTACTCTTGTTTATTCACCAAGGCAAAACCCACCCCTGTGTACCAGGCAACAGTTGGTTAGCTTGCTTTCACTTACTCTATTTGAAAATAATAAATCTAAAGTTCTTTTAAAGTTGTATAATTTAATTCAAGCTTTTCACTAATCTAGACAGTTGGTCCATCCTTTAGTGTTTGAGTGATGATTTACTAATTACTAGCATACAACAATCACGAATGCATAGAGTGACACCTGCCTTCATAACGTAGTGGAATAGCTGGCGAATACAGAAAATCGACAAAGAAAACTCCTCCAGAGCGGTGGCTCCTATTTTCTACCCTACCGTAGTTAAGAAACACATTTTGCATTGATTGCAACTCAGTACACACACACTAAAACAAAAACAATACTTACCTTTATTATGTGCGACACCGTTATTTTCTATGCATTTGTTAATAAATGCTAGTCACTACCCACTAAATTGACTGCACAATCTATTAATGGGTTGCTGTTTTGAAAACACTACCCTGGAATCTGTTGGGAGATAGTATTCTTTTGTGAGACAAAGGGATGGCGGTGGTGTCACCAGCAAAGCCCATTAAAAATTCCCAGTAAATAAAAATAGAATCTGGGTAATAAAGTCTAACCTTTTTTTTTCTTTTCCTTTGTGCTTCGCCTAGTTTCAGTTGCTCATGGAGTACCGCGTGCAGAAGCCTCGCACCCGGCACTGCAGCCCAGAGTTGCTAGTGCAACATGGCCGCTCGGACACCTCAGCTCGGTGGGCCGTGTGCAGAAGCTCTGCACACGACACTGCAATTCAAGATGGCGGCGGCAGCAGGCCGTGTGCAGAGACGCTGCACCCAGCACTGCAACCTGGAGCCTTGAGCAGAGCAGCTGTGCCTGCCCCGCAAGATCTCTGCCTCCCTCCCTGCTGACAAGATCCCTGTACAGCAGCCCTGCTCAGAGCCTGTTGGGAAGAGTGTGGACTGTAGAGCGAGAGGTCACACCTCCCCATTCTTTGATCAAAGAATAAAGCTTTCCTTTCCTTTTGAACCAAACTCAGTCTCATTCTGTTGGCTCCAATGACACCAGGCAGGAGGACCCTTTTGGGGGCCCTAGGCAGGAGGGTCAGTAACAGTGGAAGGAGCTGTAGCTATGTGGTTTTCTTGATGGTGTCCTCCCCCAATTCTCCTCTCAAATCTTTGGCCATCAACCTCACTGCTCTAGTCACTACTGCCTCCTATTCCTCAATATTCAGTACAAAGCTCATTCTTACCTTCACCAACCCTTTCAGCTAAGTTTCCATTTCCCTTCTTTTTTTCAAAAGCCCACCCTGAGTTTCTGCCTGATCTACTGATAGTTGTCCAGCCTTACTCACTGCAAATGAGGCAAGATGATGCTATAAGGCCTCTCCACTGAACAGCATCAGCCCTCCCCTGCTTTACTTAACTGCTCCCATCTCTGCTCAGCTTCTGACCCTTGGCTCCATTTTCCATGAATAGTCCTTCTCTAGTCTCTGGACTCGGTTTGGTATTTGGTGTCTGGTCTCTCAAGTTCTTATCTAATCACTGTTCATTAAGAACATGGATAATGTGTTATCATCACGGTAAAAACAAAATCTTTGTGATCAGACAAAACCCAAGACCCAACTCCCCAACACTCACCAGCTCTATGATCTTGGGTATATCATTTAATTTCCCTGAGCCTCGGTTTCATCATCCTTAAAATTGGATGCAAGCTTGTGAAGGGTAAATTAATCCTTATAAAATGCTTACTTTGGCGCCTGGCATATAGCAAGCACTCTCTAAATGTCATCTGTTATCAGTATTATTATTGTTGCTGTTATTGCTACTGGCTTGCCTCTCCTTCCACCAAAACCACACCACCCAATCTTGGAGGGCAGAGGTTCAGAGTTTGAGACTATCTACCGTGTAGCTATAGTTTCCAGTTCCCCTATTCCCCAACCCCTCTCCAAACACCTCCCATGTGTATACTCTCATTTCTCATTTCACATCCATTTCTTAAAACCTTCCCTGGGCTTCCCTGGTGGTGCAGTGGTTAAGAATCCACCTGCCAATGCAGGGGACACAGGTTCGAGCCCTGGTCCAGGAAGATCCCACATGCTGCAGAGCAACTAAGCCCGTGTGCCACAACTACTGAGCCTGTGCTCTAGAGCCCGTGAGCCACAACTACTGAGCCCATACGCCACAACTACTGAAGCCCGCGTGCCTACAGCCTGTGCTCTGCAACAAGAGAAGCCACCGCAATGAGACACCCGCGCACCGCAACAGAGAGTAGCCCCCACTCGCCGCAACTAGACAAAGCCCGCACAGCAATGAAGACCCAACACAGCCAAAAATAAATAAATTAAATTTTAAAAAGAAAAGAATATATTGTTTAAAAAAAAAAAAAACAAACTTCCCTGCATCCCATAGTTCCCTCCCTCACAGTTCCTGACAAGAGTTGTGATGCTTGATGTAGGTGGACATTGCTACACAGGTCAGTTCTGACCATTTAGTTGCATGGATGGACCACAGACAGGAAGCAAGCCCAAGCGTTCCATGCCTCCCCACAAGCAAGCTACCCAAACAGGTTACAACCTTCTACCATAAAAACCACAGGTGGCCAAGTTTATCCCATTCAGCAAGGACAGACTGAAGAAGGGACTGTTATGAAGCCCAGGGGCCCCACCCTGACAGCTCACACAGGCTCTGAATACAATGAAAACCAAGCCACAACTAATGTTTGCAGCCCTAGTTTCAGGAACTATCTCCCACTTCACGTGTTCCGTACCTCGCTCATCAATTCAGTTCCAATGAGTCTGGCCATGCTTTTGCTCCTCATCCTACAATGCCCTTGCCTTATTCCTCTGATTCAGTGTATTTCTCTCCGTGGCTTTGGCTGTCCTCCCAGCTGTGTTTGGTCTCTGTTTTTCGATTAACGTACTTACAAATTACCCTAATTAATCCCTTCATATTTATAGCCCCTGGTTTAACTCATCCATGATTCCTTCTTCCAGTGGACACCTGTCTCCCACCCCCCAACTCAGACCTGTGCTAGCCCCACAGATGAGACCATGAAAAGTAGTAGTCTTTGACATACGTGACTTTTCAGATAATAGTTCATTGCTTATATTTTAGATCCACAAGCAACACATTTGGGGCCTGGACCCATCGTACTCTGTTATCTAGAATACAGTCATTGTCCTCCTCTTCCTGATGAGATTATATCAGCTTGGATATCACTTATGGCTGTGTGGGAGGTGGTAACTGACTTACCTTGAAATCAGGATTTTTCCATCTTCAGAGAATAATGGCTAAGATCACAGTAATTAAGAGCTCAAACTCTGAAGTCAGATGACTTGGGTCTAAATCCTGTCCCTGCAACTTACTATATTTTGAGTTTGTTTTTATTGTCTTTTGGTATTTGGGGTTTTTTTTGGTGCTATTTAAATAAACAAGATAACAAGCATCTTGATCATATCAAGTTAGAAATACCAGAATCATTCACTAAATTTTAGATATTGGCCCCTGCCCTGCTTTCTCTGCCTCTGCTTTCCTCAGCTCCTCCCTTTTGCATTCATGAATCCCTCTGCATATTGATTCAACTGCATTATTTATCTGCCATGCTGTCTGGCACTGTGCTGGGTCACAGAGATACAGATAAGTCATGGACTCTATCTTTAAGGGCAGAGATATATATATATATATATATGCAAACAAATACATGTATTAAAATGTTAAGGGTGCCGAGATAGAGAACTTTTCAAGGTACATTGGAGCATAAGGGAGGGTACAGTGAGTTCTGCCTGAGGGGACAAAGTGGAGGAGGGTAAAATCAAGAAGTAAAGGAAGTCTTTGTGGAAAAGGTTGATGCTTGAGTTGAAACTTGAAGTTGTCCTCTTTTCACTTGCAGCCTCAGACCTGTTCCAATCCTGAGGATATCTGAATAAGACAGTCTCCACAAATAAGCTCAGAAATGTCACCCCATGTCCTGGATTCTAGTGGCCTAGTTCCAGTGGCTGGGGCTTCCACATTGCCTCCCGGGTCTCTTTGTTGCCGTTAGTTAAGGAACTTGAAATTATCAGGAGTAACTCCCAAGCCCACAGTAATAGCTATGTTGTATCTCTCCCAATACCCCATAAAAGGCTCAGTTCTTAGTATTAAGCTGTAGTATCCAAATCCGTCCCTAACACTTAAACCCTTCTTTGAACTCCAGCGCAGAGCCCCTACTGCTTATCTTGTCCTTGTCAGCCCTCTTCTCTGGGATCTGGGCCTTGTTTTATATCCCACTTGGGGTTCTGCCATCCTCCAGAATAGCCACCCATCTACTAGGCCTGCTTGAATTCCCCACCACTGGGGTCCCCACCTAACTGGAAAACTCAGCCCCAACTATGTCCGGGTTGCAGCTAACTTTCAATAAAGACTCTTTCTTTGACAAATTTGAGTTAGGCTCCTCCGAGCCCTCTTCTCATCCAGATCTCAACCTTGGCGCCCATCCTGTCTTTGGCTGCCCAGTCCAGTTTTAGCAAGAATTCTGCTAAGTAAGTTTAGTGACAGTCCCTCACCCTTGATATCTGAGCACCCTTGACATCTGATCAAGTTCCTCATCCTCTACCTTTGCTGTATAAGTCCTTGGTCTGCCTTTAGCAAGAATCATGCCAGGTCAATTTAGCAGAAATCCCCCTACCCTTGATGGCTCCTCTTAGTAATTTTCCATCCACTGACACCCTTACCCTGTTCCTTGGTTACAAATCCCCACTTGAACTTGCTGTATTTGGAGTTGAGCTTGATTTCTCTCCCCAGTTGCAATAGACTGGACCCCTATTACAAATAGTCTTGAATAAAGTCTTCCTTATCATTTTAACACATGCCAGAATAATTTTTTCTTTAATACTTGTCATGCCCTTTGGACAATAACCACGGACAGCCCATGGCCCAGCTGTCCTTCTGGTCTACTCTGGGAATCCGGTCTCATTCCAGCCCCAAGCTGACACATGTGCATCAATACAGCTCAGGTAGGGAATTCCCTGGCAGTCCAGTGGTTAGGACTCCACGCTCTCACTGCCGAGGGCCTGGGTTCAATCCCTGATGGGGGAACTAAGATCCCACAAGCCTCCCGGCCAAAAAATAAAATACAGCTCAGGTAGAGCCACCTGTAAATATGGATCTGAAGAATATGAGCCAATTCTATTCCAACCAACATTACCTAACTCATTCAGTCAATCAGATGACCAAAACATATGAATAAATTTAAATAGTTACTAAACATAAATATATTTTCAAAGAGGTTCCTTATTTGTATTACAGATATAAACAAAATACATACACTCAAGGCATAAAGTATCTGTCTTGTGCTCTTTTGAATAAAAAAATCACAGTGGATGTAGATCTTTGATGCTCCAATGGTGCCATAAACAAATTCACTGGCCTGTTTTTGGACAAAGAATTATCTGAAATTTTATCTCTTGCATTCCAAGAATGTTTTTGTTCTTAGTAGAGAGACTTTATTGTAAAAGCCTCCTCACCTAGAGCTCTGGTGATTTTTTGTGTTTTATTCATCTCTTTCATTTGGCTTCAAATAAGGTAAGGACTGGATAAAATTCAAAATTTACTGAATTTTGTTAATACCAGGTCCAGAATTTCCTTCTTGAATATCTCCCTTCTTTGGGGTTGTTACTGAAGTGTTTTGAAGGAAATGGCGGGTCAGCCATTCATTGGTTCTCATAGCTTTGCAGTGGAGGCAGGGCCTTTCCCTGATTTGGCAACCTCCCATATTCCTTTGCCTCTGAGCTATTTTTCTCTTCTTAATACTGGCTGGTGATTGGTGGTGTTCACTTTCACTCTCCTTCCAAGAGGAGGCTCCCGAGTTAGATACTTCACTCTCACACTCAGTAGTATCACTGTCAGGTTGGGTCTGATTCACCCGGCTGAATTCAGAATGGTGCCTCGCTTGTCTTTGTTCAAGATATGCATTGACCAAAGCCATTTCTGAGTCAGTTACAAGAGTAAGTTGGTTCTGCTTTGGTTTTGTCATCATTTGCAAAGAATCCCAGGCACCATCTTTGTTTTGCCGCTTATAGGAAGTATCTTTGCTTGCTAACAACAATGAAACAAATCAACAAGTTAGGCACATTGCTGGTTACTATAATCTCATCTTACCTAGAAAGGAAGCCTATGGTGTGGGCTCACTCTTTGCTGCCATTTGCCAAGCCACCACTTTTCCCCACTCATTTGCAAGTGTTGGCAGCTGACTTCATTTTCCAGTACCATACCAAAACTCCTAAAAACCAAAAGGGCCAGATAGATGCTTGACATATTACTTTTGAAGTTTCATGGACCCTTGATATAATATCAAGGGAAAGGTCTCCAAACTTTTCCAGAGAAGGACCTTTTTACCTTTGCCTTGACAGCTTAAAGATGCAAGCGTGTATATGAACGTGATTTGGGTAGCAGAAAACTAAAAAGGATCTTCTCTTTATGCACTGGTGTGCTGGAGTTGGCTCATACCAGCCAGTTCACAAGAACTGATAAACTTTCAGGAATTTTGCAAGATGGCTGTTAAACACAGCTATTAGTAAAAATTAAATTGTATAAACTTACCACTAAATCAATTTGTTACAAATAAATGTAATAAATACTCAAAACTCATCACTTCCTAAATTATTTTACTAGATTTTATTGTGAGGTTTGCTCTTGAAGCTACTATTTATGTCTGTTGTCTCTGGATATCAGAAATACTATGCAATGATGTGCTACTGTGCATCTCTTCCTAACTCCTATGTTCAGTGACATCATGTTGGTAACCTGAAATTAGTTTTGGTGGGATAAAAATCAACAAGCACTAAGAATCGGGTCTTCATTTATGGTTCTGTTGATTGTCTAGACTTAAAGTAATGGAGAACATGTTACTGACATAGATTACATTTAAAGGTATCATGCCTATAGCCGCTATATTGTGAATAGCACCCAAAAAATGAGGAAATATTCTTCCAGAGTATTCTAAAACTATTATCCAGCTCAGCAAAGATGTCATACACATCATTAACAACCAAGTTAAGTTCCAACATACATCTTTCTGTTTCTTTCATCTTACTCCTTAACTTAAAGGAAAGTATCAATAACATTCATATTAGAACTACACTCGTTCATCTATTGCAGCTATAGGTTGGCTAAGGCTATAATCAAAGAAAGTATTTTGTGAGAATCAGTGGTCTATATGGAATTTACCATAAAGTGTATTATATGTTTTATTATTTGTAAATTGTCTGATATACATCCTTTATATTAGTAAAATTTTTTAAATGATATATACACACATTTTTGGAGAGCCAGTTGTTAGACATTTATCAGCATACCACTATTTATAGGTTATTGAAAAAGATGTCATATAGAGCTCATAGTCCTGTGGTAACATTAGCAGTAAATGTGTGTGAAAGACAAGCTGTGTGACGGGAGAATGCTGAGGAATGAAAAGACAGCTTGAGCTCTACCTACCAGTAATTTATAGCCTCTAGCAGCTTTGATGAAGTAGCTAACCAGTCCCTCTGCACCAAAGCAAGGTGCTCATCCAGTGGGCCACCACAGGTCTGGGGAGGCTCTATAACGCTCTTGGCTATTTACTTCTGTTGTTTGCTTTCCACACACAACACATATTTCTCTCATCATAGTCCAATATAAAATATGCACTGGCTCTCACCTTTACTTAGTGAAGTGCTTGTTCCATTGTCTTCATTCTTTTTCTTCTCAGACATCTGTTTCAGAAATATAGATTAGTAATAGTGATCTCAGTTGGTTGTTCTTCCCTCATATTTACTTGTTAAGAAACACTATTGCCTTGGGCCCTTTGACAATGTCTAATTTTAAACAGCGCAGTTCAATAAATACTTACTGAGTTCCTACTATTGTGATCCTACTTCTGCTGCCCATTAAGAAGACCATGCTTTGACAGCAGGATCTACCAAAATGTTTTGAACCCAGCAAAATGGAACAAAGATTGAGAGAAAATAATACTGATAAGAAGCTATTAGCTACAAAGTTTTCTTGTACTCACTGATTTTATAGAGAAATATCGTTTAAATGTCATTTAAAAACAGATATGATAGTACTAGGATTAGTTTTAAATTACTTTTTTAAATTTTTTGGCCATGATGTGCAGCTTGTGGGATCTTAGTTCCCCGACCAGGGATCAAACCCATGCCCCCTGCAGTGGAAGCGCAGAGTCTTAACCACTGGACCGCCAGGGAAGTCCCAGTTTAAAATTACTTTTTAAAGGACATTTTATCAGGTTATGTTATGATAATTCTTTAAGATCTTTATATGAATTCATAGACTTATATCTCCTAAATCCTTCAGAAACTTTCCTCCAGAATGCAACCATAATATACTACCTGTGAATATGGCAACTAGAAGAAATTGATTTCTTTGAATAGTTCCAATTTCAAATATTCTGCCCCAATACTCCATAACTATATTTGCCCCATTTTTCACACGTCCCACTTTTTGATGCCGAAAATGGTTTTGCTAAAAGATACACATACAAAGCAACTCCTTCAAAATATATCAAGAGGGGCTTCCTTGGTGGCGCAGTGGTTGAGAGTCTGCCTGCCAATGCAGGGGACACGGGTTCGAGCCCTGGTCTGGGAAGATCCCACATGCCGCGGAGCGACTGGGCCAGTGAGCCGCAACTGCTGAGCCTGCGCGTCTGGAGCCTGTGCTCCGCAACAGGAGAGGCCGCGATAGTGAGAGGCCCGCGCACCGCGATGAAGAGTGGCCCCCGCTTGCCGCAACTGGAGAAAGCCCTCGCACGGAAACGAAGACCCAACAACACAAGCCATAAATAAATAAACAAATAAATAAAAATTAAAAAATATATATATCAAGTACTTTAGAAATACTCATAACACTTTTGGCACATAATAATTCTGGGAATCTATCACTGGGAAATAAACTCCAAAAGAGAGAAAGTTATGTACAGAAATATTTATCCCAATGTAATTAGGGTAATATAAATACAAAATTCAAAAGCAGGCTCAGACTTCCCTGGTGGCGCAGTGGTTAAGAATCCGCCTGCCAATGCAGGGGACAAGGGTTCGATCCCTGGTCTGGGAAGATCCCACATGCTGTGGAGCAACAAAGCCTGCGTGCCACAACTACTGAGCCTGCACCCTAGAGCCCCCGAGCCACAACTACTGAGCCCGTGCGCCACAACTACTGAAGCTCTCATGCCTAGAGCCTGTGCTCCACAACAAGAGAAGCCACTGCAATGAGAAGCCTGCGCACCGCAACGAAGAGTAGCCCCCGCTCACCGCAACTAGAGAAAGCCTGCGTGCAGCAACGAAGACCCAATGCAGCCAAAAATAGATTAATTTTTTAAAAAGGAAGCAATAGTTAAATAAATTATGATGTAATCATACAATCATACAATATATAGTTGTAAAAATTATAATAAAAGTATGTTCTAACATGAGGAAATGTTATAATATTAAGTTAAAAATCAAGATGCAAATTTGTATATGCCGTATGACCATAAGTTAGCTAAAAATATGAAAAGAAAAAAGACTAAGGGATGTACGCAAGTGTTAGCAATAGTGGCTTCGAGTGTTGAAACTGATTTTTTTTTCCTTCTAATTATTCAAATTGTCTACAATTAGGGAAAAAATGAATTTATGTAGAAAGTCATACTGCCTCTGGGTTGAAAAGTACCACACTTGGCTATTCATAACTGCAATCTAAGATCTTTGGTCCATTCCTTTCTTAATACCTGATCTCCACAATGGTAGGCAAGTTTCTCTAACGAGGTACCTCTTTGCTTTTTGGGTTACTGAAATCATTCTCTGAAAGCTTTCAGTGAAATCCTCTTTTAAGATACCTCTTTTTTAAAAATGTTTTTGGGTGGCCTTATTTTAAATTTAAAATGTATAGAGATGATTATTAAAAGATTAGAAGTTTATGAACCTTACAAAGTTAATAGTAGTTGATTATTTCTATATAATCTGGAGTGGTTTTTATTTCATTTTTTCTACTTTCCTATAATGTCCACATTTTCTATAATGGGTACTTTTGTAATTCAGGGGGGAAAGTGTTTTAAAACACTTATTAGGTTTATATCTTTTTCATGGAAAGCTTCCATATTTGACTTATGTCAAATCAAAATATAATCACAAAATCAAAAGAAAGATTTTACATCAAGCTAAGTGGAATCATATGAACTGTGGTTACCAAAAGCATTTTATTAAGTGTCTTTGTGTGTGACTCAGTTGAGTGAAAACAGCAGAAGTGCCTGCCCTGAAGTGTAGGGTAGGACAGTGGTGAGATCTGGGCTATGGCTCTGCCTTTCTTCCACTGTGATTTTACCAAGCCACTTAATACCTCCTAAGCTCAGTTTCCACATATGCAAAAAGAGGAGCCTGGACTGGTTTTGTTTGGAAAAATTCCAGCACTAGCTGTCTGAATAAACACTAAAAATATATATAAACTAAATATAGTATATATAATCTTTGAGAGCAAGAGGGTACATGCATCTTAGATAGTGGCAAATCCAGAGGAAATCAGTGTGCTTCATGTTTGAGGATAATTACCACCACATTTCCATCACGCTTTTACCATTACTTCAAGGTTTGTAAATAAACGTTCATAATTTAGCAGAGAAAATGAAGTTCAAAGTGAAGGAAAAATTCCATCCTTTTTGACCAGCTCTCATGTGGTTCTCAGATTTCAAATCTGGGACCCTTTAGAAGAAGCAGTTGAGTGGATTATAGCTGCCATAAGGGTACAAAGTGAAAGACAAAACCTCTAAGATAATTAAGGTTTTAATCAGCACCGAATAGATATAATTCAACATTTCAACTATGCTATGAAACAAACAAATGATATGGCAGGAAACCTGGGTCTATTCGCCTCTCTGTCATAACCACTCATGTGACATTGGACAAGTCACTTAATTTCTTTGGGCTTTATCAATAAAAAAACAAAGGATGGGTACTGATAACTTACTTGCCTACAAGCAGAAGGCTGGGCCATAAGCTCTCTTGAGGTCCTTGAAGCTCAGGGCTCTATGACTCCAAAAGCTGATGCAAGCAAGGGAGCAGAGAAAGAACTTAGACCTCTCAAGGGGTCTTCATGATGAAATTGCCAAGAACCAATTTCAATTTTTTGTTAATTTTCTAAAGTAGCTTTTCTTGCCAGGCTAGACAAATTCAATGTACTTAGCTAGGGAGTCTAAGACATGTATAAACTATCACTATTCTAAATATTCTTTTGGCAAAGTATCTATCTTAAGCATTTAGACTTTAGATGAAACTTCTTTTTAGGGGGAGGAGGTGATGAGGGGAAGAGTCTTTGATTATTACAATGGAATCCAGCTGGCATACACATAACAAGCCTCCTCCTCTCCATCTACAGCTGATACAGCATTCAGCCTAGCTGACCATTGCCAGCCTAGTGCTCTGGCTGTAATGCTAAATGGTCGTGGTTTTATTAATCATCAGCCTGGTAATAATGGTCAGCAAGGATTCCACATCAGCGATTTATAAGAGCTCAGTTACTCATAATATGTGGGAGCATCACAGCCCTGATTAAGTGGGCTATCTCACTCCTTAGGATGGCATTTTTTCTGCTAGTAGGTGGTCTAGAGTGGTGACTTTAGCTCTGTTTAGTTTAGTTCTGTGTCTTATTCTATGTGGAGAATGTAATGCCTCATTCTAAAAACCCAAAATCCTACAACATGTATCCTATAAATATGACAACTTCTGTATCTTTGATTAGAATCACACAGCTACAAAAGGAATTTGGAGGTCATTAACCAGTAGGGAAGTTTATCCCAGTATTACTTAGCATTTGGACAAACTGAGAACAAACTAAATATCTCAAAATTGCAGATTTGTTATGGTGCAACCATAAAACAAAATTATGCAGTCGTTAAGAGTGCTGCTGTGTAAATATAATTTGAGGAATGATTACAATATAATATTAAGTTTAAAAAAGCAGGTTAGGGCTTCCTTGGTGGCGCAGTGGTTGAGAATCTGCCTGCCGATGCAGAGGACACGGGTTCGAGCCCTGGTCTGGGAAGATCCCACATGCCGCGGAGCAACTAGGCCCGTGAGCCACAACTACTGAGCCTGCGCGTCTGGAGCCTGTGCTCCGCAACAAGAGAGGCCGCGATAGTGAGAGGCCCGCGCACCGCGATGAAGAGTGGCCCCCGCTTGCCGCAACTAGAGAAAGCCCTCGCACAGAAACGAAGACCCAACACAGCCAGAAATAAATAAATAAATAAAAATTAAAAAAAAAAAGCAGGTTATAAAAATATATAAAACATAATGCCAACCATCTAAGATCAAAGACAGATGAAGAGAGATATACTGTGATACAGAAAAAGAAAAAAACTAGAAGAACATACTCCAAAATGTTAACAGTGGTTATCTCTAGGAAATAGGATTACAGTAGTTTAAATTTTCTTCTTCATCCTTTTCTATATTCTTGGGTTCTCTAGAATGATACTTCATTATTTTTAAAACTAGAAGACAAACTTTTAAAAAGTAGTTTCACCAATGTAAAATAAATTTATTTTATGGAAAATCCCCTAGTATACAGTAAATATATTATTTAAAATGAAAAAGGATATCCTACCCAGACAGAAGCCCGAGAGAAGAACATCAGGACCAATATAATGACAAAATACCAAAGCAGGAAGTTCCCTATTGTCCCACAAGAGTCATCCTTCCGGCATTCATAATCTTGATTTGGAATGGTAAAACTTATAGGTATGGGGGGAGGATCCACCTCCCAAAATAAAGAAAAAAGGTCTCCCATGATGGCTTCTTGCTTTGAAAATAAAACATGCTCAAAGGGATGAAGAAGACTGGGAAGTACTTCACTCCATGTGTATGACAACTTCCTTGGCAACCTATTATGACATATTCTTCAGTAACTATGACAGGAACTGACAAACATTTCTTGGATTACTAAGTTTTTGGAAGATCTGTCCAAATCACTTCTATGAAAGTTTAAGGCATATGCCCCATATCTCAATATGGTGCATTCTGCCATAATCTTTTTTTTTTTTTTTTGTCCTGAAACTTGTATACACGGTATTTTCTTTAAATACAGTATTTTAATGTCTTTTTTTTTTTTTTTTTTTTGGGCTGTACCACATGGCGTGCAGAACTTGTCCGACCAGGGATCGAACCCATGCCCCCTGCATTGGAAGTGCAGACCACCAGGGACCACCAGGGAAGTACTTTAATGTCTTTAAAATCTAAGTCTCTGAGGTATCCATTTTTTCAGTCTCTTTGATATATATTATATCATTGTAAATTAACATACACAGTTCTAATGTATTATTGACTGAATAATACATTATTATTGTGTTCCCCAAAATGCCTATGTTGAAGCTCCAAGCCCCAATTTGGCTATAATTGGAGATAGGGACTTTAAGGAGGTAATTAAGGTTAAATGAAGTCATAAGGATGGGGCCCTAATCCAAATTGACTGGTGTTCTTATGAGAAAAGGAAGAGACATAAGGGATGTGCAAGCACAGGAAAAAAAGGCCATGTGAGGACACAGAGAGAAAGGGGCCATCTGCAAGCCAAAGGACACAAGGCTCAGGAGAAACCAATCCTGCTGGCACCTTGACCTCAGATTTCCAACCTCTACAACTGTGAAAAAATTTATTTCTGTTGTTTAAGCCACCCAGTCTGTGGTATTTTGCTATGGCAACCCTAGCAAACTAATACATAATGCCAACAATACATCTAATTTAGGTAGTAGTCGTGTTCCCTTTTAAGCCTTGAATAAATGCACAGTAATTCACAGATTACATTAAGAGGGAAAACATAGATGTACCTGTTGTGAATTACAACAAACATGTACAATTTCTTCTTATGAAAGAGTCAGACATGGGTTGGGGAGGAAACTTGTATTCTAATTTTGACTGTACATTTGCACAATTTTCAAGTTAGTTCATCTCTATATCTAAAACTAGAGCAAAACACCATTGCTGCTAAGGCAATCTAAAAAGTATAAAAACTTCACTTCAAAAAAATTGGTTAGAACTTTAAGAGCATAGCATACCTGCAGATTTTCATTAACATGCAATACCACGAGGAAACTTCATTTTCTTCTATTGGAACTCAGGAGCATTTTAGGAAAAAATTTTGGTCACTGGGACGTACAAGATGTAACAATCCGTTAGCTTATTATGACACGGCGTGATGTTTTTATTACAGGCACACTTTGCATCCCCACAAACAAGTCTCCAGACCCTGCGCACGCATCCTGGACCATGCCTGTCTGCTTTAGGCTCTCGTCCCCTCCTCCAGGAAGCTCGCGGGGATCCAGGGCTGGGCCCGCCGCGACTCCTCGGGGCTCACTGCGCCCCACCTCACCTGCCTTTCTAGTGAACCTGCCGGCCTCCCCCGGGCTGAGCTCCTCCAGGCGGTAACCAGGGAAGATTTTATTTTCACATCCCCGCGCGGCTCAGCGGCACATTGTGGGCGTTTGTATTTGTTAAATAAAAGCAAACTGAACTCCCTGATGAACCTTTTCCTCAGGATTAGAAATTCTTCCAAAGAATATAGAGGAAAAGTAAAGGGTGTTTTTTTAAAAAAAACCCTCAAAACCACTAACAACTTTAACAAAACAATTTGGCTTTTGTTACTGCTGTACCCTCGTTACACGGATATTTTAGAATTTACATCGGGTCAGAACACTTAATTTTTTTTTTTTTTTTTACACAGAAGTATGAGAAATGCTTTGTCATTACTGATGGTGTCTGGACCCATCACCAAGTACTCTGTATCCTACACTTGGCCACCCTACTTAATAAAATCTGCTTAAAAATGTGTCCATAAGCGCCCTAAGGAAGCTAAAGTTATATTAATATATAGAAATTCATTTTCTTACAGTTATTACTTTTTACTGCGGGTTCAGAACCTGGTCTGAATTTTTGCTGCTCAGCTTTCTCCCCTCACCTGAGCGGGCGCCACAAATCCAACGGCTGTTTCCCTGGTAACGCTCCTAGCCCCTGTCTCTCCCCCACTCCCCTCTTCTCGCGAGAAGAGACAGTCTCGTTCTTCCGGTAACTGTATCCTCACAAGCCGGTCGCTTTCGCCTTAACGATTGGCTTCGCGCATGTGCAGTGGAGAGTGGCGCGAGCCAGCCGCTTCCGGGCGAAGAACACGGTGCGTTTTCGGGGTCATCTTTGTGGTGTCTGGACTCTTGAGTCCACGCGGGCCGTGGGAGTTACGCGCCTGCGGAGCTGGCGAGGGTTCAGCCGAAGGGGAGTGTGGCCAGACCTCCCACTACCCGTGGTGGAAGGGAGGAAAGAAGCCATAAAGTTTGTGCTGCGAGAGCCAGGGAGGGAAGCTCTCCGCACTGTGTAGTGTTGACTCGGGGGCAGGGTGGCGGGAAGGGTACTGCTCTTACTCTGTGGGCTACGACTCCATATATCTGGAGCAAGTCTTAACACTTGTCTGCAAGAGATGAGGCCTAGGAAAACAGAGGAACTAATAAATCCTAATGTGGACCAAAACTGCTCACTCTCCCCAACTCACCCGTATCCCCTTCACACCATGAGTACTCGCCCTTCTAAAATTAAATCCTTATATTTTATCAGCAACACAAATCAGAGATCTCTGGCGTGTGTCGGTCGTGTGCAGAGCTGTTAAATAAAGATCATAGGCAGTTAATGACTTATGCACGAGCATGTGGGAGGAGAGTAATGACATATCTTATTTGGAATACTTTCTCCCAAAATACCAAATACTTGGTATTTTGAATTTCTTATAGCCCTTGGCCTAGTCCTTGTGACATATTCCAAAAACACAACAGGGCGTAATTGCAAACATAACCACTAACCCTTAAATTACAAAATAAAATATTTTTCTTTATTGGAAGTGTTAAATTATTCTCTGAAGGAAACAGCCAGTTCTCTGTTGATTACAATGTGGTGCCAATGAAGCTGTAATTTAGGGTTCCCTTTTCATATACTAATATTAAAATTAGAAAAAGTTAGGAAAGACATTTGAAGATGAGGAAAAGTAGATGCAATTTTTAGTTACCTTATAACAAGTTTGATTTCTTAAATGGAGAAGTTGTTTCTTTTAATTAATTCTCATGCTTTTTGATTTTGAACAGATGCAAGGGGAGCCAAACCCTAGTGCTTCCCTTATTGACAGAACCATCAAGATGAGAAAAGAAACAGAAGCTAGGAAAGTGGTTTTAGCCTGGGGACTCCTAAATGTATCTATGGCTGGAATGATATATACTGAAATGTAAGTTAATTAGCCAAAAAGGGGGAAAAAAGTGAAAATTTAAGAGGCCAATGGTTGGTTCCACAGGTTTTGTGTTTGTTTTGATTTTTGTGTGGTTTTGTTTTGTTACTATTAAAAAGCCTTTTTAATTTTTTCAGGACTGGAAAATTGATTAGTTCATATTATAATGTGACACACTGGCCCCTCTGGTATATAGGTAAGTAATTAATTTTCACTGCAGTGTAGTTACTCCCAGTGAAAAACTGCGTTCAAGTTTAATTCAGCTTAGTATTCATTCCTTTATTCGACAAATATTTGAGTGCCTGCTATGTTCCCCAAACTGGTAATACACCAGGAAGGGAACAAGGTCCCTGCCCTCATGGAAGGAATATTCTCGTAGAAGAGACAATCAAATTAATAATACGATTCCAGATAATCATGAGTTCTGTGAAGAAAAATAAAGTTTGGAGCTGGTGAGATTTGTGTTTGTATTTGTCTCCCTGAATTGCCTTCCCTACTTCTCTACCTTTTCACCTTTCAAGATCAACCCGATTTCTGCTGCATTGATGGCTTCCTCAGTTTCCTCATCCTTCCTCTCTGTCTGCTCTTCAGTAGTCCTTGGGTATAAATGGTCCTTATGGCCACTGAAGTAAATTCCAAAGTCTAATACATACATTAAGCTAAAGTCTGCGATAGGGAAGTGGTGTGGCAAGTGGAAGAGCAAGAGTTTTGGAATCTGCATACCTGAGTTAGAATCATGGCTTCAGTAACTAGCTGTGAGCTACTGCAAAAGTCACTTGACTTCTTTACAACTGGTGGTTGATCTTTAAAATGAAGGTGAAAATGTTTACTGTAAAAGGTTGTAAGGATTAGTGATAATATTTTGCAACTCACTGGTAAATGCCCTACACATAATAGACATTCATTAAGTGAAGTGGTAACTCTTATGAGGAATAAGAAGATAGTTTTCAATTTTGTTGTTGTTAATTTGCTAAAGTATGCATGGTTTTGTTCCCCCCCCTTTAAATGTTCCACCCCCCTTTTAAAAAATAAATAAATTGTTCTCTTCCAGAGCTTGCCCTTGCATCTCTCTTCAGCCTAAATGCTTTATTTGATTTTTGGAGATATTTCAAGTACACTGTGGCACCAACAAGTCTGGTTGTTAGCCCTGGACAGCAAACACTTTTAGGGTTAAAAACAGCTGGTAAGTGTTTCATATCTTTTGCAAAGGTGGGTGAAAGGTTGGCAATAAATCTTTCTCAATTTAATTTTCTCTTCTCATAGACTCAGCTAGAAGGGACTTCTAAGGCCATCTGGTTCAACTATATTAAACAGTTCTACAGTAAATGGTCTCAAGATCAATGATTATCATTCCGATTTATATAAATTGAGTAACATTCACAGCCTCATGGAAGTTTGTTCCATTGTTTAATTACTGTTAAAATTAAATGACTAACTTTTGCTACATTAAAGCCAATTTCTTATTTTGAACTCTATGGAAATGGTAAACAACCATTTGTGTCCTTTGGTAGTAATACTTTATGTAATTTAACAACCAGGTCACTCTATTACTTGCCCTTTTCCTGAAGGAAAAGATTCAGTTCATTAAATCTGTTTTCATAGAAATTTTATTTATACTTACACACAATTATTTGTTTGTTCCTTCTAGTTGTACAGACTGCTCCTCCACGTGATCTGGCAGCACCCCAAATTCCTCCCTCTCCACCTTCTCCTTCAATTCAGGGTCAGAGTGTATTAAGTTATAGCCCATCTCGCTCACCCAGTACCAGCCCCAAGTTCACCACCAGCTGTATAACTGGATACAGCCCTCAGCTACAAGGTCTGTCATCAGGTGGGAGTGGTTCTTATAGCCCTGGAGTGACCTACTCACCCATCAGTGGTTATAACAAGGTAATGACTCTTTTCTCTTGGCCAATCACATTACTATTTTAGAATTGGGAGGTTTGAATTGAAAATCATCTAGTGAGTCGAAACTCCTTGTTTTATCAATAAAGAAACCCAGGACCAGTGGGTAATTGACTTGCCCCAATTGCCCATTTAAGAGCTAAGAATAGAAGCCAGATTTCCTGACACCAGTTAGAAGTTCTTTATATCGCATCTTAAAACAAAAGAAAAGATTTAGCTTTTGAAAAGATAACGAACTGAGGTTCACCATCTAGGATCTTTCTGCTGTCTTTAAAAGTTGAAATTATGATGATTTTTTACTTTAGTTTCCTTTACTCATGTTTTCCCTCTTTCTTTGCTTCTTTATGTGAAACTTTTGTATATCCTTATAGAGTATTAATGCTTTTCATCATATTGGAGTATCTTCTAAGCTAGAAACTGGGATTGTCGTGTAACTTGACTCTTGAGTATGAATACTCTCCATAGGATGATGAGAAACCTTCATTCCATCTCCCACAGTAGAGTGGACTTCTGTTTTAATTTTTAGGCTTGATAGAAACAAAATTGACAAATTTGAAATTGTGGCTCCTGCCTGATGCATAAGGCTATAAAAGAAGCATTAAAAGAGGGATGGTCACATTTTCAAGTACCTTTTTTTGGCCACACCACGTGGCTTGCAGGATCTTACTTCCCTGACCAGGGATTGAACCCGTGTTCCCTGCAGTGGAAGCACGGAGTCCTAACCACTGGACCGCCAGAGAATTCCTGGGATGGTCACATATTCAGATACTGTCACTAGTTAGACTAATATCTCTATAGTTATGAGAGATGCCTGGAAATGAAATCAACACACTGTCTGCCCTTACCCTTTTACATAATATTTCTTTGTAATGAAATTCCATACTACTGGTTACCTAATAATAATTTTGGCAAGTAATGGAATTTAGAAAATTTTGTATAAGTTAAATATTATGAGGGTAATTCATAACCCATAGGTAAATATGACTTTTTAAAATAGTTTTACTTTGTTTTCATGGGAAAAGTACCATATGATCATTACAGAAAGTTAGGAAATTAGTAGAAAAAATCACTCATCATCCTACCACCCAAACATAATTTCTGTTTAATGGCTAATTAATACTCATCTAGTGGATATACCCTAGTTTACTCTTGAGTATTTAAGTTATTTTTATTTCTTAAAAACTATTATTAGTATCTACTAATTAGCTCTGTACATAAAGCTCATAACATTGCTTAATTATCTTGTTTTCTACTATATTATAACCTTGAGCACAAGATTATGTGTTTTTATTCATCTTTGTTTCCTTAGCACAGTGTATGGAATATAGATGCTATATGTGTCTGTTGAACCAAAGTAATACTTTGGAAAAATTAATGAAATGAATAATTATTTTTCTGGGGAAAAAAAATGTTAAAATTGATACAGCCACTATGGAGAACAGTATGGAGGTTCCTTAAAAAACTAAGAAAAGAACTACCATACAACCCAGCAATCCCACTACTGGGTATATACCCTGAGAAAACCATAATTCAAAAAGAGTCGTGTACCAAAATGTTCATTGCAGCTCTGTTTACAATAGCCAGGACATGGAAGCAACCTAAGTGTCCATCAACAGATGAATGGATAAAGAAGATGTGGCACATATATACAATGCAATATTACTCAGCCATAAAAAGGAACGAAACTGAGTTATTTGTAGTGAGGTGGATGGACCTAGAGACTGCCATACAGAGTGAAGTAAGTCAGAAAGAGAAAAACAAATACCATATGTTAACACATATATGGAATCTAAAAAAAAAAAGAAGAAGAAAAAATGGTCAGAAGAACCTAGGGGCAAGAGGGGAATAAAGATGCAGAGCTACTAGAGAATGGACTTGAGGATATGGGGAGGGGGAAGGGGAAGCTGGGACAAAGAGAGAGTGGCATGGACATATATACACTACCAAACGTGAAATAGATAGCTAGTGGGAAGCAGCCGCATAGCACAGGGAGATCAGCTCCGTGCTTTGTGACCACCTAGAGGGGTGGGAGGGAGGGAGATGCAAGAGGGAAGAGATATGGGGACATATGTATATGTATAACTGATGCACTTTGTTATAAAGCAGAAACTAACACACCATTGTAAAGCTATTATACGCCAATAAAGATGTTTTAAAAAAAAATGCTAAAATTGACAGAGCAGTAGAAAACCTAAATAAATCAAGGAAGAAAATTTAAAAACTATTAATCAAATACATCCACAGAACACATTAGGGCCCAGAAGTTTTACCATTGAGTTCTTTTAAATTTTCAAGAAACAATTACTTTTTAAACTTTTGATTATGGAAATTTTCAAACATACACAAAAATGAAGGGACCAGTATAGTGAACTCCTGCGTATCTATTACCCATCTTCAACAGTTGTCAGCATTTTGCTATTGTATGAACAGATCATTCTGATCCAATAAAACATGTTAGAAGTGTAAGCTCCAGAGTTAGAAAACTGGAGGAGATTGGTTCAAGATGGCAGAGTAGAAAGACATGTGCTCATCTCTTCTTGCGAGAGCACTGAAATCACAACTAACTGATGAACAACCATTGACCAGAAGACGCTGGAACCCACCAAAAAAGATACCCCACAACCAAAGACAAAGGAGAAGCTGCACTGAGACAGTAGGAGGGGCACAATCACGATAAAATCAAATCCCATACCCACCAGGTGAGCATCCCACAAACTGGAGAACAATTATACCACAGAACTTCTCCTACTGGAGTGAAAGTTCTGAGCCCCATGTCAGGGGGTCTGGCAATGTGAGTAGGAATCCCCAGAGAATCTGACTTTGAAGGCCAGCAGGATTTGGTTGCAGGACTTCCACAGGACTGGGGGAAACAGAGACTCCACTCTTGGAGGGCACACACAAAGTCTTGTGCGCACCAGGACCCAGGGGAAGGAGCAGTGACCCCATAGGAGACTGAACCAACCTACCCACTAGTGTTGGAGGGTCTCCTGCAGAGGTGGGGGGTGGCTGAGGCTTACTGTGGGGACAAGGGCACTGGCAGCAGCAGTTCTGGGAAGTACTCATTGGCGTGAGCCCTCCTGGAGGCCGCCCCACCATATATCCTGTAGGCTCCAGTGCTGGGTCGCCTCAGGCCAAACAACTAACAGGGAGAGAACACAGCCCCACCCATCAGCAGACAAGTTTTACTGAGCATGGCCCTGCCCACCAGAGCAAGACCCAGTCCCTCTTAGATAGCCTCATCCACCAGAGGGCAGACAGCAGAAGCAAGAGCTACAATCTTGCAGCCTGCAGAACGAAAACCACAATCACAGAAAGTTAGACAAAATGAAAAAGCAGAGGATTATGTCCCCGATAAAACCCCAGAAAAACAACTAAATGAAGTGGAAACAGGCAACCCTCCAGAAAAAGAATTCAGAATAATGATAGTGAAGATGATCCAGGATCTCGGAAAAAGAATGGAGGCAAAGGTTGAGAAGATGCAAGAAATGTTTAACAAAGACCTAGAAGAACTAAAGAACAAACAGAGATGAACAATACAATAACTGAAATGAAAAATACACTAGAAGGAATAATAGAACAACTGAGGCAGAAGAATGGATAAGTGACCTGGAAGACAGAATGGTGGAAATCACTGCCTTGGAACAGAATAGAGTCAGAAAACTGGAATGGTGTCCTGGTATGATCTTGAGCAAGTTACCTAACCTCTTATACCTAAAATTAATACAGTAATAATATTTACCACTTATTGAGAGAATGAAATACGATAATGTCAAGGAAGCATAAAATATTACACCCCTTGAGCAAGATAAAACCAGTTAATGAAACAGTAGCCCAGACACAGTCATAATATATATAAGGATTTAACATGTTGATTGAAATAAAAGAAAAATCAGTGTGGAAGAAGATTAACATTTTTATTTGTAAACAGCATTAAATATTATAAAATTTGTTAATCCTTAATTTATTACAAACTAATATAAATTGATCATGAAACCCCAGTAGAAAAAAATTGTCAATGTACTGGAGTAAGTAGTTAATAAAATAGGTAATACTACTGACAAGTAATTGTATTTTTAAGGTGTTTAACTTAATAAGTATACGGAAAATGCAAATTAAATATACATTTAAAAAAAATTCTTATATATCATAAATATTTTTAAATAGTAATGCTGATGGACACATACCAAAATAGGTGTTCCTGTCCTCTTCTGATAGGAGGATAACTTAGTACAACATTTTCATTTAATAGAATGGAAATGTGTATTAAAAATGTTCATATGCTTTGATCAAGTCATTTCAGTTCTAGGGATCTCCTAAAGGAAGTCATCAGTAATTAAGCAAAGATTTATGCACAAAGATGCTAATCATAACATTATTTACAGTAACCAAAAATTTTAGACAATCCAAATGTCTAGAATATAAGAATGTAAAAATAAATTATGATAGATTTGTATTATGAAGTATTATATAGCTAGTAAGAATATTTACAAAGGATTTTTATAGAAAAATTCTTGTTAACTTTAAAAAAACAATATAATGCTAAAGGGTATTACCTCAATTATATGAAAACAAAAATATATTAACATATATGTACATTTAAAGAGTTGAAAATACATGAAATGTGAAAAAGGTTTGTAGTATCTCTAGGTGGTAGAGTTACAAGTATGGCTTATTTTCTTCATGCATTTCATTTTTTTAAATATATTACTTTTTTGGAAAATAGACTATTTTTACAACAGTTTCAGGTTCACAGCAGAATTGAGAGGAATAGAAAAGAGATTTTCTGTGTACCCCTGCCCCCCGCACAGGCACAGCCTCCCCCGCTATCAACATCTTGCTGCAGAGTGGTACGAATAGAAGAGCCTGTGCTAACACATCGTTATCACCCAGAGTCCAAAGTTTACATTAGCATTCACTCTTGGTGGTGTACAGTCTATGTGTCTGGACAAACATATGACATGTATCCACCATTATGGTTTCATACAGAGTAATTTCATTGCCCTAAAAATCCTTTGTGCTCCGCTTATACATCCTCCCCCTACCCCAGCCTTTTCCACAATCATACAATATGTAGCCTTTTCAGATTGGCTTCTTTCACTTAGTAATATGCATTTAAGTTTCCTCCACGTCTTTTCATGGCTTGCTAGCTCATTTCCTTTAGTGCTGAATAATATTCCATCATCTGGATGTACCACAGTTTATCCATTGACCTACTGAAGGGCATCTTGGTTGCTTCCAAGTTTTGACAGTTAAGAATAAAGTTTCTTATAAACGTCTGTGTGCAGGTCTTTGTATGGACATAAATTTTCAGCTTTTGGGGGTAAATGCCAAGGAGGAGGATGTTTGTTTTGGTAATCGTATGTTTAGTTTTGTAAGAAACTGCCAAACTGTCTTCCAAAGTGACTGTTTTGCATTCTCACCAGCAATGAATCCAAGTTCCTGTTACTCTACATCCTCGTCAGCATTTGGTATTGTCAGTGCTCTGGATTTTGGCCATTCTAATTGGTGTGTACTTTTTGAAAGTCAAAAACCAAAAGAAAGAAATTTCAGTTAAAGAAAAATAAAATAAATTTCTTTTATTTTGTATAGTTGGCCAGCTATAGTCCCTCTCCATCTTCTCCATACCCTACCACTGTTGGACCAGTGGAGAACAGTGGATTGAGATCTCGCTACCGTTCTTCACCCACCGTCTACAACTCCCCTACTGACAAAGAAGACTACATGACAGACCTACGAACCTTGGATACTTTTCTTAGAGGTGAAGAAGAGAAACAACATAGAGTTAAGCTGGGTACATATATATTTTATTTAGATCTAATGTACGTATTTTTTGTGTCATTTTACGTTATCTTCAACCTATTATTTTTGTTACTTTGATCCCATACATAAATGTTTAAGTCCTTTAATAATACACCTTGTGTAGCTTAGGAGAGAAATATATTTTGTTTTTGTATTTTGTTCAGTTAGAAGAATTAAGTTCACCAAAATTTAAGATGTAAAATATAGCTGAGCTAACAGAAATCTTGAACCTTTTGTCTACATTACGATTGAAAGCTTTTTCGTATAATGTAAGTTATAATTTGTTTAAAAGTTGAGGTCATAAAACTGTTTTTGATGCGGTCCGCAGCAGAGCTTCGTGAAGTGATAGTTGTCTCCTTTCAGGTAGTCCTTGGGAAGGTTGGTGTGGCAGGGAGGCTGGAGAGAGCATGGATTTACTCCAGAAGTGCTGTTGTTTTCAGAACATTTTTTAACTTGTCTCTAGTTTGCCTTGGGAAACAATGTTAGCAAATCTTAATCTATTTGGGGTGGATTTGATTATTACAAAGTCTATTATTGAAACCAAGTTAGGCTATTGAGCCTAGTAATGATTTTTCCCCCTCAGGAACTTTCACAGAAAGCACATTAGGTGCTAAAGCATGGCCACAGTGAGGAAGCCAGTTATTGGACCGTGGCTCTTTGTGTCACTTGAAATCTCTCTATTGATTTTTAATTTAATTTTGCCTGAAAGTGCCACAAATGTCAAAGAAACAAGTCAATATTGTTATTTGTTGATACATGCTTTTTCTTCTTTTTAAATTTTGAAATATTTCAAGGATACCGAAAATTATAGAGTGGAATACAAAGAACCCTATGTACCCTCTATATATTTTTGTCATATCCAGGTATTTTCTGACTTCCATTTTTATTTCTTCATTGACATATAGGAGTTATGTAGAAATATTGTTTGGAAGTATTATTGGTGATTGGTGTTGCTTTTAATTTCCAAATATGTGCAATGAAAGGCTTTGTTATCTGTTTTTTCCTAAGTTTATTGTACTCTGGCTAGAGATTTTGATCTGTACCCTATTAATTTTTTTATTTTTTTGAGACTTGTATTTAGGCCTGCTATTTATGACCACTTTTTATGAGTGGTTCTTGGTATATTGAAAAGAATGCACAGTCTCTAAATATTGGGCTTCATGTTTGCTCATTGAGTCAAGCTTCATGATGGTGTTATTTTTTTAATTTATTTATTTATGGCTGTGTTGGGTCTTCGTTGCTGCGTGCGGGCTTTCTCTAGTTGCGGTGAGTGGGGGCTATTCTTCGTTGCGGTGTGCGGGATTCTCATCGCGGTGGCTTCTCTTGTTGCGGAGCACAGGCTCTAGGCACGTGGGCTCAGTAGTTGTGGCACGCAGGCTCAGTAGTTGTGGCGCACGGGCTTAGTTGCTCCGCGGCCTGTGGGATCTTCCCAGACCAGGGGTTGAACCCGTGTCCCCTGCATTGGCAGGCGGATTCTTAACCACTGCGCCACCAGGGGAGTCTTATTAATTTTTATCTGCTTGATTTATTGGTTACTAAGAAAGTGTGTTAAATGCTCCCACTGATTGTTTCCCATTAAATGTCTCCTCATAACTCTGTCAGATTTGCTAAATATACATGAGATTGTTATTATAAGTGCGTGTAAATTCAGAATATCCTTCTAGTCAATTACTCCTTTTATCTTTATCTCTTAGGCTTTTTGCCTTCAAGTCTATTTTGTCTGACATTAACACAGCTATAGTAGCTTTCTTTTGGTTAGTATTTGCCTTGTATATCTATATCTGTCTGTATACTTTTAACCCTTCTGTGCCCATAGGTTTTAGGTAATTAAGTATTTTTATTTAAGTATTTGTAAATAATTAATAGTTATTTTGTTGGGAACTACTTTGAGACTATAAATATTCTGTTCCTCATCAAATTTTCACTTAATAGTTTTAACACCCTTTTAATAATCTTTGCAAATTTAATTATTACTATGGGTGGTAAAATATACATAAGATTTACCATTTTTAAGTGTATCATTTAGTGGTATTAAGTACATTCACTTCGTTGTGCAACCACCTTTTACATTTATTTGTTGGTATTCTACTGTAAGATAGAGCGTTTTCTTCTCTCCAATTAGGTCATTTATTTTGATGGTTAGATGTCTCAGATTTCACTAGTCTGTGTTCTTTTGACATGACGGTATCATTCTTTGAACACTGCCCCCACCCCATGCCACCCCCTGCCTCCCTCAAGATAATCCAGGCTCCTCTTATACTTTCCCTAGTAACTAACTCTGGAGTTAGTCTGTTTCTCATGCAATCATGGCCATGATTGCTGAGTGGAGAAAGATATTTAGAAATTAATGTCTGGGCACTGGATATGCCATGGTTAATCTAGGTCCACTGAGCAGACAGCTAGGAAATATATGTGGAAACACACACACACACACACACACACACACACCCATCCATTTGTATATTTCTCCGTCTATCCATATATATATATTAAAAACCATGAGTTCCTATGACACCTCCAATCCCAGTCCAACTATACAGGGTTTGTTCTGGCCTCCTCCCTTTACATCTTTATAGCTCCTTTCTCCAGCAGCGAGAAACCGGGCACTCACATATCCTCTCTCACACACACACTCTTTTGCTGAATGGCCACTTCATCACTAAGTATTTCATATGCATCTCCTAAGAGCAAGGACATTTTCCTTTCTAACTACAGTATGATTCTCATACTTAAGTTACTACTATTCTTCATACTTACATTTCCTCCAGTTGACCCAATAATGACCTTTGTAGCTATTTTTTCTGTTACTGATGGTGGATCCTGTCAAGGATCATGTATTGCATTTAATTGTCAGGCTTCTTTTGTCTTTAATCTAGAACATTTGTGAGTTTTTTTTTTCTTTTTTGTCTTTTATGACATTTACATTTTGAAGATATAAGGCAAGTTTTGCAAATTTCTATTTGTGTGATCATTTTCTCATTATTAGATTCAGTTTAAATATATTTTTGGCAAGAATACAACTTAGGTGGTGGTGTGTTCCCTTCAATGTATCACATCAGGGGACACATGATATCATTTTGTCCCTTTATTGGTAAAGTTAAATTGGATCACTTGGTCATAGTGATGGCCTGATTTCTTTGTAAGAGTTTTTCCCTTCCGTAATTAATAATCTATAGTGTGATGCTTCTGAGACTTGTGACTATCCCGTTCCCCCAGCAGGCTTTCATCCAGTGGTTTTAGCATCCATTGATGATCCTGTCCCGAGTGAGTTAATACAGTAGTGGTTGCAAAATGGAGACTTTCTAATACTTTCATTTCTTCTACATTTAGTGGTTTGGCATTCTATAAAGAAGAGCTTTCTGTTTTACTCCTCACCCCACAGTTTGTTTGTTTTAGCCAGTTTGGACTGATGGTTCTTTCTTCAGCAGTGTCTGAACTACTGTTTAACTAACTCATTGAGCGCTTTGTCTTTTTTTTTTTTTTCCAGTTTTCAAAGTTTCATTTGGTTCTCTTTCAGATATGCCTGATTTAGAGTATCTTGTTTTGTTCTTATGTTTTCAATTCTTTTTCCTATCTCAATCACTTTAAACATGCTTTTTAAAAGTCTCCGTTCAGTAGTTCAGTTATCTAAAGTTCTTGGAGATTACATGCTAACATTTTTTTCTTGTTGACTCATTTGCTTGGAGACATGTTTCCCTGTGATTTATGTAATTTTTGTTTGTTTTTGGTAAGCTCACCTTCAGCAGGGTTTTATCTGTGCTTTTTCTGTCCTAGGCAGGCTGGATGGAAGCCTTGTTTCCTGCTAGCAGTTTTATATTTGCCTCTACCGGGTGCCTAAGGAACATCATTGACCTTGAACTAACTTAAGTAATTTTGGGGCTTGGAGGTTCCTGGACCTCACAGGGAGTGTAAACGGGCACTGTAAACCCATGTGAAGATAGATCTGTAATTTTTAAATCTCTGGGGGTTTCTTTTTAAACAACCTAAGAGAGACAAGCTTCCTTGTTATCTTCTGGTGTCGGTGGACAGATGTTTTTTCCTTATCCACAGAATGTGGCCCTTTGAGGTTCCTGGCTCTATGCGGGGTGCAGGGAATAGAGACAGGAAGAAGGTCTCAATCCAGCTCTCTACCTCTCCTGGACCTGTATCCGCATTTCCAGTTCCCAGGCACTGAAATCCAAGCTGATAGGTTTCCCAAAGCCTACAGAATTCTCCAGAGCAGCCACGGCATCAGCTCACACACAGGCCGCTGGCCACTCTGATTTTCAATTCCCTCTTCATTTTTAGCCACTGACTCTTCCTCTTACATTTTTGCAAGCCCCATTATTCATTTAAATTATATATTTTATTTGATAAGCATATATATATATCTGGAGATGTTTCAGGTTACCTGATTTGTTATGTTGCCAGAATTCCAAATCTCTGTGTGCTTTGATTCTTTGGTCTTGGTGGTTCTCCAGCTACAGGTTTTGTGCTATTTTGGTGGTGGTGGTCATTACAGAGAGGCCCTATTGTGTCACTTGCTATATATATTTTCCTTGTACTTTGGCTAATGTACAACAGATATAAAAACATATTTCTGTCATCTGTATAAAACTTCTTTTGTCATCTAAAGCCACTCTTTATTGAAATTTTTCTTAAGTTCAAGTTTTCTCTCAGAAAGCTGGATTATCATTTTCAAAGTTAATAGTCAAAATAATGAATCAAAATAGGATAAACTTTGTGCTCTATCATGACCATGTCTCTTACCTTCCTTTTTTATTCCCTATTTATTAAATCATTTGTGCTTGTTTAAAACTTCTTTTCTTGACATTAATTCATTCCTCTAAGTCAGTGTTACCAGAAGTCCTACTTGAAATTTTTTTACCCCAAGTGTGGTATTTCTTTATTATATGTAATTATTTATTTTCATGCCAGCATGAAATGTACTTTCACCAGTGCTACTAGCACAAGACTGGCTAACCTTCAAGGTTTTTATGCTGTGACTTGAAATACTGCCACATATCCCTTTCATGATTTCTCGTCTTTTGTGCCTGTAAACATCACTAGAAAACCAGTTTTATTATTTTACAGTCATTCCTTTTAAAAATTCTGGTAAGATTTAAAAAAAAAAAAACTAGTTTGTATTTGTGACTTTTGTGTGAGGGTATGAAATATTAATTGATATTTTTGATATCAGGTAAACTCTGTAAAAATAAACTCTTCATAAGTATATAGTTGTCATTGAAGATTAGCTGTTTATTCAGGTACTGTGCTAGATGCTTGGGAAAAAAATAACTCCCTGCCCTGAAAGAGCTCAAATTTTATTTGGAAAAAGAAACAGACCTTAAAGTGTGATAAGTACTGTGGTAGATTCCTCTGTAGTATTAAGTCCCTAAATGTGACTATTTACATTTCCTAAAAGTAAATTTATAAATTTAGAAGTGTAATCAGTAGATGGTCTCTTAATACAAGGCAGGAATTACTACAGACTATAAATAGAACACAGTGTAGTGCAGGGAAGAGTGAGTTTAGCTGCTAGCCAAAAGGCTAGTTTATTAATAAGAGGCTGTAATTATCCCATTCAGAAAGAGCTTCCAAAAATTCAAGCAAGAACTCCTTAGCCTATTTATTTCCTGAAGAAATTTGTCTTTTGTTTCTCTCTGAATCCTTTGAAAGTCTTAGAGAATGAAACAAGCTTAATTTTACAACAAAAATAAACAGACACTTTCAGCCACTTACAGAGCTTATGGCTCTTAAAGTGATACTGCTCAGAAAATGTTCTTTTTAATTTTTAGCACCAGCAGTCCATTTCTCTGAAGAAGAGAAAACGTTGGGAGCAGGGAGGAGAGGAGACTTTGTCTTTGATTGCCATTGCCTAGGTTCCTGGATACCCAGAGTTCATATACCAACTCCAGATATCAAAATTACTACAACACACTGATACTCTTTTAATTAATCATTGTAGGAAGCCCAGATTCTACTTCACCTTCCACCAGTCCTACTTTCTGGAACTACAGTCGTTCTGTGGGGGATTATGCACAAACTTTAAAGAAGTTTCAGTATCAGCTTGCCTGTAGGTCTCAGGCCCCATGTGCTAACAAAGATGAAGCTGATCTCAGTTCTAAACAAGCTGCAGAGGAGGTAAATGGAAAATAAAAATGACTTGATATTTATGATTTACAGATTGTTAGAAAGTCGTCTCTTCTTCTGGAACTTTTTTTTCTGTAACCTCCACTTCTACTGGCTAGAAACATAAATCTGGCACACATTAAACGGTAGAAAGACTCCTTAAGTTTGTGTACCCAAAACTGAATTATATTGTACATTTTACTCTTTATGACACATAGTTAACATTACTTTCCTGCCTAAAACATTTTTCTGCACTCATTTATATTAAAAAGGTATCTCAAGTATCTACTCGTACTTAACATATACAAGACTCTTGCTCTTGAAATACATTTAGATTAGAACATTTGATATTCTGTAACTTCATCAGTTTAAAAGCAAATAAAGGATTTGAATTTTGTTCTTAAAAGCAAGAAGAATGTTCTTTAAACATATCAATGTAAGGAATTTTAAATATATATGTGTGCATGAATAGCAACTACTGCATATTAATTAGATCAGTATTGATGTTCATGAAGTTTTTTCCAAAGTATTCCAAATATTTCTGAGGATGGGGGAAGGAATGATTGATAACTGGCATTTTATTTGATTGTTCATTTTAAACATTTTTAATAGGTCTGGGCAAGAGTGACTATGAATAGACAACTTCTTGATCATATGGATTCATGGACAGCCAAGTTCAGAAATGTAAGTTCTGACATTACTCTTTGGACAATATTAGTGCCTCTTAATGTACAAAGTATGTTGTTAGAATATCAATTAGAGATGTTAATTATTAGAATATCAGAATTAAGTATTATTAAAAGTGCAGTATGTGTGGCACATATATAAGAATAAACATGACGTTTACCATATGATGTCTGTATTCTTGGGATTTTTTTTCCCTCCGTATTTAGCAAATCAGTGTATTTTGAGTGGATAAAGGAACAGTGTATTTAGTTGCTAAGATTTTCCCTTTCCCAACATCTCAATTTTACTTTTCAAAGAGCTTTCCTGTCAGAGCCTGTTATGTGTCTAGAAATGTGAGGGAAGCAAAAATGAGGTCCTTAAGGTCAGAAAGCTTCAGAGTTAGAGAACATAACATATGCTTGAAGCTACTTCAGAATATATCAATTTCTTCGATTTTTCCAAAGAAGAACCTTCTAATCTTTGGCCTAGAGGTTGGCAAGGCCAGCTCTTGCATATACAGAGTGAGTCAGTTCCCTGGTTTCAACCCTGCCTCTTTCTGTCGTTCTCTGTAGTACCTGTTTGTCCCGGTTCCGGGGGGCGAATTGGCCCCTCCTCCACTGCAGGAAGCTCCTCCACTTAGATTCTATAGAGGCTGCCGCTTCTTCCACTGTTTGATCCTTCAACACTCATCCACCCACTCTACAGCTTCTAGAAATATGTTGAAATCACTTGTTCTCCTTTTTTCTTCTTTTACTATAATTTAAATAGGGTATCAAGAGGGAGTGGTGAAAATAGTAGCCTACTTTCTTGAACCAGAAGCCTGATTGGCTTTTTTGAATAAGAATTCCAGAGCCAGCCCTAGAACTACTCAATCAGGTTTTCTGGGAATGAGGCCTAGATCTCTCTCCTGGACCTAGTAGATAATTTTGTTGCAGCCTAGGAGTGGCTGGCAAGTAGGATACACTTAATAAATGTTAGAAGAATGAACAAGTGAAATGATGTCCTAGAACTGTACTTTCTTTTATTTCCACTCATAGGCTTCTCTAAAAATGTTAATATATTTATAAAGTCTTGGTCAGAAGTATTAGCTTAGAAGAAATACAAACACAATCCTTTATCTGAATTCCTAGGCTACAGTGTTCTGAGATTTAGGGTTTTCTGTAGTTTTTTTTAAAAAGCAGTATATGCATATACCATATATTTTGTAATACACTAGCAGGGTCTTGTTAGTACTCACTAATCAACCACATTAATGTTTCTGCAGCAAAGCATATGCACTGTCACACTAGGTAGGATAAAGTCTAAAAATAGCTTCACAGGAATTCAGTTCAGGTCTTGCCAGTATATCAAATTTTCTTGCTAAATAGATTATAAAAACACTTCATTTTCAGAGGCTTTTTAATTCAAAAATTTTATAATGAATTCTATAGACTTGTATTTGATCTGAAGCTTGTTTTCATCCTTCTACTTTACGGTTAAACAGAAGTGTGAAAACAGAAATGGTGGTTGAAGTTGCTGTGAACAAACACAAAACACATAACACACAAACTAGATGGGGTATTTCCTTGGGCAGTCTTTTCACATCCCAGAATGAGTTTGATATCAGCCATGCAAAGTGGAATTTGAAATTCCTAGTCCTAAAGTGAATATTGTAATATTCACAAAGTAGTTTCAAATACAGTAAAATCTGTTTTCCACATGGTTAGGGGATTGAGTGAGCCTGCTGATAGCTAATCAGTTATGTTAGTTTTAAAAACTATTCTACTAACCACAAACCAGTATAAATGCTACATGTGTAAATGTGTGAATAATTACCTAGAAATGTAAACTGAAGATGATCCTTTTAGCTAAGTATAATGATCCTAGAAAGAAGAATTTAAGAAAAACTTAACATGTAACTGAAAGTTTTATATCTTCAAAAAATAGGCATATGTGATTTAAGAATATAACTTAGTCAAGTTATACTCCATTAGCATAGTTACTTATCTCTCTCTAGACTTCAGGTAGCTGCTACTTCCATTCTCTTTCACTATATTAATATTCAAGTACAGGACAGCAAAAATAGTTTCATGAAAATAATTATTTGAGAAATGCTTTAAGATTGTGTGTGTGAAATCATTACCTCATTTCTTCCTAGTGGATCAATGAGACAATATTAGTGCCACTTGTACAAGAGATTGAGTCTGTCAGCACACAAATGAGGCGAATGGGTTGTCCAGAGCTGCAAATAGGAGGTATGTGAAAATAGAGCCCAGCGTTTGAGTTCCTTCAGTGAATCTGCCAAGTGGAAAATTTCTTCTTGTAATGGGCTATTTAACAACACCTTTTGTTATCTTGAGGTGAAGAAAAAAACTAAATGTCTATAATATCACTTTTTAAAAAATGTAAGTTTTATTGAGATATATGCAGTTCACCCATTTAAAGTCTACAATTCAAAGGTTTGGGTTGTGCAAACCATCCCCACAGTCAAGTTTGAATAGTTCATCACCCAAAAAGGAAACCCCGTAGACCCGTTTCCCATCACCACCCATCCTCCAGCCCTAGGCAACTACCAGCCTACTTTCTGTCTCTTTAGATAGGCCTGTTTTGGATATTTCATCTAAATGGGATCATACAATATGTTGTCCTTTGTGACTGGCTTCTCTCACTTAGCAATATTTTCAGGGTTCATCCATGTTGTAGTGTTTATCAGTACTTCATTTCTTTTTATTGCCAAATAATATCCCATTGTTTGGATCTACCACATTTTGTTTACCCGTTCATCATTTGATTGACATTTGGGTTGTTTTCACTTTTTTGGTTATTATGAATAATGCTGCTATGAACACATACGTACAAATGTTTGTGTGAATATATTTTAATTTCTCTTGGGTATTACCTAAAAGTGGAATTGCTAAGCCATATGGTAAATCCATGTTTAACCTTTTGAGGAATTGCCAGACTGTTTTCTAAAGCAGCTGCACCATTTTACATCCCCACCTACAGTGTATAAGGGCTCCAGTTTCTCACATCCTTGCCAATACTTGTTATTATGTGTCTTTTTCAGTTGTCCTAATGGATATGAAATGGTATCACATTGTGTTTTTAGTTTGCATTTCCCTGATGGCTAATGATGTTGAGCATCTTTTCATGTGCTGGTCCATTCATATATCTTCATAAGCGAAATATCTTTTCAGATCCTTTACCCAGTTTTTTTTCCCCTTTACCTATTTTTAAATTGGGTTATTTGTCTTTTTATTATTGAGTTGTAGGTGTTCTTTATATAGTCAAGATACAAGTCTCTTATTAGATATTAATTACAAATTGTACAAAGCATAAAAAATGTGTACAGTGCTAATTTAAAATCCCCTTTTTTCAACTTTCTTATCTGCTAAAAATAAAATTGTTAAGGTTTTGTGTAATATAATTTGCCTAAAGTATATATATAATGTAACTTATTTAGTGTTAAATAATTAGGTTTCAAAATAAATAAGGAATATTTTAGTCAATCAGCTTTCTAGAGAATAAATTTCTCTTTGAAATATGTAAGGGCTTTGGATTGCACATTAACACTTTCCACTTGCTTTTGGGTATCTTTTAATCAGTCTTTATTCTCTGGAATAAGTATAGAGTTGTGCATCACTAAAGTACCCACGTGTTGAGTATCCAAATGTTTTATATATAATGTATACAACACTCACATTAACCTTGAAAGCCAGCTTTTAGTGCCACATTTTATGGATCAGGCTACTAAGACTCAGAGAGGTTAAGTAACTTGCCCAGTGTCACAGAGCAGTGATTTGAGGCCAGAGCTTTCTGACTCCAAAGTCAGAGGGTTACTTTCTTGGTAATGTTATTTGAACCTATGCTTATCCTTTTTGAGCTTTTTTTTTTAAATGAAACTCTCTAGGAGTTAAGCCAGCATTTTTATTTTTATTTATTTATTTTTGGCTGTGTTGGGTCTTCGTTTCTGTGCGAGGGCTTTCTCCAGTTGCGGCAAGCGGGGCCACTCTTCATCGCAGTGCGCGGGCCTTTCACCGTTGCGGCCTCTCTTGTTGTGGGGCACAGGCTCCAGCCGCACAGGCTCAGCAGTTGTGGCTCACGGGCCCAGCTGCTCCGCGGCATGTGGGATCTTCCCAGACCAGGGTTCGAACCCGTGTCCCCTGCATTGGCAGGCAGACTCTCAACCACTGCGCCACCAGGGAAGCCCTGAGCTTTTTTATAAGCTATAAAAATATGTATCTTTCACAACATTTTTACCAGTGTGATGTGCTTTTTAAAAAAGAATAACATTGTTTTATCACTATGAAAGCAACATGCATATGTTCATTGTAGAAAATTTGGAAAGTACAGAAATACACAAAGAATATTACCCATGATTGCGCTTCAGTAGATAACCACAATCAATTAGTTTTAAATCACAATCACTTATTCCTTTTGGAGAAAAATACTATGATACTATATATATCAATGGTAAGTTATACCATAATTTAAGAACATTAAAATGTGAAAAGTGTATATTTAGGAGTTGAGCAAATAGTACATATGTATGTATATATTTTTAATTAAATTGGGGTCATACTGTTTTGTTACCTGCTTTTTTCCCTCCACTTTTTCTATTTTGTTAAATATTCTCCAGTACTATTTTTATGGCTAGTTTGTATTTCTTTTATGTATGTAATATATTGTATTTAACTGATCTTTATTATTTAAAATTTAGAAGATTTTCCCTTTACTGTTATTAATAATGCCGTAAGAAATGTCCTTTTACCTAAATATTTGTATACATTTATAATTATTTCCTTAGGATAATTTCTTAGGAGTGAAGTTGTAAGTTCAATAGGTATAAATATATTAAGGCTTTTAATGTACATAGCCCTTCAAAAAGCTTATACCAATTTATATTCTAGCAATAATGTCACATATAAGAAAGCCTTTTTCCCAACATTGGGTATTACTAGTATGGTTGGACATTTTGAAACTTTCTGTTGGTTTATTCATTTCTTTGGATAGTTGTCTTTCATGAAGTGATGAGAGAAATCACTGTCATAAAAAGTTTTCACTTGTCACTGGCATAATGGGCAACTTTTAATTCAACCTGATTTTGAAAGCTGTCATGTGTCTTTTTATATATACCCCACAAAAATTTTCTGTGTATTAGTTGTTTATAGATTTGACAAACTGGATTTGGCTGTTTTTGGAGTATGCATGTGTTTGTGTGTGTAAATCTGGCCACCTTGCCAGAAGTGATCAAATAAATTGTAGGTAAAGTAGATAATGCAGATTGTTAAGATAAACTATCATTGCTTTCCTTTATTCCTTCAACATCTATTGAAGGAAGAGCATTTGAAGTTTTTTCAAAGATCCACATGAGGAATAATCTGTGTTCTGTGTGTTTTAATTTTAACAGAGGCTAGTATTACTAGCTTGAAGCAGGCTGCTCTGGTCAAAGCTCCACTCATTCCAACTCTAAATACAATCGTGCAGTATCTAGACCTCACGCCAAATCAGGAATACTTGTTTGAAAGGATCAAAGGTAATTATTGATTTGAAGAGGGAAAAAATGAAAGCTTTTTCACTAGTTTGAAATTTTATACAGGTAACATGGGAAAAAATTTTTTTTTTAATTATAAGTATCACTGAAGTATGATCTTATTTTATAAATATGTATTTAATTATGGCTTTATTAAGGCTTATACTTGAACAACTTTTGAGTTTTACATTCTATATGCTTAAAAATGGTCAAAATAATGTAGTTAGCCTTGAATACATTAATTACTAATTTTGTTCTAAATAGGGAAACTTAAATATGAGCTAAATGGGCTCACATGAATATTTCACTCATTTTCTATTCTTAAGCTACCAAGAATGGATGCCACAATGACATTCTTTATAATTTCAACATGCTGATCCTATTTCTTTCGATTTTTATAAGTCATATGTAATATGTTGCTTCTTTATATTTCTGTTATATTCTGATTATTTGGGGGAAATATGATCTTCTGAGAAGACTGACTTGAGACTCAGGAAATTTAGCCTCCCTGATACTCCCACATTCTCTCTTTATGCCTCCCTACATTTATTTGGATAAACTCTGTAAAATGTTCTCATCACTAAAACAAGTTTTAGAAATAGTATTTCACTCTTTAGATTTATCATAAATCTTAATTTGAAAATATAATGTTGCCCCTTCTCTATTCTAGGTTTGGACTGAGGTTTAGGAATAAACATTTATCATGACTTACTTAGGAATAAACATTTATCATGACTTACTTACTTATTTATATATGGCTGCATTGGGTCTTCTTTGCTGCACGTGGGCTTTCTTTAGTTGTGGTGAGCGGGCTTTCTTTAGTTGTGGCGAGTGGGGGCTACTCTTCGTTGTGGTGCACGGGCTTCTCATTGCAGTGGCTTCTCTTGTTGCGGAGCACGGGCTCTAGGCACACGGGCTTACAGTAGTTGTGGCACGCAGGCTCAGTAGTTGTGGCTCGTGGACTCTAGAGCACAGGCTCAGTAGTTGTGGCGCACAGGCTTAGTTGCTCCAAAGCATGTGGGATCTTCCTGGACCAGGGCTCAAACCTGTATCCCCTGCATTGGCAGGTGGATTCTTAACCACTGTACCACCAGGGAAGTCCCCATGGTTCTATTTAAATTAATCTTTTATATCTTGTATTTCTTTGTCTGCATGTTTTTTTTTTTTTAATTTTACTTATTTATTTTTGGCAGTGTTGGGTCTTCGTTTCTGTGCGAGGGCTTTCTCTAGTTGTGGCAAGCGGGGGCCACTCTTCATCGTGGTGCGCGGGCCTCTCACTATCGCGGCCTCTCTTGTTGCGGAGCACAGGCTCCAGACGCGCAGGCTCAGTAGCTGTGGCTCACGGGCCCAGTTGCTCTGCGGCATGCGGGATCTTCCCAGACCAGGGCTCGAACCCGTGTCGCCTGCATTGGCAGGCAGATTCTCAACCACTGCGCCACCAGGGAAGCCCCGTCTGCATGTTTTGATCAGGTTTTTATGATGTTATACTTTCCTTATTGTAACCCCTTAGCCTTTTTTTTTTCCTTCTTTCTTGTATATTCTTAGCTTATTTTATTTTACCTTTGTTGCTACAGAACTTTCTCAAGGAGGCTGTATGAGCTCATTTCGATGGAATAGAGGTGGAGACTTCAAAGGCCGCAAGTGGGATACAGACCTGCCCACTGATTCTGCTGTAAGTCCCCAGTTTTATTTTGTTTTTTCAGTTTGACATTTTTGTTACTGGGTTTATTTTTCCCTTATAAAAATGAGTATTAAAAAGAACTTAGAGGGAATTCCCTGGCAGTCCAGTGGTTGGGACTCAGCGCTGTCACTGCCGTGGGCCCGGGTTCAAGCCACACAGTGAGGCCAAAAAAGAAAATAAATAAATAAATGAATAAATAAATAAAAATGAAAATAAAATAAATAAAAAGAACTTAGAAACTAAGTAGAAATAAAAAATTTTTGGTACCAGCATCTTAACCCAACCACTGTTAATATTTTGGTATACTTTCCTCTTTTTTTCCCCTTTACTTAGATTGTGCTAATTTTAATGTTTTTATCGATACAGATATAATAACCCCATATGTAAAATTATGTCTCTTGCTTTTTTTCACTTTTCAGTGTTCTTGTTTGCACTATTACACACTGTCATTTAACTGTTCTCCTATATTGGACCTAAAAGTTTGGGAAACGTAGTGGGGGAGGGATTTTTGTTTTTCTGTCTTAAATAATACTGCCATGAGTAACATAATGCATGTTTCTTTCTTATTTAGGATTATGATTTTACGAAAGATTCCTAGAATTAGATTTATGAAATCAAAGAGTATAAAGCTTTTGAGCATTTAAGAGTTTTTCAAAATTATGTTTATTTTGTTTTTTATAGTGACTGTTATGTGTGAAAATGAAGTTTTAAATGCTGATACTCAAATTCAGAATTGAATGTATGTGTATTTTATTTTGACTTTGCTGTTAATTACCTATATGGGTGTGAATGATCCACTTAACAGAAAACTAGGAATGTCTTGCTCTAATCTTTTCATTTTATAGATTTCATCTTACAGATACAACCACTTCAAAGCATTTTTGCTAATTCTTTCTTTGGGGAAAAACTTAAAAATTGGAGTCATTATAAACATGTTTTAAAAGTACCACATACTTGATCGATTTTCATGCTGACTTTGAAAAATTGTTTCCTCGTCTTCAGATCATCATGCATGTGTTTTGTACCTACCTTGATTCCAGACTACCTCCACATCCTAAATACCCTGATGGAAAAACATTTACTTCTCAGCACTTTGTTCAGACACCAAATAAACCAGGTATAAACAACCACTCCTAAAAGGATGAATTGAGCTTTTCACATGAAATACATCTAGTGGTTTTGTTTTTGTTTTTTTAATGTAGCATATTTCCTTTACAGATGTGACAAATGAGAATGTTTTTTGCATTTATCAGAGTGCTATCAACCCTCCCCATTATGAGCTAATCTACCAGCGTCATGTCTACAGTCTTCCAAAGGTACTTATAAATGTAGCAGTTGCTATTACTAATGTCATGGATGACTTGCTTTGTTAATATTTTTAAAATTAGATTCTCTTGTTTATGGAATAGGTAAACTTTTTAAATTAGGGAAAAAGTGCTAGTTTTATATCCCTTTTTCTAAAACTCTAAAAGTAATATGTGCTTAATTTGGAGAAGTATGAAGAAAAGGAAGAAAAGTTCATTATTCCATTATTTACAGGAAGCTCTTGTTAACATTTGGTATAATTTTTTTGGTAAATTTCATTTTGGTCTTTCTCTGTACTTATTTATGGGTTGAAATCATATTATTTATGTAGCTTTATATCCTTTTTAAAATTAATGTTATAACATAATTTTTGATGCCTTTAAGAATCTTCGTTAAAACACTTTTTAATGGCTATTTTAAAACTTCACAATAAAATTATAACAATTTATTTAACCACTCCCCTACAGTTAGATATTTTGGATGTTTCTAAGTCTTCATTATCATAAATACCTTTATGCATATAGCTGTCTGCATTTTGGGTAGTTTTTTAGCCTGAAGTCCAAAAATGGAATTCTGGGTTATAGAATATTTTCAAGGCTGTTAAAATATATTATCAAATTACTTTATAAAAAAGGTGATTGTACCAGTTTACACTTCTATCCAGGTATTTTACTTTTGATTACAAACATCAGTTCTGTTGATGACCTTTGCAGTTATTTTTGTTACCAGCATCTATACTAAGAAATTTTACATAGACTATAATCATAAATTGTATCCTTCACTTCATCAGATACCCAGGAGAGAATTTTTTTTTTTTAAGTTTAATATTTCAACTTTGTAAGTGTAAATATTTTGGGCTATTCAAGTTCCATGCAAATCCTTTTTTTTGTTTGTTTTTTAAAGAAACACTGTCTTTAAAAATCGTATATCCTAAGATTTTTTAGTAAAAACACTAAATCAGAATAAGCAGGTATAAGTTAATCAGTAAATTGAAAATCTAAATCAGGAGCTATTTCACAGACCAGAAATTATATATAATAGTTTGATTTTAGTGCTGGCAAAATGCTGCCTCATAGTCCCTTGTAGATAAAATAAATTTACATTTAATATGTTACTTAACACTGTTAACATATATCATAATGTATTTTGAAGTGTGATTAAAGGTTTTTTAATCCCAACACTGTTGTTTATGCTGTTAATTTTGGGGATAGAGTATTTTTTGTGTGTAGGATACAGGGGTACCAGCTTCAGAATAGCTCCCATCCAGACCTTCATAAATGCTGCTCCCCATGTATGGGAACTTCCCAGTGTGTTTATTTCTGCTCATCTTTCAGGTCTCAACTTAAAAATTTCTCTCTCAGGGAGGCATTGCTTGCCTCACCACTCTGGGTTTAATGCATATGTTCCCATGGCACCCTACACCTCCTTCTTTCTCATAACATTCATCACACTTTATTGTAATTCTGAGTTTCCTGTCTGCCTTTCCTACTAGACCTTAAGCTCCTCAATTACATGGATCCTCTCTGTTTTATTCACCACAGTATTCCCACTTCCTAGCACAAAAGTGGGCACTTTGTTTAATGAATGAATGAAAGGCTGAATTACATGGAATTCCGAGTTAGTAGAATATAAATTGATAGGATCTGCATTTACCTATCAGGCTGAATGGTTTGGTTTGGTTAGGTTTAAATTTTGCTGTATTTTTTGTCTTTGTTCCAGGGCCGAAATAATATGTTTCATACATTGTTAATGTTCCTCTACATCATAAAGACCAAAGAGTCAGGAATGCTTGGGTAAGTATTTATGCTTTAAAAATACAAGTACTTAACTTATATACTGTTTTTCTTATGTTAAGATTCTGCAGAAGGCAGCATCATATACTGAAGATTTGTGGACTGAACAGTAAGAGATATGGTTTCTAGTCCAACTCAGCCCTGTCACTAACCAGCTCTGCCATCTTGAGCAAGTCCATTACAGTAATTCCTTGGAACCTCCATTCCCCATTGATAAAAAGGCAATTTGACCACATCATTGGCTTTACAGCTGTGTCCCCCAGAGGAACAACCCTGATATATCAGGCTCTTGCCACTTTAAAATTAAAAAACCAAAACAAAAACAAAACTGGAGTCCTATTTATTCAGGCTATCCCATTTCAGACACAAAGCCTTCTGCAAAATGTTTACACTTTCAGAGAGACTAAGTCAGCACCGGTTCCATAATATTGTTAATTGGGATGGAAAAATGGTCAGTTGAAATTGTTTACTTTGTTTATTCTAAATACAGTAATGAAGCTCACATACTGTTACAGTAAACTCAAAATTGCTGTCTTGTTAATTTAGGTGATTTGAAATTTTAGTCCTTCAAATAATATTTGAAGTAAATGGACCTCAGCTAATGCTGGGTAAATCTGGTAATGCAAGGACTGGAAGTCTGAAAATCTGGGTTCTGGGTCCATCTCTGCCTGCACTAGGTAACCTGAGGTTAAAAAAATGTAAAGGGAAGGGCTGAATAGAAAATATCAGGGGTCTGTTCCAGTTTGGTATGCATGCTTCTTTTCAGTTTTATAGGTGTCCTGTTTTATACAGGTTCTGGAACTCCACTGTCCAATACAGCAGCCGCCAGCCACATGTGGCATTGAGCATTTGAAACATGATTAGTCCAAATTGAGATGGGCTGTCAGTGTAAACTACATAGACTAGAATTTGAAGACCTAGTACCAAAAAAGAAGAAGTAAAATATCTCTAATAATTTTGTATATTGATGACATGTTGAAATAATGCATTGGATATACTGAGTTAAAGAATATTTATGCTACCATGGCTCTTTTTTCTTTATTTTTTTAATTACAAAAATAATGCATGCTCAGTATAGAAATATTTAAACAATATAGCAGTGTATAAACTAGACATTGAAAACTCCCCTCTGATCAACTCTCTCTTCTGATGAACTCTGCCTCGAGGTATCCAGTGTGTTAACAGTTTCAGGTGTACATTTTCAGACTACTTTCTGGGGAAAGTTGATTTTGTTTTTAGTTTTCATTTTGTTTAAAAATATATTGTACCCAAACGTATTACTCTGTGACCTGCCTTTTAATCTTATGGTATATCTTGGATATTCTTCTATGTCAGTAAATACAGACTTTTTTCCTAAATTTTCTAGCAGTATTTAGTGATAGATATACATGTGTTAGAAAAATGGAATGTGCTATAAATATATTGTTTTGTAATTCTTAACAGTGTTTCTGGAAGACTATTTTGAAGTGAGGAATTAATTTATAAGTATTTTAAATAAATAATGAATTTTTGGTTTTAATTGAAAATTTATCTTTTCTCTAAAAATCTAAATTGATACTTGATACATAAGTGATTTGTCATGATAGCATGAAGCTTGTGTTGAGTACCATATATAGTTTGTCATATACATAAAAATGTAAAATCTTTAAAAGTATTGGGTTGGCCAAAAAGTTCATTTGGGTTTTCTGTAACATCTTAGTGGGGCAGTAATTTACGCAGAGGCCCAAAAGAATTGGTATAATATTTAAAGTGCTTATCTTCTCTGAATGAGGAACTTACATGTGGAAAATGAAACATTTTAGACTAAAACTAATCTGTTTTATTTACTTGGGATTTTTTTTTTTAACCAAGGGAAAAGTCTTTGAAATTAACTTTTAAAATATGATTAATCTTTTTAATACATTTTGGAACAATCAAATGTTAAAAACTGCTCTCCTATACCTTAAAGGAAGGAAGTTTCCTTTGCTTAAAGGAAATAAGCAAGTGGCTCAAATATAGACCATTTGGAATCATGCCCATAACACAGCAGTTTGATACAAATCCATTATCAGTTCAGTGCCACATATTTGTGCGGTAGTGGAATGAGATGAATGTTTTACATCCAAAAGGGAAAAGAAATCTAGACAGAATTGACTGCACGGTAATTTAAGTGTCCTGTTTAGCAAAAGACACCATAAATAAAGTTTAAAACTAAATGACAAACTGAGACAAAGCATTATAATTTCAACATTTAGAGCAAAGCCAAGTTAATATCCATCATGTATAAGGAGCATATATGTTAATTAGAAAAGAAAAATATAGAAAATGGTCAAAGACACGAGAGACTTTCATAGAAGAGTGTCATGCAAATGGTTAATGAACATGAAAAGATGCTTAGTCTCATATACAGTCAAGCCAAAATTAAAACATTTTTTTCTATCAAATTGAAATTTATCATTTGCAGTGTTGGTGAGGGTATGGAGAAATGAGAAAACACAGTTGATGAAATGACCTTTTTTGAACAGGTAAAATTCTCTGAGAGGCCTAGCATTTCTAACTCCTCAATTTTTAAAAATTTAATTGACACTTTTACTTAAATCCTACTTGCTAAAATTGTCCTGTTTAACTCTATCTGTTGTAATAATTCTTGAGGTCCACTGAAAAATTAATTTTCCACACTCCGTAAGTCCATTTATTCTAAATTTGGGTTTTAAGCACAGTTAAGAAAGTAATTACTGTTTCTAGAATTCACCTGATAAACCATGTGTAACATAACTTATTTCAGAAAGCACTAAATGTTAATTAAACATGTATCCCTTGTAAAGACTCCTATTTTAGTTATTTGAAAAAAGACCTTAAATGCTGGGCAATCAATTCCACTAAAACTTTTTTTTTTCTCTTTATAGGAGAGTTAATCTTGGTCTATCCGGTGTGAATATTTTGTGGATTTTTGGCGAGTAGTGTGGGTCATTTAATTCCAAACTTTTGGACTTTATTTGACTGAATCAGAAGTTGAATCTAAGTATCTCTGAGTCACGGCCTCTTCTGAAATAAGATACATATGTGTATGTTACAGATTCTTTAGATTTAACAAAAAATTAGCTATTATGAAACTTCTTTGTAAAAGTATGCCCTATATCTTCTACACCAAGAAACATTACTTTATCATTTCAGAAAAAAACTGCAACCCTTCAGATTTTTGTTGGCCAAAACAGTGCCGTTCCGCCTTAATTGAGTCCTTCTTCACTGTAACCCCCCAAATGAGAATCATCTGCCTGATTCCTCCCCACAAAAATTGTTTTTTCAGTTGAGTTATTTAGTATAAATAATTTTTTTAAAAAAGCAAATTGCTGGGCTTCCCTGGTGGCGCAGTGGTTGAGAATCTGCCTGCTAATGCAGGGGACACGGGTTTGAGCCCTGGTCTGGGAAGATCCCACATGCCGCAGAGCAACTAGGCCCGTGAGCCACAACTACTGAGCCTGCGCGTCTGGAGCCTGTGCTCCGCAACAAGAGGCCACGATAGTGAGGCCCGCGCACCGCGATGAAGAGTGGCCCCCACTTGCCACAGCTAGAGTAAGCCCTTGCACAGAAACGAAGACCCAACACAGCCAAAAATAAATTAATTAATTAATAATAATTTTTTAAAAAAAGAACTTTGTAAGGTAGCAATTTGTCTTTCCAAGGTATCCTTTAAAAAAAAAAAAAAGCAAATTGCTTATTTTTTTTTAATGTTTATATTACCCCAGTGTTCAACAAATTAGCCCAAGGCTCATATTTTAAAAAATGAGATAAACTTTTAAATAATAGTTCATGTGCATTTAAAAAATATTATTGGAAGAGGTTTGACGGTACTAATGTTTAAAAAGTCAACTCTTGATGAAGTTCACAGTCTTGAACATGGTTTGAAAGATGCTGCCTGATCTTCCCTCTGCCCCCTTGCCCCTGCCTCCACTCCAGTCTTGCCTTGCCCCTCTCCTTCCGTGCCCCAGCCACACTGGCCCTTTCTCAGCTCTCATCCCAGGGCCTCCGTGCACTCCCGCTGCCTGAGACACTCCGGCCCCACTCTTGGTCTAGCCAACCCTCCTCAGCACCCTTCTAGGCTCTGCCTAAATATTGCTTTCCCAGAGAAGCTCTCCCTCCCCCGACTCCTTCCATTCCCACCTCCCGCAGATCCCCTGACTGTTTTCTCTCTTGGTACCTTTCACCTTTGCTTCATATCACCGACCATGGTTTGAAATCACATAGGCATGTGCATTTCTTTATATGTCTCTCTAAACCTGTGCTGTTCAATACAGCAGCTACCTGAGGCTGTTAAGCACTTGAAACACGCCTAGCCCAAATTGCGATGCGCCGTAAGTGTAAAATCACACCGGTTTCAAAGACTTGATAGGAATAAAAGACTGTAAACTAAAAAATAACTATAAAAAGTCAACTCTTGGATTAAATTTAGCTGATAGAATTAAACTATTTAGGTCTTAGTTAAGAGGCTGAAGACATCAAGAAAACAATTGCCTTGGTTTTAATAACTCAGTTTCACTGTTCCATAATATTGTATTGAGTTCCCTTCTTTAAGATATGATATCTTAATCTGTTTAAATTTTTTAGATATGTTCAAAATATCTGGAGAGTAAGAAATTACCAAGTTTGTAAGTTTTGCTTGACTCTCCATCTTTATTTTCTTACATGTATATGTAGTATATCTAAGGCTAGTCAGCAATTGCATGTATTTTCTGGGTTGACATGTTACTAGAGAGTGCTTTACCTGGAAACAACTAAAACTAGTATTTTCTCAGTAACTCCGTGTCAGTATTACATATGCAGCTCATTTTTGTATAATTTGTAAATCTTGTTCCTGTTTTTTAAAAGTCAGATGTCCAAAGGAAAGGAAGTTTCTATCTTTTAACTGCTTTTGATGTATGTTAAATTTGTTTGTTATGATAAAATACCAATTAAACATGTTAAATATAAGAACATGTTAAAATCGAAGTCTACTGTTTCAAAAGTTGGTGTGTCTACTTCACAATTACAAACAATAAAAAATGATGTGTCATTTCTTATATTAAAAAAAGTTTGTGTGTCAGAAATGCAATATACGGTAAATATTTCACGTAAAAAGACTCGGGGTGCACATTAAAAAGAAAAGATATTTTGTTTGCATACTAAGGGTGGTGTGGGTTACTGTACTCTGGGTAGCTTTCATATATTAACTTGTCTTCACAAATGTTTGAGCCAGCATATACTTACTATAGCTTTTATTAAAAATACTTTGATGAATTAGTTTGAATTGATACTTCAGGAAGACAGTGCACTGCAAACATGGTAAATTTTTTGGTGCTTGTGTTAAAATGAGTAAATATTTCTCACAAGTTTTTATTTTCTTTGCTTGACTCATCCTCATGGGATCAAATCCACTAATCTTCTAGATTATGTTCACTGTATCACTTATTCTTTTTTTCTCTATGAATATCAGCCTTTTCTTCAGCCAGATTTGTTTAGAGGCATGTTTATAATTTAGTTCCTACTATAGCATAAAAATGCTGTGTTGCTTGACTTTCTCAAATAGATATACACTTTAAACTGATATTTTAGTGGTGAAGACATGCAGCATGTAGGTGGCACTTCTAAACTCAGCTTTGTGATATAAATCCTTTGAAAGCGGGCATTCCTCAAAAGTCATGCTTTGGTCCTCTGTCTCACTGCTTATGCTTTTCCTTAGAGATCTCATTCATTCTGTGACTTCAGTTATCACCTCTGCATTTGATTCCCAAGTTCATCACCAACCATACTGTCTCTCCTGAGCTCTAGTGTTAAATTTCCTGTGACCTGTCAGACATTTCCACTTGGATATCGTGCACATTCTCCATGTGTGGAACTGAATACACATCTGCTGAAACAGCTCCCTCTTCTAACATCCCTTTTTCTGTTCATTGTACTACCAGTCGCCCACACTCAAAACTCTGCTGTCATCTTGACTCCTTGAGCTCCCTGGGTCCCCAATCCAATCAGGCAGCAATCTCATCCATTCTTTCTTAACAATGTCTCTTGCAGCTGTCCCTTTCCATTTCTGCTGCCACTATGCTCATTTACACTCTTATCAACTCACACAGGACTACTACAACAGCCTAATTAATGTCACAGCTTCCTAACTGTTGCCATGCTTACAGATTCTCCAATTCATCCTGCACACTGTCTTCAAATTCATCTTCCTAAAACACTTGTTTGATCATTTCATTCTCCTGATAAATTCCTTGGCCTGACATTTAAAACCCTTCACAATCTGGCCCCAAGCTAGCCTTATCCACCTGGATCCTTGGCTTCAGCCATTGTAGGCTGCTCCTTGCTGGCCCGTCTGCATGTATCTCCTGCCCATCCTGATCACTCCCTGGGGATGTCCCCTCCCCCTCTACAGTCTACCCTTCCCTTGAGACTTTGCTCTAATTAAACCTGCTATTTTTTGGAGCTGATCCTGACCACTGCAGCTGGCAGTCATTTCTCCCCCAGGGTGATTAGATTTGTGCCCCTTTTCTGGCACTCAGCCGCCATATGAATGAATTCAGAAGTGACTTTTAGTCTCTAAGGATGGGTCCTTATAGCTTGTCTCATCCTCATGAAAGACCTGAGTTTTTTACTAGTCTGAGCTGTGCTACTGTTCAGGAAGACTTTGATGATGGCTAAAGCTACCTTTTGGGAAAGGCTTGAGTTCTCGTCAAAGGACACCTTTTGAGCGGCCAGGCTCACTGACTTTCCTTTTGTGTCTAGGCCTAAGGAGGAGGAAACATTCCCAGGCCTGAAGAGCTGCAGCAGGGACACTGCCTAAAACGTGTAGGCATTAGGAAAATGCACAACCAATTCCCGGTACTCTTGGGGGTCTTCCTTAGTGACGTGAGGTTAGGCCGTTAAACTTACCAGCAGCACATTGTCCCAGATGCTACAGGGTCCACTGTGAGGGGCCAGGAGAGGCTAGCTGGCCCACCCATCCGTCCAGGTGGCTTCAGTGACAGCACTCCCCTGCTCGTAGGTAGGGCCAACGATACTTGAGGATAAGCAGCAGAAGGCTGGAGTCTCTGGCAAGAAGGCCTTGGGGAAGGATCCTTGGGGGGGGTGGGGGGGGCAGTAATCTGCCCACTTAGAGTGAGAGGGGTTTGCACATCAGCACCTGTGCTTCTTAGGCCCCAGTGACATTGCCACATCTCACTGTGTATGCCAGTGGCTTTGTGCTGAGCCTGCTGGATTGTTAGGCATTACCTCTGAGCCACATCTCTAATTTGACCCCTGAATGGTCATCAGTAATTCCATTTCCACACTGAATGAGCTGCACTGACCTGGGGGACAGGTTATGGATTCTACAGAGGGTGGCACTTCAGTCGGGGTTAGGGAGAAGAGTCCAATACAGCACGATGGGTATGAAGAACAGCCTCATGGGTGCCCAGAATTCTGTCCACCTAGGACAACAGTGACCCCAAAGATATTCCCTAGCAAAGTCACATGCAAACAATCCCAGGCACTGCTGTGGATGAAATGTAAAGCTATAACTAAATCCTTTCATGCCCCCGAAACGAATATTCCACAGTCAGTCTGGCTAGACGAGCCACTGGCCTGAATGGGCTGAGACTTTGGAGGACTGAGCTCTGTCACTACTGGGGCAGGGCAATTAACATTTTACACTGTGATTTCTGGGTATAAAAAAGATACTATTCATACCTCAGAGATCATTGAGAAGCTGAATGAAAATAACAGATGACAGTGCTTTTGGGTAAGAATAAAATGGCTTTAAAAAGTCTTTCAGAATAACATTAGGATGAAACTAGGAAATGACCCTTTTTAGCATTGTAAAGCAACTCTGTCATTCCTGGATCATGCTGAGATGTATACAGATCTTCATGCCTTGACACACTCACACCCGCCCCAACTGTCCTAGCCCAGCTGTATCTGCCTCTTGCTCCCTCTTTCCTTCCCCCACCCCAGACCTGGCCATTTCCCAATCAGAGACAGTACCGCCCTTGTATCTTGAAGGCTGGGCTTTCTGGTCTACCAAGAAAACACTGTCTCCTTCCTTTCCCATTTCTAAACTAGAAGGAAAAAAAATAACAATCCTGAATCAGACTGCTTTCATGAACTGCATCCCATAGGAGGAAAGTCAGAAGGTGGTGATCAGCTCTGTTGGGGGCAAAACTTGTTTTTTCAGGAGCCGCAGCCAGGCATGATTCTTCCTCAAACACATGGTACGTAGACTGGAATCAGGCAACTCTGTGATAGTTTTGGCCCAGAATACAGGCATTAGCTTACTGAGCTCCAACTCCAAAGAAAGGCCCCTTTTGTTCCTAATGGGGAGGGTATCATCCACTGGACAGCCTGAGGAGCAGACGAGTAGTCCTGCTAACTCGTGAAAGTGAGACTTGGCAGAATGAAGTCTAAACTAAAGCCATCAGCCCCAAAACCTGGTGGTTTGAAAAGGTGTTATATGGCTTCCATCTCAAGTTAGCTAACCACCCTTAAGAATAAATTAAGGGGCTTCCCTGGTGGTGCAGCGGTTGAGAGTCCGCCTGCCAATGCAGGGGACACGGGTTCGAGCCCTGGTCTGGGAAGATCCCACATGCCCGGAGCAACTGGGCCCGTGAGCCACAGCTGCTGAGCCTGCACGTCTGGAGCCCGTGCTCCGCAACAAGAGAGGCCGCGATGGTGAGAGGCCCGCGCTCCGCGATGAAGAGTGGCCCCCGCTCGGCGCAACTAGAGAGGGCCCTCGCACAGAAACAAGGACCCAACACAGCCAAAAATAAATAAATAAATTTATAAAAAAATAAATAAACTTTGCACTAAAAAATAAGCAATTTGGTTTAAAAAAAAAAAAAGAATAAATTCAGTACAATGCTCTGCTTCCAGTTAAATGTTCTGCATGCACTCTTTAAAGTTTTTTAATGCCATCTTGAAAATTCCTGGAGTTAACTACCTTAAAGTGGTGGTTAGACTCCACTTAGACCAAGTGCCTTGGATAGAACCCATAGAGGCAAAGTCCATATCCTAGAATACAGTGTCTCTTAAATAAAACACATATTTTTTCTGTGTAGCCAAAGAAATGATCTTTCATTTAAACTACTGTATCTCTCTGAGTAAGTTACTACTTTCTCCCACAACTCTATTTCACCACACATACCCCTCTCCACTCAACCACCCCCAGGCTGGCTTGCCCTCCTGACCCTATCCTGGCAGGTATAATAGTAGGGCCATGCTAGAACAAATACCCAAGGAAAACTGCAGGCCTCTCAGATGAACAGAACTCCTGTAAATGATGGAGCTTCCATTAGACTGCAGCTTCCTTAAGGTCCTTGAGGGCAGGTGCATGTTAGGTGTTCAGTAAATATTTGTTAAATTAATAATTGGGTTAAGTAGACAGAATTCACTTGAAAAGCAATCCTTTTCTTTTTTTGGACTGTAATTTTCGACAAGTGTGCTTTCCATGCTGAAGACCATGGAGAGCTCTCTGGCCGGTGAGTGGAAGCGTGGCAGAGAAGAAAAGAAGCAAGGATCTGGCAACTGGCAGTGGATCTAAACTTGTAGAAGGAAAGGCCAGAGGGCCCGCTCTACATTTCCATGCATTCCTCTTTGTTGGGCTGTATGAAAATTGATTCAATAGTAAAGAGTGTGTACATGGCTGGGGGAGAAAACCCATCTAGATACGTATCTGCCAGTAGTTTCTCGGTAGAATGCAAAATTGGAGGCATCTTGCAATCTCTCACAGCTGGAGCTGTATTGGGGGTGGATGCAAGGTATGAGGGCTGGGAACACTCTGATCCAGTTATAGGATACCATTATCCTGTTTCCTAACACACCGTACAGTTTCTTCCAAGTTTATGTATAATCGGACTAGAGGGTGTGTTTTCTGAGCTGCTTCTCTGAAATATGCTTTCTCTGATGAGGAAACCAAGATAGCTTCAATCTACTACACGGTCAGAGTCTGTGCTTCCTGGCCAGGACAATGTATACCCTAGTTATGTACACTTTTAACAAATGTACAAATGCACAAGCGTTTACCAAGTGACAGCTAAGAACTGTGAACAAAAATGCAGTGATGTATCCCCTCAAGGAGCTTACAGTTGAGAAGCAGAGATGAGATTTGAAGACTTTGGGGTAAATGCCCACGAAGAGGCCACACTCCAGGGCTCATGAGGTTGTGGTGAATCTGCCATAGTCCTCCACTGCCGATGGCAGTGAAAATTGGTACAACCCTTTTGGAACACAACATGGGACTGACTACGTGTGTGTTTCAGTCACTTCTGCTGCACAAGTTGCCCCCCAAACAATAATCATTTAGTATCTCTCTCCATGGGTCAGGAATTCAGATAGGGTACAATGGGGATGGCTTCTCTCTGCTCCACAATGTGTGGGGCTGAACGACTGAATAATTTTAAGGCTGTTCATTCCCATGTCTAGTGGTCGATGCTGGCTATTGACTGGGGACCTAACTGGGAATGTGGGCAGAAGGCCCACATTTGACCTCCACATGTGGCCTGGGCTTCCTCATAATATAGTGGCTGAATTTCAAGGGCAAGTATCTTGAGAAAGAGGGGGAGGTGGAGACAGAGCATATTACCTTTTATAACCTGGGCTTGAAAGTTTCATGTTTCTTCCACTGCATTCTGTTGATCAAGACAGCTACAAAGAATTGACCAGGGGCTTCCCTGATGGCACAGTGGTTAAGAATCCGCCTGCCAATGCAGGAGACACGGGTTCGATCCCTGGTCCGGGAAGATCCCACATGCCGCGGAGCAACTAAGCCCGTGCGCCGCAACTACTGAGCCTGCGCTCTAGAGCTCGTGAGCCACAACTACTGAAGCCCACGTGCCACAACTACTGAAGCCCACGCACCTAGAGCCTGTGCTCCACAACGAGAAGCCCGCGCAATGAGAAGCCTGCGCACCGCAACGAAGAGTAGCCCCCGCTTGCTGCAACTAGAGAAAGCCCAAGCACAGCAACGAAGACCCAACGGAGCCATAAATAAATAAATAAATAAATAAATAAATAAATAAATAAATAAATTAAATTAAAATAAAAAAAGAATTGACCAGTTTCAAAGGGAGAGAACATAGACCCCACCTCTCAATGGAGGGATGTCCCACATCACAGCACGTGGGATGGGACATATATTGATGTGGCCATTTTTGAAAAATACAATCTGCCACAATGTGCAAAGCCCACCAAAATGCTAATTTTTATATTAAAATATTAATATTTTATATAAAATATTAATGCTCTTTTAATACTCTTTGGCTAGGAAAATATTCATCAGGAAAAACGTTATGTCTAAGGATGTTCATTACGTGCATTTGTTCATTTATGTATCCATCCATCCAATAAATATTGATTGAAGTGTTTGCTAGGTGCTAGGAATACAGAGAAGGCTTAAGATATTCTTTTTTCTCTCAAATAACTTCTAGTCTATAATAGCTAGACTATAACAAAACCCATCAAATGTTCAGGGATAGATGGTCTAATAAATTATAGTACATCAACTCTGTGAGATACATCCTTGAATGAGACACTTATAGACTTATTTTGACCTTTTTTTAAAACTCCTACAACTTTGAAAAGACAGTGGAAAGATGGGGAAATGTTGGGTGGAAGTAAAAACAAATCAAAGTTGTATGTCTACTATGATTACAGTTATGTAAAAATATGCATGGAGATCGCCAAGGACTAGAAAAACTATCAAATGTGAACTCACTTGTTGAAATAGGAATATGGATTGTTTTTCCATTTTCAACTCTTTTCTCAATGCTGTATTCCTTTTACAGTTGAAAAGGTCCAGAAAGAAAAGTGATGCAAATAGGATTTTATAGGTTAAAGGATAGAAAGCTCTGCTGAGACGTAGAGAATGGACTTGAGGACACGGGGAGGGGGAAGGGTAAGCTGGGATGAAGTGAGAGAGTGGCGTGGACTTATATATAAATGTAAAATAGACAGCCAAATGTAAAATAGATAGCTAGTGGGAAGCAGCCGCATAGCACAGGGAGATCAGCTCGGTGTTTTGTGACCACCTAGAGGGGTGGGATAGGGAGGGTGGGAGGGAGACGCAAGAGGGAGGAGATATGGGGATATATGTATATGTATAGCTGATTTACTTTGTTATAAAGCAGAAACTAATACACCACTGTAGAGCAATTATACTCCAATAAAGATGTTAAAAACAAAAAACCAAAAACTCTGCTGAGCAAGAAGCTGAGGAGAGACTTCATGGGAGAGGTGGCAATCAAATTTCAGTAGGAGGAGGAAGCAGCAGGAATCAACATGAAGACAGAAGAGGAGGAGCTGTCTTCGGAAAACTGCAAAGAATCCAAACCAAGATGTACTTAGAAGAGCATGGGAAGATGGGACCAGAAGGAAAGGTGGACCTTAGTTACTGGGCTAAGGATTGCAGACTTTATTTGTAGAGACTCTGAAGCTTTTTGAGCAGAGGAAGTCAAAGCAGTGCTTAAGGAAGATGACCGACCACAGTCCTGAAGACGGACAGAAGCTGGAGCAGCTGCAGGCACGGAGACCTGTGAGAAGGTTGCTGCAGTAATCCAGGGCCTGGACTCCAGAGGTGGCAGAAAAGACTGGAGAGCATTTGTAGAAGAAAAATGGTCATAACTTGGTAATTTGGTGCACACGACTCCAATGTTTCAGTCTAGGTCATTATGATATGAAGATAGTGGCACTAACAGAAATAGAGGAAGAGGAACTGGTTTGGAGCAGAACAGAAATTTTAAACACATTAGGTTTGAGCTGCTGTTGGGACATCCAGATGGAGATGACAACAGATAGTTGGAAATAAAAGTCTGAATCGTAAGAGATCCCCACTTTTGGCAAAACAATTTGACTGTATCCCTCTTCCCTGAATGTTCTTCCCCCAGCTATCTGTAACAGGTCCTTCCTGTCTTCACCAAGCTCTCTGCTCAAACATCACCTCCTCGGACCCTTTCATGCTACCCTTAAAATGGCACCCCTGTCACTCACCATCCCCCATACCCCACCTGCTCAGTTCTTCTTCATTGCCCATGCCTGAGATTTTACTTATTACCTGCTCCTCTCACCAGCATCCCCTTTAGAGATGGGATGCTAGCCTCATCTTCCTGTTTGAAGAACTAAACATTAAAGGGTACCTATGTGTCAATTCACTCTTAAATAAATCTCTACTGTGAAATGATAACAATAGCATATGTTTTTCTGACTCCATCAGATCCTAGTCTGAAGGTTTAAAACTCTTCTGCTATGTTATAGATCAAAAATACAACTCAGAAGAAAGGGCACACACCAATGGGGTGGTGGCAGACACTTCCAGGTACATCCCACTGGCCAGCAATTAATCACAAGGACACATCTAGCTGCAAAGGAACCTGGGAAAAGTTGTTTTCTGGGCCATGGCCAGCTAATAACCCTAGTACTACAGAAGAAGCAGACAATGGATATTAGGCAACAGCAGTAGTATTTCCCTGCAGGACATGTCTGAATCAATCCACAGAGCCCTGGATGTGCTTGACTCCAAGAGCAGTAACTGTGCACATAGGACTCCTAGTCCCCTTGAACAATTTAACTTTCGCCAAGTGCTTCCATAATTGGCTCACCTTCTCCCCCTTCCCCAGGCACTGAAAATGAGGAAATGTTCAACATTTCTGTATTCCAGATGCCAAAATTCTATAGAGCAAAACACTGCAGACACGTCCATGCTGCTTCTCCTTGACCAACATCCTAAGTACCTGTGGCCGGCACCAGCTTCACATCTGCAGGACCCAGTGCAACATGAAGGTGTGGGGCCCTTGTGCAAAAATTATCAAGACTTTTAAGGCAGCCACAGCAGAGCATTAAACCCAACACAGGGCCCTTCTAACCGTGGGGTTCTGTATGACTACCCAGCTCACAGGCCTGGGAAGCCCTTTCTGTATTTAGCCTTAAAAAAAAAAAAAAAAAGAAAGAAAGAAAGGAGCTGTTACATACCGTGAAACCCACAGGCAAGTAATGTTGGCTTTTCAGCCTGCTTCAGCTTCTAGGTGTGATCTTTTTTTTTCCTCGTCATGGCTCAGAAAACATAGAAGTGGTCTTGGGGATCAAACAGCTGGACTGTCTCATTTTACAGAAGACCTGGAAGCCCAGAGTGGGCCTGTGAGTGCCCACGGTCTGGCTTGGTGCTGGTACCAGAGCCCACTCTAGAAGTCTGGCCTCTACACTGTGCCCCCTGGGAGCCCTGGCTGCACTGCAGGAGGGGGTCATTTTCCCCATCAGACAGGCTCCGTGATGTCAGGTCACAGTCATCCTGGACAGTCTTGGGACCTCCCATTGCTTACTCTGTCTAGACTCTTCTTCGGGCCTCTAGTCAAAGAAGAGACAAAACCAGAAGTCACCCTTTTCTTGGCTCCCTTTGGGGGAGGTGCCACTGGTCACGGAAAGGCTGAGTGGTGGCCTGAGAAGGAAGAGCTTGGCCACTGCGCTCTGATGCTCCCTCGTCCGATGCCTCCAGGCTACGGGTCTGTGCCCCTCTGTGTGCAGGTGGGCAGAGAGGTTACAGGACGGCTGCTGGACACAGCCTGCCTGCCAGATGCCTGAGGCTCACCATGAGGGACACTTGCTGGAGTGAGGGATGGGCACACAGACAGTCATCCTGGTGGAGGTTGGAGCAGGAGGCAGCAGGCCGGGGAGTGCGGTGTGGGGCTTGCACAGAGCAGGGGCAGCGGCAAGGACAGGTGAATGGTTCACCGGGAGCAGGCAGGCGAGGTGTCAGATGGGCACGCTTTTCCCCAGGGGAGGGAAGGCTGTGCGAGACGCGAGGCAGAGGAGAAGGGAGTGATTAGCAAGCAAGGAGTGAGTCGCATCCAGTCCCCAGGGCAGCGCGCGAGCGCGGGCTGCGGGCTCTCCTGGGTGCAGACGTGGTGGCAGGTGGCACAGCCGTCACCAGGAAAGGTGCCAGGCTTCCTGCGGGGGCCTCAGGAGGTGGGGTCGGGAGCCTGGGGTCTGATGGCCGCCTGCTCCCGGCTGGAATCCAGAGTTTGCGGGCATCTCTGCCTCTGGGCCTCGCTGGCCTCAGATACCTTCCCGGCGAGCAGGCCTGACGTCCCCACCGCCCCGTGCCCTCCAGCCCTCCCCCCGTCCCCTCCCCCTCTCCCACCACACACGGAGGACTTGGGGTTTCTGAAGCGCCGGAGGGAAGCAGAAGGCCCCCCAGTCTCCCTCCCAGCACCGCTCTCGCCCGGAGGACAGAACCGGGGCCCCGCAGGGAAGGAAAGGGCCCTGAGGCGCGGGCGGTCACGGCCACACCGCCGCGGGCTGTCCCTTCCTCTCCAGGACTCCTAGGCTGCTGCCCACTAGTTTTCTGGAGCCCTGGGGAGTTGTGGGCAAAAGAAACCCGACTGTTTCTCCTCCCCCGCCGTAGGCTGGAGAGCTGTGCGCGGCTCCCCGCGCCGCCGGGCCCTCGTCCCTCAGGCTCCCGGGTCCCCGCATCCCCGGAAGATGCACACCCTGCGGCCGTTTCTAGAAGACCCTTCTCAGAGCCGACGGCCCCGCGCTGTCCCTCCCCCTCGTGGCACCTCGTTGGCACCTCTTCCCTGAGCTCTGCTTCTCGGTGGCTCGTCAGCGCTGTGGCGGTGGGAGGCGGGACGGAGGGCCGAGGCCGGGGATGACCGGGAGCCCGCGGGAGGGACTGTTCAGAAAAGCAGGCCGGCGCCGCCCTTCTGCGGCTGCGGGAGGCCCAGCTCGAGCTGGGGCCCGGGGAGCTTCTGTCCCTGCATTCTGCCCTCCACTCGGGCCGTCGCTGCCGCCCGGCCCGGGCAGGGGGAGGGGGAAGGTCGGCAGCGGCCTCTCCCCTTCTCGGGCCCTGGAGTTATTCAAGCACCAGCTCCTCCCTGGACCCAGGAGGTCACCCGGCGGCCACGCGCCAGATGTTAGCCTTCCCACAGCTGTGCCAATGGCTCCCGAGGACGAGGGAGTTTTTCACACCCTGTGCTGGTCACTGATGCTTGCCCCTCTCCTGCCAGAAGCTTCTCTGCCCTAGCTGGGGGGTGGCGCGGACAGGCGTCCAGGAGGGGGAGGCCGCTCGGCTCCGGCCCTGGGCCGGGCGAGGCCCAGGCTTGCCGGCCTCTGTCCCCTGCCCGACCCCGCACAAGGCCGTCAATGTCCTCTCCCTCCTCCCGTACCTCCGCGGAGGTATGGACGCTTCAGAGGCTCAGGGCCTCGCTGCTTTCGCCTTCCGATCACTTTCCTTCCCCGCCTCCATCTTCTCCGTCTGCAAAATGAGACCAATACGTCTCGGCGCTGAGGTAAGAGGCTCTCTCACGGCAGAGCTGGGGAGGGAACAATAGCCGGGACCTTCGCCCCACCTCGAAGCCCGGTGAGGCGGTGACGCATTTTCTCTCGTCCTGCCGCCTCCCTGCGTCACCGCGTGGGCGGCCAACTCACCGTACCTCGCGTCACAGGTTAGAGGCGCGTCACAGATTAGAGGCGCGGGACAGGGGTGAATGGCCCCTGGTATATTTTCCGGGTGTGCGTGCGTGTGTGTGGTATTTTGTGTGGTGTATGTGGGTGTGTGTGGTGTCTGTGGGTGTGTGAGGTGTGTATTTTGTGTGGTGTATGTGGGTGTGTGTGGTGTGCATTTTGTGTGATGTGTGTGTGTGTGTGTGGTGTATTTTGTGTGGTGTGTGTGTGGTGTGTGTGTGGTGTATGTGGGTGTGTGAGGTGTGTATTTTGTGTGGTGTATGTGGGTGAGTGGTGTATGTGGGCATGTGTGGTGTGTATTTTGTGTGGTGTATGTGGGTGTGTGTGGTGTGTATTTTGTGTGGTGTGTGTGGGTGTGTGTGTGGTGTATGTGGGTGTGTGTGGTGTGTATTTTGTGTGGTGTGTGGTGTGTGTGGGTGTGGGTGGTGTATGTGGGTGTGTGTGGTGTGTATTTTGTGTGGTGTGTGGGTGTGTGGTGTGTGTGGGTGTGTGTGGCGTATGTGGGTGTGTGTGGTGTGGTGTGTGACTTGTCTGTGATGTGGTGTGTGTGGCTTGTGTGCAGGGGGGGCACAGCACTGGGGGTGAAGGCGCTGCGTGCAGAGGAGGCTTGAACAGAGGACAGGCCCTTAATGTTTCCTTCCAGAGGCTGTTACAGGGAAGGGCCTCGGTTTGAGCTCCTAAAAGAGTGATTCTCAAAGTGTGGTTCACAGTGGATCCTACAGAGGACCCCCAATTTACTGAAGCAGAACCTCTAGGGTTGAGGCCTCATAATCTGCACTTTTTCACCAATCCTCAAATAATCCTTCAGGCCCCTCAAGCCTAAAAGCCGCTGATCCGGCCAGGAGGGGGCGCAGAACCCCAGCCTGCAGGCGGCGCTGGTGCGCAGGTTTCGTCCACGCCTGCGGGGCGCTGGCAGGTGTGGCCCATCCTTAGCATGGTAGCAAACATCTCCCTGGGTCGCAGTCATTCCCTGCGCACAAGCGTTCTTCAACTTTTTAAACAGTCCTTCCGACTTGCCCCCTCGCCCCATCTTTTGAAACCTCCTGGTTTCGTAAGTATGCACTGCCCGTGGTTTGGTTTTGTTCTCAGGCCCTTTGGTGGGTAGATTTGTGTTTCTTGACCTAAATTAAAATATCCTTGAAAGCAGAGGCGTTTCTGTTTCTTTTGTTTCCTTTTTGCTCCATGGGGTCTAATGTGGGGTTCTGTACACAGCTGGTGCTAAAAACCGTTTGTAAAATAAAATGGTGACAATGTACAGAGGGTAGGAGAGACTCTAAGAGGCCGGTGGGAGTTACTGGGGTTTGGCAGGCACCTCGCTGCAAAGCCCTCTTCCCTGCAGCTGCCTCCTCAGCACCCTGGCCTGGCCGGCCCTCCCCCACCCGCTTCATTAGATGAACGTGGGGATGAGGCAACTCTTGGCAGACATAGAGCAGATATGGGTGCAGCTGGGACAGCGCAGCAGGTGGCTGTCCTTATCCAGCATCCTCTCGGTTGAGAGCTGGGTTGGGTGGGCTCGGGCCCTTCCAGCCCAGCAGGACTGGGAGTGCCCCGCTGCTGGTGGGCTGCTTCAAGCTCTTCTGCGGGGAGCAGGACCTGAAGCTGCACCCCACCATTAGTCCCCAGGCAGCAGGATCTGGGGGAGGGCGCAGCACATCCTCAATGCCCCCCTCCACGATTATTTGCCAAGCAGCCCGGGGGTGGAGCAGGAGGAATTCCGGGCTTTCAGGGTCAAGTGTCTTGACAGGCCTCTTAGCCTCCCACTCCCCAGGCTGCGTCAAATTTTAATTGAAGCCTGTGAAGCGCAAAGTCCTACAGAAACTATTATGAGAGTTTTCTGGAAAATAGAGACTGACAACACTCCCTATAGGGAAGAAGATGAAAGTAATTCACGGCTCACCAAGCCCTCTGGGCAACGAGCCCCAGGGCACCCAGCAGACGGCTTCTCCATTTCTGTCCTATCCCAGTCCTCTCCCAGTCCTGATCTCATTAAAAGGAAACCAAAAGGGCAATATTACTTGGCTTCCATCTGGCCTCTTGAGATTTAAGGACTTTAATCAGTAGAACGTTAAAGGATAAAATAACTCTACAATAACAAGAAAGCTGCCAGCTGGCCCTTCCAGTGACCTTGCCAGAGTGTATGGGAAATGGATCGCACCATCTGGGCTTGACTTCCCTCCGGGGGAAGAGTGAGTGATTACAACACTTTAGGATCCAAGTTTACCCAAATTAAGAAAAGCTGTGCCCGGAAACAGCTTATATCTAAAGTATCATCTGCTTCTTGCATCCCACTGCTTTCACCCCAACCCAGCCCTCCTCTGTGCCCTATTCCAGGTCCACAGTTCCAACACGGGATCTTCGGGAAGGGTTAACAGCACCACAGAAAGCTCCCAGGGAAGAAATGTGGAAAGGACTTAAAAAGCAGGAAATAAATGACACTGGTTGAAGAGACAAGAAAAGGTGTGGAATTCTTCCCTCAAGTCCAAGTCTAGGATTTCCCAGTCCTCTTCCCGAGGCCATCCTGCTCTCACCGGGGGAACTTACACCTCAATCTGGGAAGGAAAGCCAGAGCAAGCAAACTGCCCAGTGGTGACCGTCGAGGAGGGAGGAGGGAGGAGTATTGGCGGCTCATGCTGACCTTCCCTTTTTCGAGGAGACATTGAGAGGAAGCCTGAGTTTCTAGACTGGGAGGCAGCCCCTAAATTCCCACACACACCCCTCTGGCAATGGCTGACTAGCCCCACCTGATGTGTCCCTGGGAAAAAGAGGCTAAGAGAGCAGGAAGACTCCTCAGGAGGCAGGATTGAAAACTGGGGCTGAGGCTCGGGCTCTGCTCTCTGAAGTGCCACCGTGAGGAAGAGGCTGGGCTCTTCTTCCCCAAAAGGGCTGTAGCAGATGAGGCCGTTCGGGGTAAATCGCCCCACTGAAGGACACACTGCAGCCCTGAGCCGCTTGGCCAGCTCCCCCTCTCACCTCGCTGCCCCTCAGACTCCTTTCCACAACCTGTGGAAGCTTTGCCCCCCTCTGGCGGGTAGGACACCACAGGCAGGCCCCAGAGGTCATCGGCGTCTTGGCCACGGGTGCCCTTTCTGAAGGAATTGGCCGTCCGTCATCCTCCCAGGGAGCACCCTGGGCTACAAAGGTTAGGGTGGCCAGACCATGGTGGGAAGAAGTGGTGGTGAAGAAGAGCTCACTTCCTGAAGCACGAGAAGCAAACCCTGGAGAGAGATCCTCGTGAGGTCAGCAAGGGCTTGAGGTGGGAATAGGGGCTGGTGGGTGGCACCTGGGTGGCTGGTGTGGATCCCAAGGCTGGGACCAGAGCTTCTCCCAGGCTGTAAAGTGTGACATCAATCACCCAGTAAGTATCGAATCAGACACCTACTGACATTCTGGCACTTTACAGGTCACTCTGTTTTTCTTCTCGTGCTTGATCCTCACAACCTTCTGAGGGCAGTTTTTCTCATTTTAGAGAGGAGGAAAGCAAGGTCCAGAAGATCACATTCTAAATAGAATCACTGAGACTCAAAGCTATGTATTGTTTAAAGCTCATGTTAACTAAACCTCCCGGCCTGGCCAGCTGAGTGCAGGTGCTCACAGGGCATCAGAGCCCACCCGCTCGCTGCCTTGTCCTGGGGCAGGCTCTCCCCAGACAGAAGTCACACGGCCCCAGGCTCAGAGCCACCAACCCCAGTAAAGAGAAGCTGAGTCTTTTTTTTTAATCCTTTAAGCAAAAGTATAGAGAATATTCATACCTACTACTCAGATTTGTCTTATATCTACTACTCAGCCCTGAGCTGGTGTTAAAAAAAAGGGTTTTTTTAAGAAAAAAATTAGAAATAGATAAACTGTAGTATATCCAGACAGTGGAATATTATTCAGCACTTAAAAGAAATGAACTGTCAAACCATGAAAAGACGTGGAGGAAACTAAGTGAAAGAAGCCAATCTGAAAAGGCCACATACTGCATGATCCCAACTATGACATTCTGGAAAAGGCAAAACCAGGTAGACAGTAAAAAGATGAGTGGTTGCCAGGAGTCGAGGGGAGGAGAGATGAAAAGGCAAAGCACAGAGGATTTTTAGGACAGTGAAATTCTTCTGTATGATACCATAATGGTAGATACAGGTCATTAAACATTTGTCCAAAGTGTGAACCCTAAGGAAAAGTAGACTCTGCCTGCTTATGATGTGTCATCCATTGCAACAGATGTACCCCTCTGGTGGGGGACGCTGACAGTGGGAAGCTGTGCCTGTGTGGGAGCCGGGGGTACATGGAAACGCTGTCTGCCTGCCTCTCAATTTTGCTATGAACCTTAAACTGCTCTAAAAAAGACAATCTTGTAAAAAACAAAAAGTACAGGATCATTAAGAATAGTAACACCCAAGTCTCCATGATGCCCCACAGAAATAGTTTCATAGGTCAGTCATAACAATGTGCCTCAAACCACGTGGCTTAAACAACAGAAATATATTGTCACACAGCTCTGGAGGCTAAACATTTGAGATCAGGGTGTTGACTGGGTTCCATGCCTCTCTCCTAGCTCTGGTGGTTGGCTGGCAATCTTTGGTGTTCCTTAGCTTGCAGATGTATCGCCCTGATTTCTGCGTTCAGGTTCACATGCCGTTCTCTGTGTGTCCGTGTGTGTGTTCGAATTTCCCCCTTTTATAAGCACACCAGTCATATTGGGTTAGGTAGGACCCATCCTAATGACCTCATTTTAATTTACCTCTGTAAAGGCCCTATCTCTGAATAAGGTCACCTTCTGAGGTACTAGAGGTTAGGACTGCAACATATCTTTTTTTCAGGAACACAGTGCAACCCGTAATGCCTGCTGGGGACATAGCCTTGCCCCAGCATGTGGCAGCTGATTGAGTGCTACGTTGCTACGGAACCATTCAGACTGTTTATAACCAGCCACGGCCGAGTTGATTTTATTCCATTTCGGAGTCTCACAGGTAATTTCACAAACGGACTACAACTCACCCCTGGCTCTCCCATCAGAGCAGCCTGTCAACCCGCAGCGTGGCTAGACACATTTTCCAGGTGTCACAGGACAGTTCAACGCGTGGCAGGTCAGCAGGCACTCAGCAGGTGCAGACAAGTCTCCACCAGTCACATCCAAAGGGTCTCAGGGAGACCTGGGCACTCCCAGAGCTTTTCTTATTTGTCTCTGTGCCACAGAACTCATGCCAGACATTCCACCACCGAGAATTTTCTCAAGATCTGGTGCCCAAAACATACTTACTGTCTGACACAAGTCATTTTTGTACCTTTTAGGGTCCCTTTTCGCACTGCTGACTCCAAGAAAGCTAATTAATTATTTTAGACACCATTATTAAATTGACAGTGATTAATCTGATCATCCTTTTTATGAAATTACCTCTGAAATGCTAACTTCTCATCTTCTGAAACTCACTGTGCAAAGTACTCTGAAGATTACATTGTACCAGATTTTGGCTCTGTAAATCTTAATGGCAGGGTTTTTTTTTGCCAAAAGCAATAAGAGCTGTCCTGAATTTATCAGGTCAATCAGGAAAGAGGCAGGCAGCAGGAAATTGAAGGTGACTCACACTGCAAGTGGGGTTTGACATTGTTAGAACCTGCTGTTGCCAGTTAGCTACAGGGGACTTTGCGTCAGTGAGCGGTACAGTGGTAGCCTTATGAAGCAGAGAGGCATGCGGAGCCTGCAGTTGCAGGTGTCAGGGCTCCCTGCCTGAGAGAAGAACTAGTGTGGTCCTGAGTGGTCCCTCCCCCTACCCCTTCCACCGCCTTTCCTGCATCTTCTCTCAGTGCACCCACTGAGTCTCTTGGTGGTAGAGACCTCCCAGCGTGTCCCATTAGGGCTCAAAGCCCACAGAGAGCTGCTTCATGGCTGCCCACCCTGAGCAATCCCCAAAAGTCCTTGGCATGGGGTAGGGGCAGGGAGCACACCTTGGCTATTGCCCTCCACTACACTTTACTCCACCCAGTGGGCAGGCTCCTGGACTCCAGTCTCAGGCTCTACCCATGCTATCATCACTGTCCTACAGAACGAATCTTAAAGCCTGCAGAGGCTACCAGGTCTGGTAGAAATAGCAGAGTCCATCTTCATTCTTTTTTTTAAAAGCTAGTTTTCTTTCTTTTTAATAGTAAGTCCTGTGCATCCCACGTGTGCCTTACCAAGAGAGTGTTAGGTCACTTTGCCAGCATCTTCTTAGGCTGCATGCAGAACACCTTTTACTTGTTTTGAGAACAGGTGAAAGACAAAACCTATTGAACCCATGGCCTCATTTATCCATCCACCAGCCCATCCATCCATCTATCCCTCCACACCTCCACCCATCCATCCATCCATCCATTCAGCAGTGTATATTGAGCAACCTACTGTGTGTCAGGCTCTGTTCTAGGATCTGGGGGAAAACAGAACAAGAACATGGCAGAGATGATTCCTGCCCTCATGATACTTCCATTCTAATAGAGAAGTTGGACAATAAATAGGATAAATACTAAATGAGATGGTGTTCCATGCTTTGGGAAGAGGATAGGGACTCCTAGTGGGGGTGGCAGTCTACAATTGTAAATAGAGGGGTCAGGGAAGGCTGAGTTGCCTCACTCACCTCACTCTATCCGTGGCTCTGCCTCATGGAGAAGATGACATTTGAATAAAGAACAGAAGGAGGTGAGAGATTGAGCCCTGTGGATGCTGGAGGAAGAGCCTTCCAGGCAGAGGGAACAGCCAGTGCCAAGGCCCTGACACAGGCGCATGACTGACTGGTCAAGGAACAGCGAGGAGGTGCTGTGGCCGGAAGAGGGTGGCGGGAGCTGAGGTCAAAGAAGTTTGGAATCCACGGGCCATGGAAAGAGCTGAGTAAACTTGACACTTCTGGGTGCTCTGCAAGGGAAGAGAGCATCTCTGTGCCTTGTTTCTGTGCTCCCCTGGCGTTCCCTTGTACCCCAGTTCTGTCCTGAAGGTGTCTATCCCCCAGGCAGACCACAGCCTGAGGGCCCAGGCTAAGAGAAGGCTGGAGAGCATGTGGGTGAGCATTTCCTGGGCTCTGAAGCCCCACTGCCAGGATTCTCTACATGGCCTGGGGAAACTAAGGTTAGAGGGCACCTCCCTCCAGCTTCCCCTGTAGTGTCACTGCAGCCGCTTCTCCTCTGAGCAGGTTCCTTCTGCTTCGCTGGGGCAGGAAGCTTACCGCCTACAAGCTCCCTCTGTTCCAGATTTTCTCCCCTCCCTGCGCACACAGGTGAGATAAACGAGAGAAAGGCCCTTCCCAGGAGCTGCTGGGCCGATTCCTCTGGTGGAACGAGTTTCTGATGAATCTAACGTGAAGCCTTGAAACCAGAAGCGGTCAATGATGCCCTCACGTTGCTCCTGAGGGAAGACCGCAGTGCGAAAGAGGGCTCCAGTCAGCAGCTGGAGAGTGGCACGGTGAAAAAGAGACAGTCCTTGTCCTCTGGAGGACTGAGGGGGACACTCCTCTGTGACCCTACACCCAAAATCCTGTGTGGAAGTTAGTCTATTTCATCACACTCCCCACTTCAGCAAAAGGATGACTTTTCCATAGTCATGATGCCACATTGAGGTGTCAGCCTTCCAGGGGTCTAAAGGAGGTACAGGAAGAGCCCAGAAGGCCCCTGAGGGGAGCACAGAAGGGACAGCGGTGTCCCCTAGCTCACCCGCAGTTGTTTGTTTCAGACAAACCCTGTCTTTGGGCCTGGGGCTCTGGATCTAATCTGTGACTGCCCCTCCGCTGAGCTGTCCCACAAAAAAATTTTCTGGAAAGGGACAGCCAGGTGTGAGTTTGGGGAGGCTCTGAGAACTCTGGCATCTCTGTTTTTTGCTTCCTGGGTGTGAGGATGAGTGACAGGTCGATAGATGTCACAATAGCACTTTGGTGTGTCCCCAGCCCTCTGGCTCATCTGCCACTCCACCGCGAGTGCCTGACTCCTGCCTCCTCTCCTCCCCTCCTCCAGGCCCACATCATGTTCCAGAACAACCCCACACCGTGTGCGTGGGGAGCGGCCTTACTCCCTGTTGCTTTTCTAATGAGCCTTTTCTTCCTCCTGAAACCACACTCATACCCGAGAGCGCCATATCGACTGCCCTCTGGGTTGCCATGGAAACAGAGCATTCTTCCCTCCTCCCTCCTCTCTGTTTACCTTGGTCAGGGACTGCGGCAAAACCCAGCCTGTCGCGGAAGGAGAGGGAGGACGAAAAGCCAGCCGCTCTAAACCAGATCATTCCGGTTCGGAGTGGTGCTCCCGCCCCTTTCCAATCCTGAGAGCCGCTCCGCTAGGCGTGGTGGGCTGCACTGGGAGGCTCTGGGCCCTGGGGCGGACAGGGTCCGGGGCTCCTCTCTCCGGCCTACCCCTCTTCTTCCCTGCAGGGCTGGGTGTTAGCAAAGTCTTTGCGGTGCTGGCCCAGGTTGCTGGGCCTCTGCCCAGAGCTGGGCAGTTGTTCACTGCACAAGGGCGCCCTGCTGGGGGTGAGGAGGAATGAGACCTGAAATCCAGCCCTGCCCGCTGCCCTGGCCCAAAGCATCCTCACCCTGCCTGGACCACTGCCATGTCCTCCTAACAGAGTCCTGCTTCCTCTTGCACCCTCCCTGCGGCAGCCAGAAGCATTCTTTTGTGTTCTCCTTGCCTTAAAGCTTCCCACTGCTCTTAAAATAAAAGCCGAACTATCTGCCCAGCTCGTCATAAGCTGCCTGGCCTGCCTCTCCTTTCTCGCCTCCAGCACCTCTTCTTCCGGGTTCCCCTTTCTCCTTCCTTCTAGAAGACTCCAGGAGGTGGGTTTGGTCCGTTACAATAACATTCTTCCTCATGGCGCTTTCTAGCTCTTCCTGCACATTCACTGGGTTCTTAAAAGGCTTTATCTAACTTTTCTGTGTAAAACGTAAAATAGTTCGTATTCACATTAGCCCCCCACCCCGACCCCCAGATGGAAGCTCCCTGAAGGCAGGGCCATATTCTCTGCTGCATCCCCAGCACCCGGCACTGCGCTCGGCACGTAGTAGGTAGGTGCTCAGTTAGGAGCCGACCCAGAGGTAGTGAGCGCCGGACCCCCTCCACCACCACCACTTCTTTCCGGGTCCGGCTGGGTGGCGGTTGCCCGCGCCGGGCGGAGCTCCGCCGGCTCCATCCCCGCTAGGGGGAGGCAGGGGAGCCACCGGGACGGCTCTTCGCGACGCTTGACTGCAGCACCAGGCAATCTTGCTGCGGACGGAGAAACTCGACTCTTGACCGCCCCGCCGTGTGTCTACGGCCCAACCGGGAAAAAGCCGGGGCGGCAGGGCGGCAGGGGTCTCACTGCAGGAGTGGAGGTGGCGCATCGGGGATCCGGCGTCCCTGAAGCTGTAACCCCAGCGCACCCCGAAGTCCTGACAGCACGGCCCTCCCTGCCCCAGCCCAGGGCTTCACAGCCCGGAACAGCCCACCCCCGGGAGGCTGGGGTGGGTGGATGTGGTTCTCCAGACGCCCTTCGATAAGGGTTTTTTCGGTAACGACTTGCTGCCTGCAGCCAGGCGCCGCCCGGCGGGTGATAGTTATTACAGAAAACCTCTCGGAATTGCAGGCAGGGCGCCCCTTTTCTGGGCTTTGCGGGTCAGGCTAGCTCTCGTGGCAAATCACCTGACTTGGCTTGTCTTGGCTTCGCAATCTGTGAAATGGGGTAAGACCTCCCCATCCTTTGAATCACCCAATCATTTACAGCCAGACTTGGTCAGAAGGGACCCAGATTTACGGTATCCTGAAGAAGAACTAAATTGAAAGAGCTGTGAAATTCTGCTTTATAAAGGGGAAAAAAGGAAAAAAACAAAAACCAAGAACACACTTGAAAAAACAGCAGCCCCTGCTGCAGCTCTTCTTACCTCCCAACCTTACAACTGTTAGCTCTTTTGTCTTTCTTTGGATACCTTTACATCTCTAATTAACGTGCTTTCCTGGTTATTTGAGACATTCTGTATTTTTCCTTCCTGGTATGGAAGATGAGGATTTATCTCACTTCCATCACTCCATCTCTCCTGCCTCATCCTCTTATATTTAGTTTCTTTATTGGTTATTTTTATAATTTTAGTAAGTAAAAGTACTTCACCTTTATTTCTTGTTCCATCAACTCCAGAGAGCAACCTAATGCTTACTATGTGCCAAACATCGTTCTGAGCACTTTGCATGTATCTACTCATTTAAGGCACACAATAATGTCAAGAGACAGGTTATAGTTATTAGCCCCATTTTAGGGAAAAGAAAACTAAGGCCATTTTACTATTATTACTAGTGGTTTTCCAAGGGGGAGAGGAGGGGAACGTGGGTGGCCAGTCTGCCATCTTCACACTGAGTTCTAACAGAGCAAGTTTTGGGAAGCACTTATTCTGGCCTTTGCTCTAGTTCCCTGTTGGGCAATGAAGTGTGACAGTGACAGGTAAGGTAGGGAGGTCTCCTGGTCATCTCAGCCAGTACCAGACAGTTAGCTCAGCTGTAGGACAAGGATTCCCAGATGTTGCAAACCAGCTAAATTATAATCAACTGAAGAGTATGTTAAAATAACTCACCTACAAGAACAGAATCTTTGGGATTTGGGCCCGGGAATCTGTTTTTCACAAGCATGCCTCGTGCTTGGAAACCAGTGGGTCATAGGTGAGTCTGGCAGCTGGCCTTGTTCTATTCCATACTCCATTTTCAGCACTCTTCCTCGGAGCCTGCAATGAGCAAGTGGGTACCCTTTACTGTGGCACTCACTAACGAACTACCTGGCTTTTGCAGTAGACCTCCTATCAAAGTAGGATCAACAATTTTAATATGAAGATCAAGGTGAAGAGCTAATGCAAGTCCAGTCCTAGTGTTGATGCTCACGTATGATGTTCACCATTATGCTCCAGGCCTTTGGTCATAATCACAGAATGTTAGATCTGAAAGGGACCTTGGAAATTATCTAGCCAAACTCCTCATTTGACAGGTGAGTAAACCAAGGCCCAAAGGAAAGCAAATTGCATACAGAACCATTCTGGACTGAGCCAAGAGCCAAGCCCTGGTCTCCCAACTCTCCAGGTTGTCTCTTTCTAGAACTGTACTGTCTAGGTAGCCACTAGCCACGTGTAACTATTTACATTTAAATAAATTTAAATCAAAAATTAAAAAAAAAAATTTTTTTTTTAAATTTGTTTTGTTTTTATTTTTTTATTTTTGGCTGCATTGGGTCTTTGTTGCTGCGCACGGGCTTTCTCTAGCTGTGGCGAGCAGGGGCTACTCTTTGTTGCGGTGCGTGGGCTTCTCACTGCAGTGGTTTCTCTTGTTGCAGAGCACGGGCTCTAGGTGCGTAGGCTTCAGTAGTTGCAGCACGTGGGCTCAGTAGTTGTGGCTCGTGGGCTCTAGAGTGCAGGCTCAGTAGTTGTGGTGCACGGGCTTAGTTGCTCTGCGGCATGTGGGATCTTCCCGAACTAGGGCTCGAACCCGTGTCCCCTGCATTGGCAGGTGGATTCTTAACCACTGCGCCACCAGGAATGCCCTGAATCAAATTTAAAATTCAGTTTCTCAGTCACAAAAACCACATTTGCAGTGCTCAAGAGCCAGCAGCTAGTGGCTACTACATATTGGACAGTGCAAACACAGAACATTTCCATCCTCATGGAAAATTCTATAGTCTAGGGCTGGTCTGGAACCTGGGCCTTTCATCTGAAGGTAATATGGGAACTGGATAGTTTTATCAATGTCTTCTCCCCTCAAACAATTACTGCAGAAGAGTAACTCAAGAGAATGTGGTTGTACTATTCAGTTAACAGTAGTTTAGAGATAGCATTTTGACAAACTAGAATTTTATGCATGAAACTGGCAGAACAAACCCACCCAAACCAACTAAGCCACTGAAAACTCTCCTCCTAAGCTAAGATGGGTCTCATCTAAGAACCAAATCAGATACTAACATGAGTTCATTTCGAAGCTCTGGCTGGTTTAAAAGGTGTAAGGTCCATTTCTTATTCCTGGTAGGTCTGAGGGGAGTATACTTTAGAAGAGACAGGAAAAATAAACCAAAGGAAATAAAATTGCTCTGCATAATAACTCTAAAATGTTAACTGTAAGGTGGGCTGGGAAGGCTTATGAGTTAATTAAGGGGTAGAAATTGTATCTTTTCCTCCTTGTGGATTTATAAGATCTAAGATTATTCATCCCGGGAAGGTGTATTTGATCCAAAAGTTTGTCAATGGAAACACTGGAAAACAAAAGGTGCACGTGCAATTCTGGATGGGAGACCTTAAAAGTGACCAGACTTGGGAGTGCCCACACCTACTTCGCACTTAAGAGACATGAAGAAAAGTACTACTGGAAGAGGGGATCTCATTAGAAGTGAAGCTACACAAAGCAGAGGTCTTGGAGAAGGAAGCATCTGGAAGACCAGTTCCAGAACTAGGAACTGTGGTTTCATTCCCAAAGGACCCTGGCGAAGGGCTCAGATCCTCCTGGGGCTTTTCCCTTGAATCATACAGATAGTCGTGACTCTGCATGTAAAGGTTCACATTCTTCCTCTGAATTCCCTGTAGCTCCTCCAACCCTTCAGAAGTCTTGATACATCCATATAAACTTGTGTGGAGGTGGTTTGCGGAATATATGGGAGGGGGCAGTAAAAGGGAGTATGCCTCGCCCCACAGTTACTCCCTTGCTGATGTCCTGGAGGGAGCCGCGTTGCATTGAGTGGACTACGTGTGTCCAGGAGTTCCAGAGGGGGAGCAGAGAGAAGGCGCCCACAGTGGGTGGCTGTGAAAGTTAGACGACACAGAGAGAAAACTGGACCCTGTGGGGTGGTAAAGGGAGTGGTGGAGGTAGGCTGGACTGATGCTTGGGTCATATAGGTGAGCTCACATACACAAATTACTGTCAGACAATCAAGGTGGCCTTGAACCAAATAGATCTGGATAAGATTTATTGATCAGATTGTTTTAGAAAACCAACAGCAAAACACTGACAAGATACATAAATACAGATTGGACATTTTAGGGTAAATTCACTATATTTCCTACCTGCTTGTAGGAAACCAGGTAAGGTGGGAAAAGCTGTCCTGATCATATGGCATGCACACCAGACTGCAAAAGGACTTCCACACTATTTAACAGGACTGTGGCAAACAGCTTTAAAGTAAGGCAAGCATCGTGTGTGGCCTAAGCATACCCTGTACCAAGAGCCAAGCCCAGGCTCGCCTCAGAGACTGCATGTGAGTGAGGCTTCCCTTTCTTGCCTAGTTCTTCCAGAAAGATCCTCATTGGCAGGTGCCTTTACAGGGAGATGCCTGGCGCTGTCCCTGCTCAGACTCTGTGTACAAGGAAGTGGCTTTAGAGAAAGTGTGTTTCTGATGCCTCCTTTGTATTCTAAATGTGCAACTAGTAAAACAGCAATTACTACAGCTTGGTGAAACTGCCTCTGACTCACCCTGTACAGTGACTAAGCAGGGCCTTTTAAAAACTTCTAAAAAGTGAAAAAAATAAAAGATAAAAACATGAAAATTATGTTAAAAAGATAGTACCACTTTTGAAGCACAACTCAAAACTTCTTTCCGTAACACCAGATGAGGGAAGAGGTCGCTTTCCACCAAATCTAACGACCTTAGAAGGGAAACGCCACTGCTGGGCATGATCTGGTGGCGATGCACACAGAGGTTACAGAACTCTACCAAGCCTACCTCAGGCCCTGCCACTCCTAGAGCCCCGAGGCATTTGGGGAACCTAAGCAATTTAAGCAAATGGTGACCAGTTTTGGAAGCTTATGATCATAGGACCATAAACCCTCATCCATCCTGGAGCTCAATGCTAGAACAATGAAGAATGAGGAAATTGACTTTTTGTGCTATATCAGAGTGCTGGCAGGTGGACAATTCAGTAACCTATGCCACCTTCTAAACATCTTTAAGACCACATAAAAACAAACTGGTTTTACAGAATTAAGACCAACGTAGTCTTAGAGGATAATTCAACCTCTCCTACAAGCCAAGCTATATGGGTTGTAGGAAAGGTTGAGGCTCCTTCAAGAATAGTGGAAAAGCAAGTATTTGCAAAGATCCAAAGAAATGTATTCAAATGATGGGATTTCCTCTGCATCATACACAGCTTTTTTCTTCCAATATGTGCTAAGAGTTCTTTGGTGGTTATAGGAGAGACAGCCTAGAACTCAGGGCAGGAGACTATGCCAAAGCAGAAGAGTGAAGAGTGACATCTAAACTCACCATTAACCGCTGTCATCAGGTTGACCACCTACAGCTAACTGGGCTGCTTATATGTTTGCTGGTTTCTAGCCCCTCTGTGATTCCTGCTTTTCAATTTCTAACTACACATTAGCCCCACTCCATTGAAAAGGAGGTGCTTGTGGGAAAGGGTAGGGAGAAGGAAGAACTATAAATCAATCAATTGTTTGATAGAAAAGTTGAAACACTGATTATCTATGGATTTCAATTATCTGTGCTTTACTCTGGGTAATGAAAGATCACTGTTACTATACCTTTTGCTTAGAAATGTTAATGTTTATTATTATATTTTTAAATCTAGCTATGTAATGGACATGAATAGCTTAGAGCAAATTTTTACATCATGTCACCAGGGCCCTGAAAAAAGAAGATCTGCCAGTAGAGAGGGTTTCAGTTTGGCCCCTGAACAGTTAAAATTTCAATCTATTCTATATTGGTTTATAGATTTTCCAGAATATGGAAAATACCTTATTAAATGAAGAAAGCATCATTTTCTTCATTTAATAAAGTATTACTTTCACAGATAAATTAGTATATACATGGGAGAACTCATAGTATTAAATATTAGGTTTTAATTCTCCATTTAGAAAACTCCTTACAGGTAGACTTCCTTGTTTCTAGGCAAAGAAATGTAAGAAGATATGCAAACATGAGATAGTACAAAGATGACTGGGGAAAAGTCTCAATTCTAACAAACCCAAGAAACAACAAGTCTCTGAGTTGGAGTAAGGAAACACTGGACTTGAAAGTCCAGCTTTACCAAGAGTTGGCCTAAGCCAGCCAATCACATCTCAAATTTTTGGTATAATTTGACTCTAAAGTAATGAGCTGGCTTCCCCAAGACAGATACAAAATAGAAGTCTACCTGCTTTATAGTCACACCTTATATATAATCTGTATATATCCATATGTGTTTCTATATATTGCACTTAAACTTACAGGACTGCAGTAAGATAGCTGGGAGTACCTCAAAGAGGCAGAGAAGCAGCAGGCATAAACTTTCCTAAATCAAGTAACAGTGTCAGGAATTCAGAGTGCTGGTTTTGGATATACTAAAATGCCTGGTGACTCCCTATATAAAATTCTAGTCATCTACATTTAAGTCATCATACACACAGTCTCATTTGGCATTCAGAACACGTGCACATGTGTGGTTCTATAGCACTCAGAACCGATCATACTACATCATTTTCACTAGTGTTATATTAAAAGAAGACACTTTAGACCAAAGATATGTACTTTTATGAAAACGTCACACACAAGGTCTTGGATGTCAGGCCTCCAAAGTCTACCTCAAAGAAGACCGCCTTCAGAAGGTTTTAAAAAGGATGCTAGCAAGTGTGGATTGAACCAGTCGCTCTTTCAGCTCTCTGGTGTCACAGAACTAGAGACCTGCTTATATCCCAAGGACTATGAAAGGATAAGCACAGAGGCTGAGCATTCAGTCTTTGGTCCCTATAAATCCAGGACATTGTAAATAGAGCTGCAATGAACATTTTGGTGCATGACTCTTTTTGAATTATGGTTTTCTCAGGGTATATGCCCAGTAGTGGGATTGCTGGGACATGGAAGCAACCTAAGTGTCCATCAACAGATGAATGGATAAAGAAGATGTGGCACATATATACAATGGAATATAACTCAGCCATAAAAAGAAACGAAATTGAGTTATTTGTAGTGAGGTGGATGGACCTAGAGTCTGTCATACAGAGTGAGGTAAGTCAGAAAGAGAAAAACAAATACCGTATGCTAACACATATATATGGAATCTAAGAAAAAAAAAAAAAGGTCATGAAGAACCTAGGGGTAAGATGGGAATAAAGACACAGACCTACTAGAGAATGGACTTGAGGATATGGGGAGGGGGAAGGGGAAGCTGTGACAAAGTGAGAGTGGCATGGACATATATGCACTACCAAACGTAAAATAGCTAGCTAGTGGGAAGCAGCCACATAGCACAGGGAGATCAGCTCGGTGCTTTGTGACCACCTAGAGGGGTGGGATAGGGAGGGTGAGAGGGAGGAAGACACAATAGGGAGGAGATATAGGGATATATGTATATGTATAGCTGATTCACTTTGTTATAAAGCAGAAACTAACACACCATTGTAAAGCAATTATACTCCAATAAAAATGTTAAAAAAAAAAAAAAATCCAGGACAAAGATCCTTTTGCCACCCTGGGTAGTGTGACTTGTTTAATTATGGATAGTTTCCGCCCAAACATCCAGAGACTAGATTGGAGTCATGCAGCAAAGCTTTGTTTTGAACTAATGGAGCTGCTCAGACTGACCTGCTCTGGAGAGAGCTCCTCACTGGAACAAGCCTAGCAGTGGGTGGTAAGAAGTTAAAGGCCAGACTGGTCATGGCAAGAGGGGGGTGGGGCCTCTGGAGTAGTTGCTCCTTTCCCTGCCTCCCTCCTACCCCCTCACTCCCCGAAAAGGACTCAAACTCACAGATGAAAGGTTGTTACGAGACCTTGCAGAACACAGGCTCTATGAACTCAACTCCACATGGATGGGAGGTTATAATAAGGCCTGGAGGTTAGGAGTCCAAGTCTAGAGGCCACATTTTTCTCTTCCCCAGAACTGAACACTAGATGGTAACTTTTTAGCCATAAGTCAAAGGTGATTTTAAATCCACACATGAGCCTAAGAGATTCCCTTCTGGGACAAAGGAAGAAGAAGAATAATTTTAAAAGCTAAGCGAAAAAGAGGCACTTAAAGCAAAAACATGTCCCTAGTCTCCCCTCTGAGTCTCCTGTTATGACGTAACCAACAGAATGATCAGCACTGTGCCCTCTTGCACACCTTTAGCACCTTTCATACACCGAAGGACTTCCAACTGCTCATGTCTCAGTGACCACTCTAGCAGCCTGATGGCAAAGCAAGTAAAAATTTAGGTCATTTCTTTTTTAGAATTAAAATACAACACAAAACAAACCAGAACTAAAATTTCACACCAAAAAGTGAATGATCCTCAGTTTCATTCCTTCCTCATGCTAGTTTTAAAAATGATACTTAGTCCTTCAGGAAGAATGACCTGTGGCTTTTCCCCAAGACCTTTTATCCAGTTACTAGGCAATTACTCACAGCACCATGCACATTAAAGCAGACAGAAAATGAGGCAAAAAGCTAAGAGAAAAATCAAGGGCCAACTGGCTTTCTAGAGATAAAACCCATTGCCTGAGAATACAGTAGGTGCATGGCCCAGAGTGAGAAAAGAAACAGTTCTGGAAGAGATATGGGAACATATGTATATGTATAACGGATTCACTTTGTTATAAAGCAGAAACTAACACACCATTGTAAAGCAATTATACTCCAATAAAGAAAAAAAAAAAAAGAAACAGTTCTGAAAGGAAATGGCCAATATGACAGTCAAAGCTCACAGCCCAGAGCAGAAGCCCTCCCTGCCCTGCTCTACTCCGGCCTCTCATGAACTTACATTTATGTCCCACAGCATTTATGCCACACACTTAGGGTCTGCAATCCCCCACAATGAAGTCAAAAAGATACTTGAAACCATTAATAAGCACAGGAGAATTTCAAAACTGCCCAGAACGAAGAACTTTGACCACCATAAATTTCTTGATTTGAAACGTTCTTGGTGCCATAATGTCTAAGAGCAACAACAAACAGCACAACTACAACACACAGTAATGTCTTTAGACGAGTCAACTCTAACCGCTGCTGGCACCATAAGGGTGAGAAAAGAAATCACTCATCAAGAGCTGCTGAGCTGCTGAACTTTTCTCTAAAGTCAAAGGATCGGTTTGGGCACCTAGGCAGCAAGACATCAACCACCGCTGCCATTAGATCCAGCTGCTCAATTAGATGTACCTTTGAAAACAGGAAGTTAAACATCTAGCTTTCCCTATAATCTGCAAGAGTCTCAAGGTTAGCCTTCTTGTTCTATCCCCAAAACTTCTTGTTGCTGTTGCTGGATTTAATTTTTTTAATTTAATTTTTGTTTCTATTGATGATGTTGCTTTAATTTATAGAGCACTGCCTGACAGGGTCATATGTTTAGAGTTCCTTTAAAATTTTCTTTATCTTATCTTGATTCATAACATTATTAAGGTACTTTCAGACTTTCCCTCAACTCCATCAAGGAAGAGGAAGTATGTGAGTATGTGTGTGTGTACTGGGGCAGAAGGGAGAGAAGCAAAGAAAAAAGCACGAGGGAAAGTGAGATTCCATAAACTTAAAACAATTTACAGAAAGGCATCTGATGTATTTTCTGAATAAGGCCTTGATCAGGGTAACCAATCCTCTCTGTAGCACATTCTACACTGCCCATAAATAAAGGAGTCTCTTTAAATTAACATTTCCAGTATCAATGAACAGTCCAGAAATCCTCATTTCAAGCGCTCGATGAGTCCCTGTGTGAGTCCAAGGTGCAGAAGCTGTGTCCGGGAGAGGTTTGCTAGGTTGGGGAAGGCCGCAAGCAGCTTCTCCCACGCCAGTTCCAGCAGGCTAGGAACCACCAGCCAGATCTTAAACAACGACCCAGTCCGTTTATTTTCGTGGATGTTCACCACTCCTCCATGAATGTACATGCAACCAGCCTATGAACAAATGGCAGTCAAAAGAGGATAAATTCACATGGGAGAGAAACAGGTACTTACGCTGAAGATTCAGCCAAAAAGTTCATAGTAGGCTGAATTAGACGACAGGAAACAGAAAAGTTTCTCACTGATCCCAACACAGTGCAGAGATCAAGAAAGGCTTAGATACTGAACGAGTTACTAAGGGAAAAGCAGGAGGCTGGTTTTACTTCAACAACAACTCCAACAACGGTAAACTAAGACTATATTAGGTATCCACTGTGCCCAGTACTAGGGTACAAGGTGAAAATAAAGGTCTTTGCATTCAAGAAACTAGTAGAATCTTCAATAACATGACATCTTGGGGGTAAAACTATTCTGCCCTCCCAGGAAACACCTTTGATATATCACTGTCAGGGCCTGAATGCCACATGTAGCATTTCTTTTACATTTATGTTGCTCTTTTAAGCTTGTATGTGATGGTTTTTCTCCCCTTTTCTCAGAGGAAGAGCTAGCTCTGGAAGAAAAGTTTTTAAAAACACATTCTTAATCCAAGCTTTGTTAATATCAGAATATTTTTTTCTTGCTATATCTCTAAAAATATCTCCTTATCATCTGCAACTACATAAAAAAGATACGAAAATGAAAGCTTACTGGTGTAACAGCTGCACAGTGAAAATAAACTGGCTCTGGCATGGTAGCTGGGAGCTTTACCCATTGAAAAGTCTGCAGATTCAGCTTCCAGATATCTCCCAGGATCACTTCTCCATTATAGCCCCCGCAAATAAACACATCTATCAGGAAAAGAGAAAGCCAAAATCACACAAAGGAAAAGGGTCACAGTGACAGCATGTCCTGTAGTAGCTCTCACGGCTAGATGACACAGGACCAGTTCAGTCCCCATACCATAAAGGACTCCAGCTGGCGGGCCGCTCATGCTGCTGTCCTGTCCCTCACTAGAGTTCGGACACTATGTTGGGATCTTTGCTAGGGCTAAGGATGCAAGCCTCTGAGGAAGCTTCATGTCTAGGTTCTCAAATTCAAATACCTACAGTGCCAGGCATAGGAAGTGAATGAGCAAGAAGGTTCAGGGAAAATAAACAAATAGGTCCAGGGAACAAACAGGAGTGCACATGCTCTAATGAGGAAGATGGCGATGCAGCTCCAGCTCATCAATGCCATGTAGGACTTAGGGTCAGCAATTGCCAGATCTTCCAATTTTTTAAAAGACGCTGGAAATCCAGGTTTTTTGAAAAGTGAAACATTTTGATTTTTAAGTATTGGCCACTAATTCAAAAACTGTAATACACACATGAGCCAAACAGAACACATCTGCAGGCCACCAGGTTGCAAACTCTTCTTTTAAATAACATCCTGAGAAGGATAGACATTTTTCTGCCCATAGAGACAAACATTCTCTACTTAGACAATTAACCTGCAATGTTCAGTTTGGGGGCACAAAAGAGGTTTTTCCAAGCTTTCTTCAGCCCAAAGAGGACAGTCTGAAGTCCCATTTGATCTGTACCATTTGATTTACGTCAGGAACAAAACCTTCCCAAAATCAAAGGTTTTTTTATTATTGTTCTTGTTGTTCTTTTTGTTTTTATAAAATCAGTTAGTTGTAACTAAGTAGACAACATGTAAGAAAGGCTATGTGAACCTTCAAGCTAAATGCCCACAACTATAGCTGAATTCCATTTGTATGGTGCCTGGACTCAAAGAACCAAACGAATACATGTCTTAACTCAGATCTAGATCAAGTTTAAGTCAATACAATTAAACTATAAAATACACTGGAAACTTTTCTGGCTAGGATTTAAAAAAAGTATGGCTCCGTTCTTAGAGAGGCAAAGCTGAACAACGCCACTATCCATAAATCTTGTCCAAAGAGCAGAAGCAAAATAAAAAGCGCCTCTGTACTAGAGATGGCAGCATAATCCTAGTAAAATCTGAACTAAGCTGCTGAAAGGATACAGGCTATCAAACTCATTTACACACACCTTCCTCCCCTCCAAAAATTTAAGGTGGTATATCCAACTATAAAATAAGCTGTAAATTAAAAGACAGGACGGTTTTCCAAAGAGGAGTCATTTATTACACTCAGATAAAGTAGCTGCAGCTGCTTTCTGAAGCCATACAATGCTTGTGTTGTAATATGGCCAAAGAATGAGCTAAGAGTTCTATCTGGCATCAGATAGAGAAGAGAATAAACTTTATGAAATTACACTCTGAAGGAGCTATTACAATTTTAATACAATGTCTACCAAGGTCTCTACTGTATGTCAGGATTATTAGTGTTACCCACCAAAACCAGAGACATCTGTTGAGGTGGGGTGCCGAACGATTAGGTGGTAGAGTAGAAGCTTATTTATCACTTATTTTTGAGTTCTGTGATAACTGAGGGAACCCAAACAACACATTAGTTTACTTTATGAAAACTGCTGAGAGATGCAGAACTTTATGGATTTCCCTTTAAGTATAAACTAAAAGAAATAGACTCTCCCCAAAGTTATGCCTCTTTTAAAGAGTTATCATTAAGAAATAAAATAATCTCAGTATGTACAATTACAAAAATGGAACCAGCCTGTTATTTGAAATCCTTACCATTTTTTATCTGAACACAACTGTGACATCTTCGGGCTGCAGGAAAACCTGCCAAACACATAAATACAGAAATTCCATTATTCACAGAAAGACTGGGAATAATGGTGATCCGACACAGCAAAAGACATACTATGAATAACTTGCTTAAAACAATCCCTTTGTCGCATTAAAGCAAACATTGACTAGTCCTTCCAATCCTGCCTTATTTCACACTAGAATAAATCCATCGTAAGTTTCATCATAATGATATAACGTTAAGGTGTCAGGAAAACAAAATGAGGTGGCAGTAGGCAGGGGTTACTAGTGGCTTTCCCAAGCCTTTTTACCCACAAAGAGACAGGTAGATCTTCATTTAAGTGCCTACTTTTATCCTACCCAGATTTCCCCTCTTCCACAGAATTCACCAATCCCCATTAAAAGTCTATGCTCATGGGCTTCACTGGCGGTGCAGTGGTTAAGAATCCGCCTGCCAATGCAGGGGACACGGGTTCAAGCCCTGGTCCGGGAAGATCCCACATGCCAAGGAGCAACTAAGCCTGTGCGTCACAACTACTGAGCCTGCGCTCTAGAACCCGCGAGCCACAACTTCTGAGCCCACGTGCCTAGAGCCTGTGCTCCGCAACAAGAGAAGCCACTGCAATGAGAAGTCTGCACACCACAACGAAGAGTAGCCCCGGCTCACTGCAACTAGAGAAAGCCTGCGCCCAGCAACGAAGACCCAATGCAGCCAAAGATAGATAAATAAATAAATAAATAAATTTTTAAAAAATGAAATAAAAAAAATAAAAGTCTATGCTTAGTTGCTGAGGAAGAATAATAATTGGGCTAAGGAATACAAGTAATTTCTTTTCTTTTCTTTTTGGCCACGCCGCACGGCATGTGGGATCCTAGTTCCCAGACCACGGATCGAACCCGTGTCCCCTGCAGTGGAAGCTTGGAGTCTTAACCACTGGATCGCCAGGGAAGTCCCACAAGTAATTTCTAATACCAATTCAACAGATATTTTTCTTCTCATATAATGCAATAAAATTACTTTTTCTCTTTCAGAACAAGTAAAACTATAAAATACATTTATTAAAGATAAATGAATCAATATTTTAAATTTACCTATTTTTTCATGGGGTTTTGTTGCAATTTCCTCCCATGCATTCGTTTCAAGGTTATATGCATGAATCTTGGAGAGAAAAAAAAAAAGATACACAAAAAATTTTAGCTAGCCTGAAAACTGGATTTTTCATAACAGCCTCTACAAACATATTCTTGGTTGAAAAGCCTTCTTTTCCTTTGCTATTCTCTGATCTTTCCTAATTCTAATATAAGGCAAAACATTAAATGAAGCAATTGAAAATTAAGCACATACATAATTTTATTATTTTTAAATCAGAAAAGAGTGAAGAAAAAAGGTGGAATTCTGCAACTTGCACATTTTCTACAATGAACATGTATCATTTTTATAACAGAAAAAAGCAAGTGTTGGTAAGAAAACACGGAACTGCAGTTTTGACAAAACTTGAAAAAGACCATTAAGGTTCCAAATCAGGAGCTCTGAGGCCTACAGATTTCCCCCGGGAAATGGATTTAGAAATGCCACAGAGACGGATGAATAAAAGCCCTTCAGAACTCAGCTTTCTAAAGTTAGTGATGTGCAGTCCTAAACGTGCCTGTTCTTTTTAGATACACAGCACTGACAATGAGAGGGATGTGACATTCTGAGAATCCTGGTTCCAAATCTAATTAGTTGCTCCATTTAAGCTACTGTATCTTTCTTTTAATGTCTTTTCTCATCTAGCATAAAGGGATAATTCTAATAAAGTATTTTCAGTGTGTGATTATGCAACTGTCAGCTGGAAAGCATATCAGGGGCACAGAGTTCAACCTTATATTATAAAGAGCATCTAACACAAAATAGGTGTGGATGAAGAAACTGCTTGAAAATTACAATATCTACAGTAACAGAATTGTTACTTATTATGCTTAGTATAACACATGCCTCTCTCTAGCCTTCTTCCTCTCTCTTTTTTAATATACCTTGTTTAAGGAATAAGCTGTCCAAGAAGTACCACCTCCCAAGATGTAAATCCTCTGCCCATCATGTGCAATTTCATGTCTGTATCTGAAAATATACAATAAAATACATTTATAATTATGGGAAAAATGATCTACCTAAGATTTGGCTGCAAGACTTTTTATTGCATCATTATTTATAATAATAAATTATTGGAAATAACCCAAATGTTTAATAATAGTGAACTGGTTAAATAAATTATACAATATATAAAAAATGGATTAGCATGCAACCAATAAGAATGTAGGAACAGAGGATGGTTAATATACTGAGAACTTCTTTTCATGTCATTAACTGAAAAAACAAATCAGTTATATAAGAGCAGATAGGCTATAATCCTACTAAGAATTTATAGATATACAAATATGCAAAGAAAATGACTATAAGGATACATGCAAAATGTCAACCCTGGTTATCCCTGAGTTTAGATTTTGCTTTTTATTTTCTTTATTTTGCTTATTGGTATTTTCTAGATTTTCTATAATCTTTTTGTGATAACTTTGTATAAGGGGGGAAATTATTACAGTTTTAAAAAATGATCTGCCTACATTTAATTAGAAAGCTTAGACTATGGGCTTTCAAATTAAGACACTTATTTAACAGATACAAAAATACCAGAAAAATTATGCTACATAAAACTGTGAATATAATGTGAAACACCTACCAGAACTTTTATCCAAGCAGTCTAGCTAAAAGCTGAAACAAGTTATAATATGTCCATAAAATGATTCAAAGAAGGCAACCATGTGAAAATGCTTTGAAAGCTTAATCTATTTCCTCCTTTCCCTGGAGGCCCTGGTGCTGATAAAATAAATTACATCAAAATTGCTCCCCATACCAAGCCATCTCCCAAGTCCTCTCATGGTAGTTCTGCAATAATCAGCCCACTAAGATACTACAATAGAAATAAGTCTTCCTTGGCACCCATATGTCATTTTCTTAAAGGCAACAAAGACATAACAGTCTAAACAGTGAATAAAAAATTATTTACTGTCTTTGCTTTTAAACTAGAGGGCAAAAAAACCTCTTTAAGTTTTCCAGTGAGTTTAATTCTAAGAAGAGGCAACTGCTACTAGGAAAAAAAAAAAGTGAAAGATCTACGACTGCTACTAGAAGGCAACTAAAGAGAATCACGTGATGTTTGAGTGTTTAACAGAGCACTTAAAATAAATGACCTTCCCTTCCTTTCTTCCATCCATCCAACCAACACTCACTGAGTACCACTATGGGGCAAGGCACTGTGTTCTTACTGGGGATACAGTTGTGAGCAAATGAGCCAAAGAATCCTAATATGCAAGTTAAGAAGGGAAATCAAAAAGTAACTAGAATGTAATTATTTTGCCTGTAATATGAAATTTAGTTACAATTGTTATCATTGGTTTCACTATTTTCCTAATGCAGGAAAACTGAAGTACAAGAGGAAATAATAGGAAAAAAATTCTTTAATTCAGAGGGAGATACCATTCCCTCACCAGAAGACCCTTCTTTAATGCTGAACTGGGATCTAATAGCCAGTTAGCTATTTTAACCAGGTCAAAGGGTCTTCTTCAAACCATACTCCCAATATTCTGAAAAAAAGTAAAATCTCAGCAAGAAAGAATAAATATGCTTTAATCCTAGAATCTCACCTCTCTTCTGGTAGATCACAGGATAGGTTGTTTGGTTTCAGTTGTGTCCACTCTCTGGTATTGAGATCTAATTTGTGCAGGTCTGTGCTGTAAATATAGCCAGTTGTCCCTCCAAAGACATAAAGGGAGCCATTGATGATAGCCATGGCCTGGATAATGAGGAAAGGTGAACGAGACTTCCTCGTTAACACTTGATTGAAGAATGTAACCTTATTAGATATCCCCAAATCAGGTTTTATTTAAAACCTGGGGGGTCTAAAAATCAGACCCTTAAAAAGGACTAAAGATTTTAGAGAAACAGAGATTATTTTTAGAAAAGTTAACTTTGCTCAACTGGAAAGAAAGTTCTATCTAGATAGGCAAAGGGCGTCAGATGATCCTTAGGGGTCCTAGCCAACCAAAGAATTTATAGATCATGGACATGAGCATTTCCACTGAAAGCTGCTTCACTTTCTAAGCAGTCTGAAGAAAAATGCCCTTAAGGAGAAGGAGCAAATATGAAAATAAGGCACCAGAATCCCTTAAGTAAGAAATCTAGAGTTGGCAGTCCCCAAAACTTGACATTTTCTACCAGACTCTTCTCAGTGTAAGTTTTGCTATTGTTATGGTAATTTCTTAGAGTTTAAATGCCTCCTGTGGTGGGATACGGTCATCCAGTATGTGCCTCACACATAGTTCAGAAGCTATGTATCAGTACCAGTGCCAGCCAGTGCTAGTTAAGAAAGAAGCCACAGCTTTGGTTGTTTTAAGCTTAGCCCATTACTCTCAAAGGGTCCCTGAAGTATGGTGAGTTGCTTTCCTACCTTTTTAGATATAACTTTTCAAACCTAAGGTTTGAAGCACTAGAACCTAACTGGAAACTAATTTCTAAATAATCTGTGTTTTAGCTCAGATCTGTATAAAAGTCTCTTAACCAAGTACAGGGATCATCTACTCTATTACTTAGGTTAGAAAGCTCTTCAAAGCATCATAACACTCTAAAGACTACAGGACCTGGGCCATAAATAGCCAAATCTCTCATTGGGGGTGGGTGAGGTCCTGACATTTATAGAAACCTCCATACAGGTCTAGATCATTGGTCTTAATCAGCAACAAAAAGTAAGGGGGAAAAAAGGAAAGAAGAAGGCAAGCAACCAGATTTACAAACTACAATTTCACATCAGAACTGAAAAATCAAATAGTAACCACAAAGAATTTATTCTCCATTAAAAAAAATTGGTGGCAATATAAATATTCTGACATTGTTCCTGGAACTAGAAAATCTGAACAAATACATCCACAATGACTGGCCATAGATTGGTACCTGTCCATATATACGACTGGGTTTCTTCCCCCGACAGCTGAGTAAAGCCCATCTCTTATACTTCACGTTACAGACATGGACGTCATTGCCGTTGCTCTCACCAAATGGGATGCCTGTTCCTCCAAACACCAACAGGTTGTTTCCATGCAGCACAACTGGGAAAGGAGAAGCACAAATTTCATTTTCGTACTGGCTACCTGCAATGTGTTCCCACATTAACCCAGAAAATCTGAGAAACTCAAAAATGTCCGCTTTGATACTTTCAGAAGATAGCTCAAACCACTGACATATAACTACTACAAAGTTTTATAGAAAAAGATCTAATTCACACTATTTCACATAGCTCACTGTTTGATATGTGACATGTACTGTGAAATTCATGAAACACTGTATATAACAATACAGAATGATATGAACTACAATCCACCGCTGCTGCTTAACACAGTTCAAGTACACAGTAAAGCAAAAGAAAATGAAGGATCATCATTGCCTTAGCAAAGACCCAGTGGGACTCAGGATGAAGGGATAAAAGGATCATTCGGTTTTTGCCAGGGGAATGATCTCTACATTTTAAATTATAGTTTCTGTCATCTTAATCCTCCACCAGATAAAAAGAACACGAATATCCTGCTGGTAACTTTCTGTTCCTGTCATCACACACACTTGTATATACTTTTTCTCTCTCTGATGGCAAATATTCTGAAAATACTGCTACTGTATTATTTCAATGACTTTTTTTTTTTTTAACCAATTATTCAATTGATGTAGTGTAAGAGTCAACAGCATGAGCTCTGGTGCCCGTGAGAGCTGGGTTTAAAGTCTCGTGTGACCTCAGGAAAGTTATTTAATCTCTCTAAATTAATCTTCCCAACAACCCTATGAGGTAGGAACCATTATTATCTTTTTCCATTTTTATAGATGATAAAATAGAAGTGGTGAGAGGTTTAAATAATTTGTTGAAGGTTTCCTAAAAAGAACCTTGCCAAGCTAGGGTTCAATCCCAGGCAGTCTGGCTCCAGAGCCTGCACTCACAGCCACTGCCCTTCGGGCCTCTCTAAAGCCTCAGTTTCCTCATCCGTACAATGGCGATAATTCCAGTGTTGGCATCAGAGAGATGTTGTGAGGATTAAACAGATACCACGTGTGAAGTACTTTGCTCAAGAGCTTTAAACCCCATTTGTTGATCTTCTACTACATTTTGCGTAGCATATATATGATACTTTATGTTGAACCCTCTGAGATATTATTAATTCCATTTTATAGGTAAGGAACTAGAAGCTAAAAATCATCTGTCAAGTAAATGACATACAGCTAAGTTCAAACTCAGGACTATCCAGCTCACAATTAATTCTGAATCACCATGCTATAGTATTGATACAGTATTATCACAGTAAGAGTCTATCCATTAACAGGGTTTAATCATATTACTATTATGATTTATTATTATTAAACATTATTAACAAGGAAAACATGTGACACTGAGCCAGACCTCTCAGACATTTCATAAAGTCAAAAGTTCAGAACTGCTGGCACTCACGTGACATAGATGCCAATTCTCGGGGCATGTAGCCATCTGTGCCCATCTGGTGCCACACTCCTGTAGCAAAATGGTACCTCCAAAGCTCCCTGAAGAGAGGATAGTCTTCATTATCTGGCCCTCCTGATTCATCATAATCTGGGTTATAACCTCCAAACACATATAGATTGGTATTATCTGCCACACAACGATGTCCGCTTCGTGCTGGTGGAGGTCTGTGGCCTAGGAGAGAAGAGGACAGTTTTCCACAGATGACCCAGCAGATTAAAAGCACAAACAAAATTTGGCAACAAACATTTTATCTTTAAAACGAAATCAGGGAAAATTTATAATGTGGATGTACTTTTTATTTACTTAGGTTATTTTATACATTCACACATACTACTTAGGATTTTAAGGAGCTAGTCTCCATTTCTATTTCACAGGACTATTTTCAGATTTTGATAACTGTAAAAAGATTTTTCCCAAGGGAGGCAAAATAACATCATAAACTTGAGAACATGGCTGGTAACTTGGAGTTTTCAAGAAAAGAAGGAGGAGGGGTTTAATAATCCAAAAGCTAAAAGGACAGATTTTCTATTTTCTTAGAGGAGAAAAAAACACAGGCCAACGAAATTAAACTGAAAATATTAGAGAACTACATAAATATAATCACAAATGTGAATGAGCCATGTATAAATAAAAATACACATACATAAAACCTGTGATTTTTCCACAATATATAATTATACACTTAAAAAGAAAACTGGCTTTCAAAGAGTTATAGCAAAGTCTGGAATTTAAATACCACTCCAGACATTATGGTAGTTAACAAAGAATATCCCTGTATTTATCTCAAAGAGCATCTTTCATCCTATTAAGAGCTTTACTGAGAAAAGCTATTTCAGGGAATTTCCTGGTGGTTAGGAAACCAGTGGTTAGGACTCGGTGCTTCCAATGCTAGGGCCCCGGGTTCGATCCCTGGTCGGGGAACTAAAGATCCAACAAGCTGCACAGCCAAAAGAAAAGAAAAAAAAAAGCTATTTCTACAATTTGTATTTGCAAGCTTTCTGAAGTTTAAATTATGTCAACTAGTTTACTAAAAGTTACTTCAAGATTATTTTAGAGTAAAAAACCCCAAAATTTATATTACTTCTATTATCCTTACAATTTTTACACCAGTCTACACAAACCCTTACATAGCTACAGAACCAAAGATGCTTAAATACACACTGGACAGAATAAGCTACTATGGTCGTCTGTTATCCTACAGATTTATCTACCTTCATATATTAGGAATAGATACTAGTATAATATTAATATTTATGACAATGCTGGACACCTAATAAACATTTGTTATATAAACATTTATTACCAGCCTAATATAGGCCTCACATATTTATATTTTTAAATCAAAATCCCACTTCCTACGCTATGCTTTTAAACAAGAACTGAAAAGAAATTGCACAGAGCTAGAAAAACTAAAAACCAAACAAACAAACCACAAATCACCCAATCACTCAAGTCCAACCTGTTGGTCCTGAGAATCTTTGATGGCTCCTTAGTGCTCAAGCTTGAAGCCCTCAAACAGCAATTCAGAGCCTTTCCTGATCCCTCACACTCCTGCCTGTTTAAGTCTGTCTCTCTGCTTAGAAAGCCGAGTCCTTCCCTTAGCTCTTGGCCTGGTCTACCTAGTGTTCAATGCCTGGAAGTTCCCTGGTGGCCTAGTGGTTAGGATTCTGGGCTTTAACTGCCGTGGCCTAGGTTCAATCCCTGGTCGGGAAACTGAGATCCTGCAAGCTGTGCAGTGCGGCCAAGAAAAGAAAAAACCTACAGCCCTTACAATTTAGTACCATACCACTCAAGTAATAGGACAGACATGGACAATTAATAAGATGATTACACCATAACTATGTAAATACATAATAAATATAATTTTAGGCAAACTATAATCACTGAGGAAATTTACTCACAAGCTGTGATTTACCTCAAGTGAACTCAATTTCTCTTTCTAAAAATCTTGAAACACAGAAAATGTGGTGTGGAAGAAAGAGCAATAACTTCTACAAATATCTAGATTTGAATCCAGGTTCTTTCTTACTGCTTCCTTGAGCAAGTCACTGACCCTCACTGAGTCTCAGCTTCTTCATTTGTATGAATGGATTATTATTCCTGTACTTTACAGATTTATTATACTTGCTATTATGTTAAAATGTTTATTGGTTAATAATATATGTATCTTCCCAGGAGGCTATAAGCTATTTGAGGGAAGAGGAATTATTTGCATTCACCTTTCTATTACCAAACCTAAGGCACACAGAAAACACTGAACAAATTTAATTTTTCTCTACTCATTTTGTTAATATTTATTTTTCTTCTCCAAATAATTATAAGTTTCTAAAGGGCAAAATTCATGTATAGCAATTAGCCTGCATCACCCACAACACCTAAAACAGTTAGAGATATGTAACAGACACTAGAAGTTTCACTGATACTAACTTCAGGTCAAAGTTAACAGCAACAGGGATGATCAAAACAGTGTAGAGCTCTCAGTGGACTTTGATATTGTGCTTAAGAGAGATACAATTTTGGGGACAGGGGTTGGATTATGCAATGGTCTTCTCAAAACACAAATGCTTCTAAGAATTAGCAAGACAAATTTTAAGAAAAAAACTTAACAGAGTTGCTATGGTCAACAGACAGGAACTCTAAGAATCTCTATAATGTCATTTGCTTTATTACCTGGAGCCAAAAGATACTTTTTGAAACTGCTTTTGGGCAAATATGAAAAGACATACAGTATATTCCAGGATTTTCTCTAAATGACTGTACAACGGAGAAGACATTCCATTCTAAGTTTACTGCCAACTATTTTTGAGACAAATGTAACTCACATGGATTAAAGGTTGAGGAGTCAATGAAAGATGATTTTATATTTACCCACTCAGTCATTCATTCATTAAGCCAAAAATATTACTGGACGCCTGCTACATACCAGGTACTGTACTAGTTGCTGAGGATACAATGGTAATAAGACCATTACTCTTTCTGTCCTCTGGAGCTTACAGTCTAGTCCTGTGCTGTCCAACACAGCGGCCACTAGCCACATATGACTCCTGAGCATCTGAAATAAGGCTGGTTCAAACTGAGCTATGCTTTAAATGTAAAATACCCCCTGGATTTCAAACACTTAGTATCCAAAAATAAATGTAAAGTTACTAATTTTTATATCTGAATATAGGTTGAAATGACATTTTTGATCTCGAGTCAAATAAAAATTAAGATTAATGTCACCTATTTTTTACTTTTTTCATGTGGCTACTAGAAAATTTAAAGTTTTGTGACTCACGTAATATGTCTATCAAAAGCGCTTGTCTAGCTCAATTACTGGCTTCTGTAAATAATGCCGTTATCTATGCAAATTAAACTGCTGGGTAAAGAGCATCTGATCAACGTTTGATAAATATTAAACATCCTGTCAAGAAGTCTTATAGCTAGGAGTGAAGAGGTAACTATTCTTTCTCTTTAGTCAGTAACTAAAGATTTCTTTGTACATATTTATAGCCCAAGAGTGACTAACATATTAGAAAGCCGTATTTTATTTTGAATAAATCATGGGGAGTTATCAGGGTTAATGTCATGGAGACTACACATTAATTTTCATTATGAAGAATATAGCATAGGCTCCTCAACCTTGACCAAAACTTAACTGGGTTTTAGATTCTTAAAGCAGTTCTCTGAATCTTGTCCCAAATTCTCCATGTGCAAACCCCACTTTCCTAAAAAGTATTTGCTACTAATAAAATCAGCCACAGAATTAGGTTACCTGATTGAGGAACTCCAATTAGAAAATGCAGAAGTCAAAAATTAAAACTGAACCTGTATGCAGAGGTGAACTCAATACCCAGAAGGGAACATGCAGCTGAGGGAGTATGTACCTGTGGTAACTGAGCCACCTTTTTGCTTCAGTGTGCCCATCATGTCACAATGATGAGCACACTTGCTCTTTACCCCAGGGAGTAAGCCAGAGCTTACTGTAACCAGGGACATGGGCTTTAGTTTGCAGCCCAAAGGAAGAGAGAAGCTAGCTGTCAGAGATAAGGCAATGATGAGGTTGCGCCAACGTTATTACCGTTAACAAATAATTTGGTAACAAAGCTTTCTTTACGTAGATTTATATGCAAATGTCTAAAAACTTCTGGAAACAGAATTTCTGGGGTCAAAGGAATATACACTTAAAATTGACACAGATAGGGGACTTCCCCGATGGCGCAGTGGTTAAGAATCTGCCTGCCAATGCAGGGGACACAGGTTCGATCCCTGGTCCAGGAAGATCCCACATGACGCGGAGCAACTAAGCCTGTGCGCCACAACGACTGAGCCTGCGCTCTAGAGCCCACGGGCTGCAACTACTGAGCCCACGCGCCTAGAGCCCATGCTCTGCAACAAGAGAAGCCACCGCAATGAGAAACCTGTGCACCACAACGAAGAGTAGCCCCCGCTCACCGCAACTAGAGAAAGCCCGTGCGCAGCAATGAAGACCCAACGCAGACCCTCCCCCAAAATTGTCACAGATATAATACTGTTATAGACCCATATTGCTTTCCGAAAAGACTGCAACAATTTATACCCCCAACAATAGTGTACAGTAGTGCCTATTCCTTTATGCCCTCTTCAACCTTTTTAGTTTGTGCCAATCTGATGGGTGTCAGGTTACTTTGTATTTCTCTGATTTTTACTAGTTCACATATTTATTGGCCCATTTGTATTTCTTCTTTGGGGAATTGCCTGATCATATCCCCTGTCCACTTTCCTATCTATTGTGTTGTCTTCTCACAGATTTGTAGAAATTATTTATTTATTCTATTTCTTTCTTCCAGCCTGCTAATGGGCTTTTAATTTTGTTTATGGTACCTTTTACTATATGGAAGTTTTTGTGTAATTGAATCTCTCAATCTTTTCTTTTAAGGCTCCTTTGCAACAACAACAAAAGGCTCATTTGCTTTACATCTCATTTAGCTCTGCATCATTATAAAATTACTATTCTTATTTATTTCTAACAATTTTTTAGTTTTGATTTTTAATATTCAGAACCTGAATACATTCAGAACATATTTTTGTGTATTTTATGAGGTACGGCTCTAATATTTCCTGCAAAATGGAGAGGCTACTGTCCCTAAACCCCTTATGGAAAGTCATCCCTTCTACACTGAACTGAAATGCCATCTTTATCGTATACTAAATTGACATGTTCTACAGTAGAATTAGTAAAATCCCAGTATCCAGGTCTAATCACCTTGGACACAAAATCTATTGCTCTTTAAGAATGCACACAATCAAGACACATCACACAATCTTAAATGCGAAAGCTTGCAAATAAAGTAGCATATAACATTTTTGCTTAATAAGCCTATCACAAGATGTAGCCACCTCTAGATGTGCTATCAAACATTTGTGATAAGGCCATTGTAAAAAAAAAAATTAAAACCTTTATTGCTAAAAGTATTAACTAGTTACAAATATCATACAGCCTAAATGATAAATTCAGTTTAACTTAACTGGTCCCTTCTTTCCAAATATAAAGCCCAGCATTACCTCTACCTGAGAAGACAGGTCTTCTATTGTACACCTGGAAGCCTGGACAGGAAAGCCAGGGAAGACTGGGCCAGCTGGTTCCCATCCCTGACTGATACGCAGACCGTTTTACTACTCCCAGAGCCCAAGCTGGTCAGGCAAAGGCCATCCATCCACAGCAGCACACAATATTCTTGGTTATGTAAGCATCTCCTACCACAGAGACTCCATACACTGTATGAGATTCATATATAAAGATCTGGCTTCTTAGGGCAGAGTAATCTTAAGTCTAAGTTGGCAGCAGTAAAAGAAACTTGCTTTGACAGACTTTGGTGTTACCATGAGTTAGTTTCAAGTGCTGAGCAAAGCATACTTGAGACAGCTGTCACTACATATCGGCCTGGGCCTCTGGGCTCTGTTCAGTCCCACTGTTTATTTATTGATTCCTGTACCATTACCACACCGTTTTAATTACGACAGCTCTGAAGTATCTATCAACATCTAGTAGGGCAAATTCCCCTTTGTTACTCTTTTACAAAAACTTCTTAGCTATTTTTCCCCATTTACTCTTCCATTGGGTTTTAGAATCAGTTTGTTAAAATCTGTTAAGAGGCCCCTTGGGCAGACACCATCTTATCCAGGTGATCAAAGTTAACATCACCAGTAATGGGACAGATCAACATCATGTGCAGTGAAATGAACACAGCATTACTTCCGCAGTATTCCAGCCAAAAATGTATAAGCTGAACGTAATCATGAAAAAACACAAGACAAACCCAAACTAAAAGAAATTCTACAGTATGACTAGTCCCTACTGTTCAAAAATATCAAGGCTAAAGATACACGAGAACTGAATGCAACACATGATTCCGGGACTTTATTATGGACATTATTGGAATAATTGGCAAAATCTGAAATGAGGTCTGTAAATCTGATGATAATGTTAATTTAATCCATTATTTATAGTGTTAATAGTGTTAATTTCTCAATTTTGGTACTTGCTCTGCAGTTACATAAGAGAGTATCTGTTTTCCAGGAACAAACACCAAAATATTTAGGGGTAAAGGAGCATAGTGTCTGCAGCTTAATCTCAACTGGTTCAAACGGAAAAACAATATGTATATGCATATGTATTACAGATAGCGAGGGGAGAAAGGGAAGAGGAGAGGAGAGAGAGAGGGAGCAGGATAAAGCAAATGTGATCAAATGTTAACATCTGGGGGACCTGGGTGAATACAGGACAATTTTTTTACCATCCTTGTAACTTCTCTGTAAGTCTGAAATTACGTCAGACTAAAATTTAAAACTAAATTTTAAGCAAGTCCCTTGAGGATTTTACTTGAGATGACCCATGAAGGAATATAGTCTCTAGCCATTTATCCTCATCTTTTTGATATCATCAGTATAGTTTCATTGTTTTCTTCTTGTTTCTTATTCCTAAGTACCTTATCATTTTCTATATAATTGTGAATAGATATCTCTTTTATTTTTTAATTGCTTGTTGTTAATATACAGGAAAGTAATTTATCTTTGCAAGTTTAAATTTTATCCAGCCAATTTTCTAAACTCTAATATTAGTTATCATTAGTTAATTATCTTGAATTTTACATTAAGACAATCATATCATCCTGTTACTAAAGACAACTTTCAGCTCTTTCTTTCCAATATATGTACCTTTTATTTTTTTCTTCATTGTATTGGCTGAAACCTCCAGAACAAGGTTGAATAGTGGAGATGATAATGGGCATTTTTGTCTTGTTTTTTACATTTTTAATGAGGATATTGGTAATGTTTCACTATTATATATGATATTTGCTATTGGTTTCTTGTAGATAGTCTATCAGTAAAATAAAATTTCTTTCATTCCTGGATGCCTACAAATTTTTTTCTTAACCAGGAATGGTTTAAAATAAAGTCTTTATTAAAATGTATATATAGAAAAGTACATATATCATAAGAGTATAGCTTGATGCATTTTAATAAAAATGAACACACTGAGTATCAAATTTTATTAAATGCTTTTGGTAACAGAAAAATCAAACTGTTTCTTTTAACCTTTTAAAGTACTAAATACATTCCACAGATAAACCCAATTTGATCTTAATTTCTATTTTTATTTAGATTTATCCCTGCCATCATATATATATATATGTTTAACCATTCTTTCTTATTATTTCATTTTCCCACTTTTCTAATTTTACTGAAATAATCAGGCTTTCTTTTTTCCTTTCCTTTTTCCCTAGGGAGATCTACATACTATTACCCCTAATATTTTTTAAAAACCCATAAATTTGTATTTCTCTAACAACAGTAAGAGTAAATCACGTCTGGAAAGAAATTTGGCTATTAACAGTGGTTACTTCTGGAAAGGGGAATAAGGTGAGGAGTAAAGATGCGAAATGGGACCTTGCTTTTTTAATTTAACCTCTTTTATTATGAAATATAACACATGTGTAGGAACATACATAATTATAAATGTATAGTTTAATAAATTATCAGAAAGGTAACATGTCGTCATCATCCAGGTCAAAAAACAGAATACTGCCAGCACACAGATGCCCTCTTACCTGCCCCTTTTGATCACAACCCTCTCCATCCCACTGCCTTCACTTCCAGAGGAAACCTATTTCCTGATTTTTATGGCAATCATAAAACCTGCTTTCTTTTAATAGCTTTATTATACCTAAGTATGCATCCTTAAACAATATTGTTTATTTGGGCCTAGTTTTGAAGTGTATTTGTATAGAATGATATAGTATGTTTCCTTTATGGGATCTTTCATTCAAAATCATGTTTCTGAGATTCATCCACGTTGCTGGGGTTAGAGGCAGTCTGTTCATTTCCATTGCCAAATAGTATTTCTTTGTATGAATATATACCACAATTTATCCAGTCTATGTTGCGTGAATGGACATTTGGGTTGTTCAAATTAGTGGCTCTTCATGCTGCTATAAACATTTTTGTACATGTTTTCAGGTGTACAGGGGCCCATATTTGTTGGCTATAAATATAGAAATGGAATTTCTGAGTCATAATGTATGGAAATCTTTACCTTTACTAGATAAAGGCCAAACTGGTTACAAAATATTTAGTATTAGTATCATCAGTCTTTTTAATTTAGCAATTCCTGTGAGTTTGTAGACCTAGCTCACTGTGGTTTTAACATGCATCTATCTCATTACTAATGAGGTTGAGCACCTTTTCATGTTCGTTGGCCAACTGGATTGATCCTTTTGGGAAGTGCCTGCTCAAGCCTTTTATACATTCTTGTACTGAGATGTCTTTTTCTTACTGATTTATATAAATTTGTTATATATGCTTAAGATAAGGACATTCATTTTTCACCCTATATATTTCCATATTATTTGAATTTTAATAAGCATATATTACACCTAGAAATTCTAAAATGAAAAATTATAAGATCTTTAGCAGAGTTTTACTTTCTTCCTATCCCCCGTTTGTTTAAATCATCTGAAATGTTAGTTACAGAATGTTATATATATATATACACACACATACACATATACTAGATTTACATTATTCTTTTATATATTTAGAAAACTTTTCTTATCAATTATACCAGGCTTCACAGTCCCTGTATTTAGACACAACTCTAAGTTTTTCTGCTTTTTTTGTACACTACTGCTTCTTGTGGCCAAACCTTCCTCTTTCTTGGATTTGTTTTTCATTTTACTGGGAACACCTCTTCAAGTAATTTTCTCAAAAAGGGTGTGTTCATAAACTTTCAGAGTTCTTATTTATTCTGACCTCCATTTAAACATTTAAATATTAGTGAGGCTGGGTACAGTTCTGTGTTCAAAATAATTTTCCCTCAGAACACTGAAGGCACTTATCTTCTAGCAAACTATGTTGCAGGTGAGAAATCTCAGTCTTGAGTCTTTCTATGTAGCCTGTTTTCTATCTTTGGAATCATAAGTAGTTCAGTAATGTACAGATAGATGCTTTTTGCTTTTACATTTTTCTAGCTTGTTCCTTGGTGGGCCCTTTATACTTGAAAACTCGAGAGTCTTTCTTATGCATAGGGAAATATTCTTTATTTCTTTATTTTCTCTCTTCCACTGTCTTTCCTTATGTAACTCTATAAAATGGATACTGGATCACTTAGATCTACCCTCAAAGTATAATTTTCCTCATGTACTTTCTCTTTTTTGTCCTCCTGCTTTACGGTCTGTAAATTTCCTCTACTTTATTTTTGTAAAATTTGGTCTTAAGCCTATGTATTATTTAATCCTCCAACTGCATCTTTATCTCAGCAAGTTTCAATATGGAACTCATTCCTTAACCATTCCTTTTTTTTGCACGGCAGTTGTCTTTTTATTTGTGGACCCAATTCTCTCTTGACTCTGACGAAACCTGCTGTGATCAGAACAAGTTTAGTTTCCCTCAAATGTCTGGTAAGCCTTGATTACTGATTCATATTAATAAATGAAGGGCTACATTGATTAGTATTCTAAGAGATAAGGAATTTCCTCCACAGTTGTATTACTCTGTCTCCAAACCTCCAAATGGGAGATGTGTTTGATTATGGGTGTCTGCAGGTAAGTGGTACATTCACAGACAGGTTTCTCTTTAGAAGTGGAGAAAAAGCAGTTTTTCTAAAATAAGGAAGGCTGCATTTTGCTAGCATGGTCATTTAACGTACATCAGTCCTCGGTGGAGTTTGCTTTCTTCTGCTCCCCCTATTCCACCCTCCTCATCCAATCTATTGTGGAGGTCCATTACCTAAAGCTCTGCTTTGTGCGCACACTCTTTCCAATCCTAGTCCATAAAAGCACTGCCTGTTCAACCCCCCCTAAACAAATCCGCTACTTTGCTTGAAGAACTGTTCTTAGAGCTTTATCTTAGAACTAATGCCATTGCCAGGGAGGGAGGGAGAGAAGTAGGAGAAATGACAGTTCTGAAGGCAGTTCCTTAATTATTTGCCCTGATGTTCCATCTTCCCCCTACCTGCTCCCTCCTCCTACACTTGCTGATTCTAGGCTTGAGTTTCAGGAAAGGAGCTCTTTAAGAAATTAACTGATTTCCAGCATGCAGCAGGAGTACCTATTTGGGGTTGCATTTTATTCTTTTCTAGTTTCTCAATCATTAGAATTCCAACTGCTTTCTGTTACCCTGAAATTCCTCAAATTTTCTGGTATTATAACGATAGCAAGATAGCAAGAATGACAGCAGCTAACATTATGTCAACATTGGCTAAACAGACTGTCAGTATAAATATTTGTTATCCTGGTCTTTAGCTAGTTGACAAGCTAGAGTTAAGGCAATTAATTTGGCTTGTTATGCTGACTTTGTTTCTGATAAATAAAAGTTTTCAATTATGGAAAAAAACACATTGGCTAGACGTAAAAACTCTTCTAAGTGCTTTGCACATATTACCTCTCAATACTCACAACAAACCTAGGAGGTTGGTACTATTATCATCATCCTAATTTTACAGATGAGGAAACTGAGGCAAAAAAAAAAAGAACAAGCAACTTGTCTAAAGTCACACAGTTGGTAAATGGCACAGCCTGGATTCAGACATAGGTAATCTGGCTTCAAAGCCTCCCTTTTCTGTTTTTCAATATAATTATGATTCATTCTTTTTTGTAGGTCTGCTTTGTCATTTTCAGTAATAAGTGAGAAGTACAGGAGGGTAAATGGGTGTAATCGGTCTATCATTTTGTAATGAAAACACACTGTTTTCACTACACTGATATTGTTTTCACACCACTTATAATGGGTACCAACATCTTTTAGAGAATATGCAGGATCTAGCGAAGGAATCTAGCGACAGAAAATGAGCCCTACGAAACTGTTTAATCAGAATCAAAAGAGATAATGTGTAGGAGTCCCAAAACGAGAGGCTTGAAAGTGGCAATTTCAAAAGTATAGATAAGTTGTTTTAAAAATCTAAGGAAACACTAAATAGCATTTTCGTATTCTCAGCAACTTATTAGTTTACTGTCACCACCACCAGAGAGAAGTTGAGAATGTACTAAAATTTTAGTCCCATCCTATTCCCTGACAGCAGCCTTACAAATAATTCAGTTCAACTCAAATACATATGATATACCTACTACATGCACTGTGCTACAAACTGGAGATAAAGAAATGAAAGGCACTGTTCCACTGTCCCTGCCCTTACAGAGCTTACAGTCTATGGCAGGCAGGAACAAGTAAACAAATGACTATAATTCAGTGTGGTAAGTGTTATGATACAGGCAGATACACAGAGGGTGCAATCAAAACAAAGAGACAAGCCTTCCAAGGAGGTTTCTCTAGAAATAACTCGTAGACTGAGTGTTCAAGGATATGCTATTATTGGCTTGGGGAGATTAAACTGAATTTATCATTTTTTCCCTCAATCTGCTCTTCCATCCATCTATATAATACCTGGTAAAGAGAAAATGGTCTACACAGAAAGCTGGAAGCTTTCTTGACTTTTCCCTCCTCTTGAATTGGTCATCAAGTCTCATCTAATTCCACTTCCTTATATTTCAAATCAATTACCTACTCTCTATTCCTACTAAATATAACTACCTTAGTTGCAGCCTCTATCATTTCTCACCTTGATAACTCTATAACCCTAACTGGTCTTCCAATTAAATCTCTTCATTATTAAATAAACTGATCCTAAAAACTCCCCTTGGGTGGTGCTCCACTTGATCTGGGCCCTCTCCAGCTTCTTCTTTCCACACTCTTTCCCACTCTGCCGAACTTCCTACAGTTCTCTGAAAGACCATGCTCTGTTTTGCCCAACTGCCTTTATTTAAGCTGTTTGGTCCTTGTGGTTTGAGATGTTCCAACCTTCCCCTGTTAACACATACTCAGACTACTCAATACATTTCTTCTGAAAAGTCATCCTGATGGCTACTTATCTTCCCCTGTCCTTCCCACATGCTGAGTCAGGTACCTCTTCTGTGTGCTCCCATACCACACTACCTCATCAGGACACTTATCACAAAGAATTACACTCAAATTATTCTGTAATTGTTTCTTTACTGGATTCTCTATAATCTAGATGATTGAACTAGCACAAAGCCTGTTACACAGGAGGCAATCAAAAAATACTGAAAGAATGAAAGCATGAACGAACGAACGAACGAGGTTAGTTAAGTCTGTGAAATCTGATGAGATAACCAAAGGAGATAATGGAGAGGACAGAACATTGGAGCAATACCCATCTTTAGTGAGTAGGAAGAAAGAAGCCAGTAAAGGAAACAGAATGAACAATCAAAGAGACAGGAAGAAAACATCTCAGATTGTACAGCAAAGTATAACCCAAAAGAAGAGAAAACTTTAAGAAGGTACAGGTGGTCAACAGATCAAACACTACAAACAGGTCAAAGAAGGTGAGGACTAAGACAAGGCCACTGATTTAGAAGTGGTCACTGGTGATCTTGCTGTTGCTAATGCTGAGTTTACTCCCGCCTCACTCTTCTCAGCACTGTCAGAGACCATCTTCCTCAGCAATTTTTTGAGGCAATTTAGGGCTTATGAAAATAACCAACGATATGAAACTTACCTGTGCTAATCTCTTTTTTCCATGATTAAAATATTGAAAAACAGAGAATATAAAGAAAATAAAATCCCACCATCCAGATATAATGTTATTTCACTATTTCCTTTGTTTTTTATGTTTATATTTGTACAAAACTGTTATTATATTGAATTTTACATCCTAATTAAACAATTTCTTAATTATACTTAAATTTAGTCAGCCCCCAAGTTAGCCTTCTCATTGTAAATCAAAAAATTAGCATTCTAATTTTTAAATAGAAAAAGAAAAAACTTTATCAAATTAGATGTACTGCTTGGCTACGTGTGCACAATGGTTTTTTTGTCACATAACACTAAAATTACCTATTAGTTTCTATCAATAAAATTATTTATGCTAAAAGGTAGCATAGCAGGAATTCCCTGGCAGTCCAGTGGTTAGTACTTGGTCTCTTCACTTCCATGGCCCGGGTTCAACCCCTGGTCAGGGAACTAAGATCCCACAAGCCACATGGCGCGGTCAAATGATAAAATAAAATAAAATAAAATGAAATAAAATAAAAGGTAGCATAGCACCCTAAGTATCTTATCTTGACCCATTTAGGCAAGATTTTATTTTTTTCATGATCCGGACCTTGGCCGGTAAAAATAGGTTAGGCACTAGATATAGAAACATCTTTAGCAACTGCAGGTCTTTTTTCTAGTCTTTTTGTTTTTTAAAAAAATAATCTCTTCAGTCAAAATTAGATACACTGACTTATAAATAATAAGGTCTAAACTATAACATTAAAAACGCTTGTCTGAAAAAAAAAAATAAATAAATAAATAAAATTAAAAAAAAAAAAAAACGCTTGTCTGACAATTTATTATATCTAGAAAAATAGTATGAACCAGAGTTTTCAACCCTCTTCTGAGATTTTCTTTTTTCAGTAGGGAGTATGTTTTACTAGAAGAAGTAAAAAATAGAAAGAATGAAACATTTCTAAAAGTAAGAATTACTAGGTCAAAGGCTGTGAACATTTTCAAGGCTTTTGATACATATTGCCAAATTAAATCCAGAAAGGCTGTGTCAAATTTACACTTCCTCCAATATATGAGCTTCATTTCCCCATACCCTTGCAACACTGAGTATTCTTATTTTTAGTCTTTGCCAATCTAATAGGTAAAAATGATAACCTTATTATTTTAATTATGTTTATAACAATAGTGAAAATAAACATTTGTTCATATTTATTGACCTTTCTTTTTTACAAATTGATTATTCATGTTCTTTTACCTATTTTTCTAGTGGGTATTTGCTTTTAAACTATTGATTTACAAGAGCTCTTTACATATTCATGATATTAACCATTTGTTATAAATATTTCCCCCTTTTATCTTTTTATTTATGGTTTCTGACATGAGGTTTTTAGTTTTATAGTCACATAAATTTTATTTATTTCTTAAAATCATATTTAGAAAATTATTTCCCATACCCCATATTTTATAAATTTTTCAAAGTTCTTTTTAATATGTTTACAGTAGAATAATACTGACATCAATGAGATGATTTATTTCTACCACCTAATACACATTAAGTGATTCTAACTTCCTAAAACGTATAACTACAATTCCAACAGTGGTCACTATGAAACACAGGTTTAAAATTAAATTCTAGATTTTCTTTCATCCAATTTTAGCTGTTTAGACAATTTTTAAAAACCAGAGTTTTGAGTTTAGAAAATTCATTCAAAGTTCCCTTTAACCCATATGAAGCACAGATCTCTTGCTAGTTATCACCCACCTCTCAAAAACCTGTTAGGGATCCTTATGATGGGACAGGACTGAATGAAGCGCCTCCTAACTGGGTCCCATCGTATTTTCTTCTTACCTGTTACCACAATTATCAGCAATAAGTCAGACACATACAACACATGGCAAATAATACATAGTAACTGTAGTTATAAAGACAGAAAAACAGGAAACAAAACAATACTTGAATACAGAAAGAAGTGATGTAAAGTAGCATTTAACCCTGTTTTGGAAGTCAAAACAAAATTTAATTAATATATAAGCAGTGATGAAGGTTTTCAACTCATCCCCAAAAGAATAAGAACAATTATGTGCACCATTTTTCGGAATTCTGGTTCAATAGACATGCATTCAATAATCACCAATGCCATCTTGTGGCAAAAATTCACCAGGAGCTTTATAAACAGATTAGAAACGATGACATTTTTACAAGTCGGTGAATGTTAAAAAGGGAGCTCTGACTAAAGTTAATTTGGCATAACGTAGGCTCCTGTTCTCTTCCAGGTTTGGTATTCTTTTATCAGTTATATGGTTAAGAGGATAAAGCAATGGGCACCATTCTTTAAGTATGAAATAAGCTGATCTTGCTATAATTAAAATTTTGTGGTAGCAACCAAATAAAACAAACATTTATATCATGACACTTACACTGTGGGGGGAGAAAAAAAAGGAAATTCCTCTGCCTTCACAGGAAGCAAATTAACTGCACAATAACCCCAATTAAAACTTGTTTTCTTATAACATAGAAGAAAAATGCAAAGCATAGTAGAAGTGTTAAATGGGATAATTTTGTCTCTTCCCAAAGGTTTGATAGCTCCCAAAGACAGCTCTTACAAGCAATAAAAACAATTAACACTGGTACAGAATTTAAAGTTTACAAAGAGCTTCTACAAGTATTATCTCATTGGATCCTCACAACAACCCTGTATGGATTCAACAGTCATTTCATTAAGCACCTGCTATGCCTTGAGCCCTAGACTAGGCTCCACAGTAGCCAAAGGAGGATATGACTCCTAGCCTCAAGAACTCATGGTCTTGTGAGGAAGGCAGATGCCTAAACTAATAATTACATTACAGTGAAGTAATTGCTATAACAGGGGCTATAAGAACACTTTGAGGAAGATATTATCATCTTAATTTTACAAGTAAGGAAGCTAAAAAAAAATTAAGTGACTTAATGCCAAAGCCAGGAGTCAAGCCTGGGCAGTTTGACTCTAATACCTGCCTTCTTTCTACTATACCACACTTAATCTGTCTCAAATTCCTTGGAAAGCATATATAGTTTTTGGTTTTGGCAACTGGAAATATCTGAGATGTTCATCAGCAAGGTCTGGTCTGCTAACTATAGCACTTGTACATAGAGATACATAAATTCAGTGTAATGAAATAGCATTACCTGCACATGTATACTTAATATTGTGGCGGAGACAGACTCGTGAGCAAGGGAAAGAATTATTTTGCAAAAGGGCTGCAAAAGGGTTTATCTATTAATCCTCCAAGTCTTTTAAATCAGTAGTTCCCAAATGCTGGTCTACAGACCACTGGTGGGCTAAGGTGAAGATTCACCAGTCCAACACAAAATGAGAAAAATATGGACAAGCCAATGAGTTTTTAAAAATGCTAAAATGTTCCATTTAAAAGTCTGTCCTTTTTTCAGAAATTAGAAACTTTTGTTATTAAATCTTCTTTTATTTTAAGAGATGAAGGTGACAGAATATGGTACTTGATTTTGTTTTTTAATATTCTTTCTTGGAAAAATAAAAAATTTGCAAGCCTATGTGTATCCCCAAAATGTACATATATTTAAATTTATAGGTTTATGGCATCCAAAGACTGGAGAAGCACAGCTTTAAATCAATACAATATTTGTCGATCACTCATAAGTCCAACATTGTCCACCACACTATCAAAGGATACATAAGATGTATTAGAAACTTCCCTTGCCCTCAAGAAGTTATATTCTAATTAGGGAGACAAGACAAACACATAAAACAATTAGATAGCAATACAAGACAGAATATAACAAGTGATTAGCTTAAAATTTGACATTTTTATGTATCAAAAGCATTAAAATGTACATACCCTTTGACCCAGCTATTCCACTTCTAGGAATTTATTCCTAAAGAAATAATCATAGATGCATGGAAAGATGTATGGACAAAGATACACACTACGATATTATTTATAATGGCAGAAAATTAGAAACACTTTCAGTGTCCAATGATAGGGAGATGGTTAGGTATGCTAAATAAACATATTTAAATATATTCATATTCTACGTACCACTAAAAAAAGTACATACAAGAATATTTACTAACATGAGAAAACATTCACAATATATTGCAAATGAAAGGTGCAAGGTACAAAATAGTAGCGCATGATACCATATCAACAAAGAAAAAAGTATATATTCATGAAAAATACAGGCAGGATATACATCAAATTTTAATTGTGGATATCTTTGGGCAGTTATTATGAGTGATTTTGTTTTTTTCTCCTTAGTGCTGGTGTTTATTTTCCAAGCTTTCTCATTGAGTAGGCATTACTTTTGGACTGGAAAAAAAAACAATACCATATTACTTTAATTTTTTTTGAAGCTATGATAAGAAAATACTGTAAAGAAACATACCAAAGTATTAACAGTGGTTATGATTCAGGTTGAGGATTATCACCCCTTTTATATTATCCAAAAATTCTAAGACATATATTATTTTATAATGGAAAAATATAAAACAAATTTAGATAACAGTGAGGGAGTAATACTGAAAATTACTGAACCAAAGTTGTAATCAAAAATCCTTTTTGATGTTTTCTCAGAGCTCTGTCAAACATCTTTGGCCTACTTTTCTCTCAGCAACCAACGTAAGTCTGTCACAGGCATAGGCTAATGTTGACTCTACAGAGGTTATTCACGCAAAGTAGGCACTAACTTCAGAATCCATGTTTTCTTCCTTCAGCCAAAGAGCAGAAAAAAAAGAGAAACCAGCAACATAGCACATATATGCCTCTCCAATTTCATGTAAATATATTCCTGAAGTTTTGTTCTTGAAGCTTTAATTTTTATATATTTGAATGCCAATGTTCATTTGTGATTGCTTATACTCTTCAAAACCATAATTTTTTCAATCATTTCATCAATATTTTATTTTTTGCTAGCTTTTCAATTTTTCCTTTTTATTTATTTCACTATAAATATGACATAGTCATTGACAGTCAAGATGGTAGGCTGAGCACACTGCAAGCAAGCTCCCCTCTCCCCAAAGCCCCACAAGTAACACAAAAACCATTTAAAAAAATATATATATATAATCAAAAGAAAGCAAGAAATGGTCTTAGTCAATCACTGAAAGATGTAAGGCTGACAGAATCAGCTTAAAGAAGGAAACCACAGTGCTATACACCCAGAGTAGAGGGCTACTGCAAGTGATCTGAACAGCCCTCAGAGTAAACTAAGCCCAGAGGTGGAAGACAGCAGAAAGAACTGAAATAATTTATAGAATTTACAGCATAACTGGTTAGGGGGTGGCATGGAAGTTACAAAGCAGGTCAACCTGTCCCACCATTTACCATTTTGGTTCAAGCATTATAGAATAGAGGTACATAATTTGCTCCTAGATGGGAACAGTGGCATCAAACAAGAAAGGTGTCACTCCCCAGGTAGGAACAATAAGTATAAACCCTTGGATCAGAAAGACAGGACAGAGCCCTGGGTGGATATTAAATCCCAGGAAAAAGAGGGGACAGACACTAAAGAAGTCTGGCAATTGGTACACTCTATCTCATTGCACATTCCATCTCTACCCAGTCAGTGGAGACCTGCTGCAATAAACATATGTAACATTCACAGGAAGGCTAACAAGGGCTCTCAAATAAAGGTGAATGAGCACAAAACCAAGACTCAAACATGAAAAAGTTATTAATGTGACAAGCAGAACTCACACCCAAAGAAAGAGAGTTGACAAATTAAATAGAATAAAGCCTTAGATTTGGTACAATTACTGTCCTGAGATATGCAAGATGATAATACATTTATTTTAAAAGAAATAAATTGGACTCTTAGAAGTTAAATTTTGATCATTTAAATAAAAAAACTAATTAAGGATTGAAAAAAATAAAGAACAAATTAAATTAGTAATCTAACAAATGGAGCCAAGAAATTCACCAGACTATAATATAGAAGGAAAAAGAGGTGGGAAGCATTTTAAGAAGTTAAGATATAAAAGGGGATTGAGCAATTACTATCAAAACGCCACCTGCCTTTTTTGTAGAAACGGACAAGCTAATCTGAAACTTCATGCAGAAACACAAGGAAACCAGAAAACCAAAACAATCTTGAAAAAGAACTAAATTGGAAGACTCACATTTCCTGGTGTCAAAACTTACTAAAAAGATAACAGTATTCAAAACTGTAGTCCTGGCATAAGGATAGACATGTATATTAATGGGACAGAAATTGAAGGGTCTACAAGTAAACCCATGTATCTATGGTCAATTGATTTTTTTTAACATCTTTATTGGAGTATAATTGCTTTACAATGGTGTGTTAGCTTCTGCTTTATAACATAGTGAATCAGCTATACATATACATATATCCCCATAGAATAGACTTACGGTCAATTGATTTTTGACAAGCGTGACAAGATTACTCAAAGGGGAAAGCATAGTCTTTTCAACAGATGGCCCTGGGACAACTAGATATACTTTTAAACCTAGAATTCTATATCTACTCAAACTCTCAGTCAACTGGGGGAGTGAAATTAAGACTTTCTTTTTTTATTGGCCATGCTACATGGCTTGCAGGATCTTAGTTCCCCGACCAGGGATCAAATCTGTGCCCCCTGCTGTGGACGTGCAGAGTCCTAATCACTGGACGGCCAGGGAAGTCCCAAGACATTTTTGAATGTACAAGGACACAAAATTTTTGCTTCCCTCAGAGTTCTAGTGAACGAATTACTCAAAGATATACATCTGGAATTTAAAAAAATAATCCAAGAATAATAATCAAGGTATAAGAAAAGAGTAAGCAGAGAAATCAGTAAAGTAAGTTTAAATAAGTGCTGACTGGAAAACAAAACAAAACACAAAAGCTTACTAACATTCAAAACCGTAATCTCAGTGATACCGACAGGAATAATTATGAGGGTAAGAAGAAGGGCTGGAGAAGGGAAAGCAGGTGAATGGTAAAGTCCTTGTCTTGTTCAGAAGAAAGATACAGAAGGTGATTAATACAGATACTGATAGAAAATATAAATTTAAGTATTATGTAAAAAATTTAAGATGGCTTCACTCCAAACATTTAAAGAAGACACAAATGCTTTCAGAGAATAGAGAAACGCATTTATGAAACTAGTAGAACCCTGATATCAAAATCTGATAAAGACATTAAAGATCATTACAGGTCAACATCCTTTATAAACATAGGCACAGAAATTCTAAACAAAATATTATCAAATCAAAGTTACATAAAAAGAATAATATATCATGGCCAAGTGAAATTTGTTCCAAAAATGTGAGGCTGATATAACATTCAAAAATCAGTATAATTCACCACAAAAACAGAATGAAGAGAAAAACTATGCAATCATCTCAATAAATGCAGAAAAAGCATTTGATAAAATTCAACACCAAGCCAACTGGGGGAAAAAAGAAACTTATGCTTACACAAAACCTTGTACGTAAATGTTCATAGAGGGACTTGCCTGGTGGCGCAGTGGTTAAGAATCCGCCTGCCAGTGCAGGGGACACAGGTTCGAGCCCTGGTCCGGGAAGATTCCACATGCCGCAGAGCACCTAAGCCCGTGTGCCACAACTACTGAGCCCGTGCTCTAGAGCCCGTGAGCCACAATTACTGAGCCCGTGTGCCACAACTACTGAAGCCTGTGCGCCCAGAGCCCGTGCTCCACAAGAGAAGCCACAGCAATGAGAAGCCTACGCACCACAACAAAGAGTAGCCCCCACTCACCACAACTAGAGAAAGACCGCATGCAGCAACGAAGACACAACACATCCAAAAATAAATAAATTAATTTTTAAAAAAAGATTAAAAAAATAATAAATAAATGTTCATAGAAAGTTCATTCATAATAGCCAAAACCTGGCAACAACCTTCCAATGAATCAGAATGGGTAAATGAACTGTGGTTCATCCATACCATGGCAGACTACTCAGTTATCAATGAACTAACAATTGATGGGGGCAATAACTTGAATGGCTCTCAAGGGAATTATGCTGAATAAAGAAAGCCAATGTCAAAAGGTTACATGATTTCACTTATATAACATTATTGAAATCACAAAATTATAGAGACGGAGAACAGATTAGTGGTTGCCAGGGGCTTGCCAGGGGGAGGTGGCTGTGCCTAAACAAGGGCACATGAGGGGCCCTTGTAAATGGGTCTGTTCCATATCTTGTCTAGGTGGCCATGCAAATCTATACATGTGATAAAATTACACAGAACTCAATACAAACACATGCACAGACACACAAATTAATGCATGTAAAACTAATGAAATCTGAGTAAAGTAAGTTGATGGTATCAATGTCAATTTCCTGGTTGTGTTACTGTGCAGTAGTAACAAGATATTATCATCTGGGAAACTGGATGAAGGGTGTATGAATCTCTCTGTATTATTTCTTACAATTGCATTATAAATCTACAATACCTCAAAGTGAAAAGTATGAAAAATTAAATAAATAAAACGAAAATGCAGAGAAAAAAAAAAACCTGACTATGTTGATATGGGGCAGATTGCATTCAAAATGACATATCTGAAACAATTATGAATATTTTAACAATTAGAACTATTGATAGAGAACATGATCTAAGAATTCTGGTTTAGGTGATATGGTCCTATTGCATTATACAATTCAGTATCTATAAAGAATTTCAAAAGAGAAGCAAATTAACACTGTATTCAGAATCACTGCACGGTTGTGCAGACTGCTTATTGCACGAGAGCTCCATGCCAAGTGGCTAAATGGGGACTAAAATCCAGCCTGCACTCTGCTGCCCAATGTACTCACAGAACTATGTCTACATGCACCATGGCACACTTTGGGCTGGCAGTGACCAACTTGTTAAGTGAATGACTTTCTTTTAAACATAAGAGAAATAACATTTATTGAGTATCTATTCCTAGCACTTATATACACTCATTTTTAAATTTCTGCCTTTGCCTTTCAAAATAAGATCTGAACCCATATCTTAGTTCTGCTGTGCTGCTCGGGTATAGAGTATTCCTCAGGAGGCTTTGGTTCTGTCTCAAATCGTTTTTGAAACAAAGTGGTGTATAAATTAATACAAACCAAAATATGAATTACAGTGCAATATTGTACTGTGTTATGGTTTAATTAGTCATGGCATTATATATATGTATGTTTATGTGTGTGAAAACAGCTGCATTCCTTAATAAAAACACTGTTCTAAGAACTCATTTAAATCCTCACCACAACTCTTAGATAAAATTATGATCCCCAATTTACAGATGAGAAAACTAAGACATAGAGAGATTAAGTAATTTGACCAAGGTCACTTAGCTAAGTAAGCAAGTAAAAACTCTGGTATTCAAACCCATGCAGGTTGGATCCAAATCACTCTTAACCACTCACAATAATGCTCATAGTCACAATTCAATTTGGGACCTGAAAAAGTATGTCTAACAGAGGCACTTGATAAATACTTGTTAAATGAATGAATACTATGGCAGTAATTCTCAACCAAAGGTACACTCTCCCAACTCCCTAAAGAAGTTGCTCTCCTCTCCCAAGATTCTGGTATTATTCTCCACTATACAGTCATCCCTTGGTATCCACTGGGGATTGGTTCCAGGACCCCTGAGGATACCAAAATCCGAGGACGCACAAGTCCTTTCTTCTAAAACATAGCTAAGTGTTTCCATACAACCTACTCGCACATCCTCCAGTATACTTTAAATCCTCTCTAGATTACTTATAATACCTAATACAATGTAAATGCTATGTAAGTGTTGTAAATACAATGTAAATGATCTGTAAATAGCTGCTGGAGTGCAGCAAATTCAATTTTTGCTATTTGGAACTTTTATTTTCCCCAAATATTTTTGATCCGAGGTTGGCTGAATCCATGAATACGGAATCCGCGGATACAAAGAGCCAACGGTATCATTATACTGCCACTTATTTAAGAATACAAACCAGGGCTTCCGTGGTGGCACAGTGGTTGAGAATCTGCCTGCCAATGCAGGGGACACGGGTTCGAGCCCTGGTCTGGGAGGATCCCACATGCCGCGGAGCAACTGGGCCCGTGAGCCACAACTACTGAGCCTGCGCGTCTGGAGCCTGTGCTCTGCAACAAGAGAGGCTGCGATAGTGAGAGGCCCACGCACCGCGATGAAGAGTGGCCCCCGCTTGCCGCAACTGGAGAAAGCCCTCGTGCAGAAACAAAGACCCAACACAGCCAAAAATAAATACAAAAATAAATTTAAAAAAATAATAATAATAAAAACCAGGGACTTCCCTGGTGGCACAGTGGATAGGACTCCACGCTCCCAATACAGGGGCCCCGGGTTTGATCTCTGGTCAGGGAACTAGATCCCACATGCATGCCACAACTAGGAGTTTGCATGCTACAACTAAGGAGCCCGTGTGCTGCGACTAAGGAGCTGGCGAGCTGCAACTAAGGAGCTGACAAGCCTCAACTAAGGAGCCCATGTGCCACAACTAAGGAGCCAGCGAGCTGCAACTAAGGAGCCCGCGAGCCACAACTAAGACCCGGTGCAACCAAATAAATAAATAAATATTAAAAAAAAGAATAAAAACCATAGTAAGTCATAGCCTTCTATGGGCTATGAAGGCTATAACTAAGGGCTATTAAGTCTATCATAGACTTCTTTCCTCCTATAAAAATGAAGTAATCACAGCACATTGAGAGACATCTTCAAACCTTAAGATATTCTTTGTCATTTTGGTTTATATCGTTAGTTATTCAAGTATGACTTTACTGAAAAAAAACAGCCTTGTAGGGTGAGTAGTTTTGTCTTTGGGGGAGGGAGAGAGCACAGGAGGAATTGTATCAGGCTCAAACTGTTCCAAAAGGCAGATGTGATACTGAAACCACTGTTCATAAATGACTGAATTCTAAGTTATACTATCTTTCCTTAGAAATAGTAAAAATGAAAGAGGCTAAAAATTTTACAGATTAAAAATTAATCAAAAAGTATTATAATTCATAAACCTGTGTTAGATTAAACTATTAAATCGGGACTAACAAACAAAAATTCTAGGAATACTCCTGACTTAAAATAGCGCCATCACATTCCTAATGTTTACGAATGGCTGCCAAGACTTTGAAATAAAGTTTTAAATAAAAACCCCACCCTTTGGGACCAGTTTAATCTTTTGATAGGAAAAAGTAACTATAAGCACACCACAAACTATATGTATACTAGATGGTCTCTAAAGCTCTAAAAATTCTACAATTTTCAGTGGAATCAGAAATGCTCTAAGAATCTTAGAACTTACCCAGTGCAATGGTTCCTGGGATGCTGACTAGACGGCTCGTTGCAAGCTTATTAAAAAATATAAAAATAAAAACAAAAACAAAAAAAAGCAGATTATCAGGTCCATCCCAGTAGGTCTGGTATATTAACTTCGGTAGGGAATCGGGTTCTATTGAGACTAATAAGAATTATTGGCTCTCTTCCCAGAAAAATGCACATATATGCTCACAATTTTACATATGATACAATCCTCTGAAGACTATTCACAGACTTGTGAATTGAGGGACTCCAAGTTAAAAAATTAAAAGAATTTAGACCCAGAATGTTATAATTGTTTTCAAAGGGTAGTTAAATGGAAGAAGGTATAACCTTATTCCATATTCTACCAGAAGACACAACTAGGAGAAACTCATGAAGGTGCAGCTGAATTTAAGGTAACAATTAGAGGCAACAAATAATCTGACAGCTCTCTCCACAAATAGGCAGCCCATTAATTTAAGAGGTCAAAATAAGTAGACCTCTTTAAAATAGAGGTTAAAAAAAAAGATTAGAGCTATTGTGGAAAGGATTCCCACACTGGCTGGAAGATAAGGCAAGATGACTTCCAATGTCTTTTTCAATTTTAGTATTTTATGATTCTAAGGAATTTTAGAAGAGGGGAAAAGGGAAAAATAAAAAGTCAATCTTAAAACTTTGTTTTACTTCTTATAGGTTGTTTTCCATATTTAAGATTAAAAGAAAAAGTCTGCATTTGTGCTCTATGTTACCTGTGTCAATGTGCCTGTCTTCTTTTTTTTTTAATTGAAGTATAGTTGATTTACAATGTTGTGTTAATGTGTGCCTGTCTTGAAATGTAAACCATAGCCAAAGGATCTGTTTTTCTTAATTCAATATTGCTTCCTTCCTTTTTATCTCAAGCAGAACTTCATTAACAAGCAAACAAAAAAAGCATATAGAATATATCCTACAACCCTAGAAAATAACCCAATCAGTTTTGTTACTAACAACTATGTATTTGAATCTTAATTATACTGAAATAAAAATTTATAGTAATAATTCACTCAAAGAGCCAGACTACATTATTTGACCTTTTCTTGCTCCTGGATTTCTTGTACTCTATAACTTGAGTTTCCAGAGAATAACCTCTCTCCCCAAAAACATCCCTGAGGAAAAAAAAAAAAAAGACTATATACTGGGTGAGTATAGATGTAGGAGATTAAATATGAAAAACAGATTTTTAAATCAATACATTTTGACAAAGCCTGCTGATCTAAAATTTTGCAATCTGCCTCCTTTAAGGAGCACCAAAGATGGGTAGCTCTTTAGAGGCACAGAGTCCACCCTATTTCTGCAAGTGAAACTGAGAAACTAAAGAGAAGGAAATCTGCAAATTCTAATAGTTAAATGACTGTATCCAGAAATGTCATTTATTACTTTTGCTATTCATTCTGTTCCTTGATTAAAACTAGAAAAGTGATCAGTTTTGAAAGTGAAGACACAGCTGTTCTATATGAACTCACTTTCCCTTCTCTCAGGTAGCCATTTTCTGTTGGCAACTGCAGTGTCTTCCAAAAAAAATACCTAGACTTGACCAAAGGCAATGAGAACTTGTGTTGGACTAAATCTGGCAAAAAGCAACAAAACATTCACTAAATAACAAATTTTTAATACCAGATATTTTAAGAACTGTTTTAAAAAGTCTAATATTAAGAAACAAGCTATCCTGAGAAACTGATAATAATCCTGTTATGTAAAAAGCAGAGAGCCAATAAGAACATCTTAAATGCAAAACTAAAAAATGCCAGATATGAATACAGCCAAAGTACACATGATTTCTAGTAAGACATTTGCATGAAGCATTATATTCAGAAATAACAGCTATTCTTTACTCAGAAACAAAAATTTCAAAAAATAACATTTCACAAGAACATTTGCATTGAAGCATTTTTTCTATAAGTGCACAGATCAGTTTTGGACTTAAAATCATAATTGAATAGAAGATTTTGATGTAGCTTTAAGAAGTTATTTCTCTCCCTGAATGGTTTTCTCAGTGTTTTCTTTTGTATATGCACGTTATTAAAGCTAAATACATTACCTCTTTCTAAGGTACACAGTTCACATTATAAAATTCATATTCCTGCATCAAGTTTGTGTGTTTGTGTGTGTTTTAAGGAATTTATTCCATGTGACACCAAGATGTTTGCGGTTGGCTTTGGTTTGATCAATTACACATCTGATTCAAATTAACTGAGTTGACAGTTTGCTGATGAAACCATATGGCAAGAACTACTGTGGGTAAAAAGGGAAACAACTTTTTCAAAAAGCACCATTAAACTCCAATGACTATCTACCTCATTTTTTTTTTTTGGCTTAATTACTTCTAATTTCACTATCTAGTCTTATAGACAAACTCAATGATCACACTTTAGATAAAGCTTGGAGCAAATTCACTAACAGTATAGCATATATAAAAAGGAAGAGTATTAGATCGAGCTGAATTCTAAAAGCAACAGGAAGCCACTAAGGATTCTGATCCTGGAAGCAATAATCATAGTTATGCTTTGGGAAGATTAATCTTCTTTCAGTATATAGAATGAAATAGGAAGACTGAGAATGACAAAAACATTACAGGTTTCCCGTTATCCTAAAGTAGAGTGTTCCTAATGAAACCTTTCCTAAGTCGAAATGGTGTAATGCGCAGAAGCAATTACCTTAATTACCTTTGTGCTAACCGATGCACAAAATAAACCCTGAAAAAGCACAGATGCTCGCAGACACAGTGCAAAGCTATACGGCTTGATGCTGAGATGATGAGTAGTTCCCAGGCAAGGAGCTTGGCGAGGCCACTCATGCTGCTTGGGGTGCGCCCTGCCTCTATAACAGCTAGCTGCAAAACAAACGCTGAACCAATTTTTGCTTTTCACCTTTTTTTATAAAAGTGAAAATCCTCTTCAGATTTCTTTCAGTTAGTGAAAACAGATACCTTCTTAAAAATGAAGTGGTGTAAAGCAAACTTTGTAAAGCAGGGGATACCTGTATTAATATAGTCCAATTTGAGGCAGTGAAGGCCTGAATTACAGCAGAACTGGGAAGGACAGGCAACAGAGACGAGGACAGCACAGTGGTTAAAAGCATGGACTTTGGAACCACACTGCTGTATCCAAATCCTGTATCTAAATCCTGGCTCTGTCCCTTGCTAGCTATATGGCCTTGGACAATGTCTTATCCTCTGGGCCTCAGCTTCTTTCTCTATGAAAAGGGGACGATAACATTACCTACTCCTCATTAGGTTATGAATAAATGTTTATAAAATGCTTAGCTAAGAATATTATTTGGGGATAAAACACAAGGACTTAAAGACTAGCTGGATGGGAAAGCTGAGTAAGATAAAGAGATAAACTATAAGCGTGAGTTTTAAAATTCTGTAACTTGAAGAAAACTTTAAAAACACAGACACTAAAGGGTAAGTTGGCAATATTTATCACTATGCATTGCACAATGTTTTTAAAGAGTAAAAGACCAGAGACAATTTAAATATCTATCAATTGTGTGGCTGGCACCTTGCTGTACACCTGAAACTAACACATCATTGTAAATCAACTATACACCAATAAAAATTATTTTTTAAATTTGTGTGGCTGGTAAATTAGTGTACATCCATACAATGAAATACTTTCAGCCATTAAGAAGAATCAGATCAATCTAAATGCACTAATATAGAACAGTCCCCAGAATATATTTTCAGTAAAAAGAAAAAAAAGAAGAAAAAAGGGCTGGTGCACAAAGAATACTTTATGTTCTACTCTAATTCGTTTAAAAATAACGTTAACATACACCTATATGCATATATATGCGAATTCTAATTCTGGAAAGATACACCAGAAACTAACAGATGATACCTCTGGGGAGAGACTAGAGAATCAAGGATCTAGGGAGAAAAGAGATTTTGTCTCCCTTGTATACTATTTGATTTATCATGTTTATGCAGTGTTTTTTAGTTTAAAAAAAAATAATGAAAAAAAAATGACAGGCAGGGAAGGTTGAGTTCAATAGTAAGAAATCATATTTACATATTTAAGTGAACATAACTTTTATGTGTTCTACAAGTTTGCCCAGTATAGATTCTGGTAACAGTCTAATGATCTGGGGGTTCAAAACACTAAAGACTTTTTTAAAAAAAGATGGTCTTAAAAATAGCTCAGGGAGAATAAACAAAATGAACCTTAAAACGTATACAGGCTATTAAAAACTAGGCTGCATTTCAAAATTCTAAATTTATATGTCAGTTTGTGATTTGAAATTCTGAATATGGTTTCCCATGTTACATATAGTTAGTAAGTCCCTAGGCCACCCCACAAAAGCCTACTTCACCCACAATGATAACTACAGTACTGCAGTGACAGCAGTAGAGAGTCCACCATTTTAGAACCTTATCTTACTCAAGTTCTCAGGCACATCTGACAAGGTGAGCTCTCCCTCCTTGGAACAATTTCTTCTCTTGGCCTTTGTGAAACCAAGCAGCCCTGCTTCTCCTCCTATTTTACTGACCTTCCTCACTTGCTTCTCCTTTCCTTCTCACCTTCAAGAGTTATAGTCTTCTGCCGCTATTTCTATTTAATCTTTCTTGGTGACCTCACCTAATTCAGTGACTTTAAATACCATCTGTATGCTAAGAATTCCAAACTTTATATCCTGAGCCTCCACCTCTCCCTTGAGTTTGATTTATATATGAAGACTGCCTCCCTATATCCTCTACTTGGAGGTCAAACAGGCATCTCAAGCTTAACACAGCCAAAACAGAACTCTTGATTGACCCCTCACAATCCTGCTTCTCTCAGTCTGCTCCATCACATTTAATGACACCATCATCCATCAAGTTGCTCAAGACAAAAACTTTGGAGTCATCCTGATTCCTCTCTTTCCTTCATATTTCACAGTAAATCCTGTTAATGCTACTTTCAAAATATATCTCATACTCAATGACTTCTCACCACCTATACCACTGTACCCTACTCCAAACCACCATCATCTTTTTAGGAGACTACTGCAATACTTTTCTAAATGGCCTTGATGCTTCACTTTTACCAATTCCCACAATCCATTCTCCACCCGGCAATTAGAGAGAGCTTTAAAACATGTAAGTCACATCACATACTCCCCTGCTTAAAACTGTCCAATAGCTCCCCTTCTTAGAATAAAGAAAGGTCACAAATTCAGTTTTAAACATGATAAACTTGAGGGGTAAAAGCCATATAAGTGGAGACATGGAGAAAGCAAGTATTTGGCCCTCAAGAGAGATTTGGGCAGAAGTTACAAAGTGGCCTTGCTTATTAGCATATGAATGAAAAATGAAAACCATGGATTTGGAAGAGAATACCTAAAATAAGTGGAAAAAGAAGGGCAGAGGCAAGGGACCAAGACTTGAGAACTCCAATAACTTAAAGCTCTGGTAACAGAAGAAGGATCAATAAAGAAGACTAAGTATGAGAGGCCAGACACATAAAAAGAAAACCAGACCTGATGCCAAGGAAGCCAAGGAAAAAGGACGTTTCAAAATGAAGAGAGATCAGGTAAGATGGAGACTGAAAATCAACCACTTGATTTGACAACACATAAGTCATTTGCGACTTTAGCAAGAGCTACTTCAAAGACAATGAGGAGATATGGCAATGAAGACAGCAACTCTAGTCAATGCTTTCACGAACTTGATTATGAAAGAAAAGGGAGAGACCAGAGATATAAAGCTTGAGCAAGCTCAAATGCTATAGGGATGATTTAATGGAGAGAATGAGGTTGAAGACACAGATAAGTGACAAAAATGTAAATTTTCTGAAAAGGCAGGAAGGGGTGGAATCAAGGCACAGATGGAAGGATGCAACAACTATTTCTGATAATACTGAACATAAAATTGTACTTGGAAAAACAGTATTTGGAAAAACCACACAAAAATTGTATGTGCTAAATTCCTAGGTTAAAAAAGTGTATTTAGACTTATGTAATGTAAAATAATCTAAACTCAACTCTTTTGCATGAATAACTATAGACACTGACAATTACTAACTCATTCAATAAACATTTAGTAAAAGTCTGCTATAAGCGGGGCAGTGTTCTAGTCTCTGTGGAAGGTGACAGAGAATAAGACATTATTTTTGTCTTTAAGAAGCCCATTGTTAGTAAGCAGATAAGTGTGAAAACAAATACTTGCAATTCAGTGTAATTACTGTGATCCTTTGTAAATAGAAAGGAAGGTGGTGACACAAAGAAGAGGCACAATAGCACGGACTGTGAAGTCTAACAGACTGGGTCTGAATCCTAACTCTGACATCTATTAGCTGTATAAACTTTGTGCAAGTTCTGTAGCTTCTCTCTAAGCCTCAGTTCCTCATCACAGAAGGGGATGAGAAAGTTAATTACCTCACAAAGTTATGAGGATTAAATAAATTAATACCTGCAAAACACCCGGAACAGAGGCAGACACACAGTAACTACTCAGTACAAGTAACTTATTTGTATCAAAAGAGAGAATAGAAAAAAAGCTGTATAAAGTATTCTCGGGTGGGTCTTAGAAGACAGTAGGAGAATGGCAATCTAGGAAGAAAAACTGTTATGTGCAGAATCATGACACAGTGTGGTACTGCAGGAAACTGCAACTTAAAAAAAAAATCTCTCCCAACCTAACTTCTTCCAAGAATTTAAGGCAACTAACGGCAAATAGATCTATAGCTGAAATATAAAATGAAAGACATAAATGGCAAGGCTGGAGAGGTAGAACAGGACAGACAGAAAAGTTAGAGTAAAGAGGAAAAACTGACACGACTTTATGACCAATTGGATAAGGGGTGAACAAAAGAAAGGAATCTAATGTGATTCTCAGATTTCTGGCTTGATTCACTAAACTGATGAGGTAGCCATTAAATTAGAATTAGGAGCATAAAGGGAAGAACAGGTTTGGCAGGAAAGATAATGAAATTGTTTTCAGACATGCTGAATTTAAGGCACTCATCAGTCACTTGGGTGGCAATGGCAAACAGGCTAGGAAAAGAGGTCTGGATTGGAGACAGATTTGGATGTTGTCAGGATAGTAACATATCCTGGGGAAAACATAAGAATAAGGAGGGAAACAAACAAACTAACATATACTCTTGGATATCAATACTAAGGGGCAGATAAAGAAAAACTAATGAGAAATTCAAGCGATTAAAAAGGATAACTAAGAGCTCTTTAGTAACTAAGAGCTCTTTAGGAATACAGACTGTGTCTAGTTATGTATTCCCATGCTTTAGTACGGGAGGTAGTCAAAATCAAAATCTAGAGAAACTGGGTAGGATGAAGACTAAGAGATACTAATGGATTAAGGTAAGTTATTACCTTACCAAGAGCACTTGAGTAGAATGATGGAGGTAGAAGTGAGACTGCAATAGACTGAAGAGGAAAAAAAGAAATTAAACAAGAGAGTCTATTCTTTCTGAAAGCTTGGCTGTGAAGGAAAGAAGTAAAATAGCACATCAGCTAGAAAAAAGCCTAAAAGGTTATTAATATGATAAATTGAGAAGAAACAGATTCTACTTGATAAAATAACAGAAAACATAAATAAGTGTTTATGAGTAAAACATTTAAATACAGAACAGCTTTAGGAGAATCCCAAGTTGCTACTAGTAATATGTACTTACTTATACTGTATTAAATAAAATATAATTCACTGATAAAGAACTAAAAGGAAAGCAAAATATCAAAATGTTGACACAGTTGTCTTTATGTGGAATTACTATAGATGATTTTCCCCTTGTTTCAAGTTTTCAATATTTTCCAAATTTTAATGAGTTTGTATTCCTTTTTTTAAATCAAAGTATAGTTGATATACAATACTATATATTTTACAGATATACAATATAGTGATTCACAATTTTTAAAGATTATACTCCATTTATAATTATTATAAAATATTTGCTATATTCCCCATGTTGTACTATATATCCTTGTAGCTTATTTTCTACCTAATAGTTTCTTAATCTCCTACCCCTATGTTGCCCCTCCCCACTTCCTTCTCCTCACTGGTACCCACTAGTTTGTTCTCTGTATCTGTGTCTGCTTCTTTTTTTGCTTTATTCACTAGTTTGAGGTGTTTTTTTAGATTCCACATATGTGATATCATACAGTATTTGCCTTTCTCTGTCTGACTTATTTCACCTAGCACAGTGCCCTCCAAGTCCATCCATGTTGCTGCAAATGGCCAAATTTCATTCTTTTTTATGGCTGAGTAGTAATCCATTGTATATATAAGCCACAACTTCTTTATCCATTCATCTGTTGATGGACACTTGGGTTGTTTCCTTACCTTGGGTATTGTAAATAATGCTGCTATGAGAGCTTGTATTCCTTTTATAGTGGTGGTGGTAGGAGGTGGAAGACAATAAGCTTTACCAAAATTAATGATACTTCAGGGGCAGAAAAGACTTAAGTGATTCTAACTTGAGGAAGATAGAGAAAGATGAAATATTAACAGGCAGAGAGCAGAAAAGAAATGGAAGGAAAAAAATAAAACCAATGCAGAAATGAAATCTTCATTGTAAGTAGCACAAAGGAGTACAGACACTGCTGAAAACACAGTAAAGGACCTGGACAACAGAACTGAGAAAGGCAAGCAAGATATAACCTAAATGGGAAGGAAATCCAAAAAAGAGGGGATATATGTATAAGTATAGCCAATTCTCTTTGCTGTACAGTAGAAACTAACACAACATTGTAAAACAACTATACTCCAATAAAAAAATTTTTTAAAAATACTGTTTTCACCCCCCACCAAAAAAAGATATAAACAAACTCTGAAAACCATAAAACATTGTTGAAAGAATTAAAGAAGATCCAAATAAATGGAAAAACATCCCATGTTCAGGGATTAAAGGACTTAACATTATTAAGATGGTGGTATCTCCAAACTGATGTACAGATTCAACACAATCCCTATGAGAACCCCAGCTGAGTTCTTCATACAAATTGACAAGCTGATTCTCAAATTTATATGGAACTGCAAGGGACCCAAAATAGCCAAAACAAACCTGAAAAAGAATAAAATAGCAGAGGGACTTCCCTGGTGGTGCAGTGGATAAGACTCTGCGCTCCCAATGCAGGGGGCTGGGGTTCAATCCCTGGTCAGGGAACTAGATCCCACATGCATGCTGCAACTAAGAATTCACATGCCACAACTAAGGAGCCAGCGAGCCACAACTAAGGAGCCAGCGAGCCACAACTAAGCCCCGGTGCAACCAAATAAAAAATAAATAAATATTTTTAAAAAAAAAAGAATAAAGTAGGAGAACTCACACTTTCTGGTTTCAAAACTTGTTCCAAAGCAACAGTAACAGAGGCAGTGTGGTACTGGCACATGGACAGATATTACAGATTAATGGAATCAAGAATCCAGAAATAAACTTATACATGTTTAAAGTCAACTGATTTTCAACAAGAATGCCAAGACCATTCAATGGGGGAAAGAACAGTCTTTTCAACAATGGTGCTGGCACACAGGACAGTCAGTTAAGATAACCTTTACCACAAACCAAACATAAAAACTAACTCAAAATGAATCAAAACATAAATGTTAGAGCAAAACTTTAAAACTCTTAGAAAAAAACACAGGGGTGAGTTCTTCATGACACTGGATTTGGCAAAGGATTCTTAGATATGACACCAAAAGCAAGAGCAACAAAAGAAAAAAAATAAGATAAATTGGACTTCATCAAAGTTTAAAACTTTTATGCTTCAAAGAACACAATTAAGAAAGTGAAAAGACAACCACAGAACAGGAAATATATTTGCAAATCATATATCTGATAAGGAACTTGTACCTAAAATATACAAAGAGCTCTTACAATTCAATTATTATTGTCTTTATTAAGACAAATAATCCAATTAAAAATTAAGCAAAGGATCTAATAGACATTTCCCAAAGAAGACACACAATTAGTCAACAAGCACATGAAAAGATACTCAATGTCAATCATACCTCAAAAAAAAAAAAAAAAAACCAGAAAGAAAGGAAGAAAGCAGGAAAGGAAAGAAAAGAAAAAGAAAAAGTGCTTGACATCATTAGACATCAGGGAAATGCAAATCAAAAACTACAATGGGATGCCACTTCATTCCCACTAGGATGACTGAAATCAAAAAGTCAGATAACAAGTGTTGACAAGGATGTGAAGAAACTGGAACCCTCTTATACCACTGATAGGAATGTAAAATTCCAGCCACTTTGGAAAACAGTTTGACAGTCCCTGAAATGATTAAACATAGAGCACAGAGTTACGAAATGACCCAACAATTCTATACCTCGGTATATACCTAAGAGAAACGAAAACGTATGTCCACAGACAGATCTGTACACAAATGTTTACAGCAGCATTATTCATAATAGACAAAAAGCGAAAACAATCTATATTTCCATCAACGGATAAACAAAATGTGGTATATATCCATACAATGGAATATTATTTAACCAGAAAAAGGAATGAAGTACTGATACCTGCATCAAATGAATAAACTTGGAAAATAGTATGGAAAGGGAAAGAAGGCAGTCACAAAAGACTCTATGATTCCATTTATATGAAAAAGTCCCTAATAGGGAAATCTATGCAGACAGTAGATTATGGTTGCTTAGAGCTGGGATAGTGGGTAGGGGAGGATGGGAATAGGAGGATAAGGAAGTGACAGCTTAAAGGACATGGGGCTTCTTCTTGAAGTGATGAAAATGTTCTAAAATTGACTGTGGTAATAATTCCACAAATCTGAATATACTAAAACCCACTGAACTGAACACTTTAAATGGTGAATTGTATAGTATGTGAAGTGTATCTCAATAAAGCTACTAAAACCACAGGAATGGAAATGTTAAAGTTTAAAAGGATTAACCACTATTGTGCCAAAGAAAATAAATAAATAATTGAACTGCAAAATATTTAGAAAAAAACTACAAGAAGCCTACAACCTATAAGACACAACTCAAGTAGTATTCAGAAGAAAACTCATAATTTAAACACTTAGAAAGAATGAAAAGAACATTAAGCATCTAACATAAGAAGAGAGAAAAACAACCACAAAATAAACCAAAGGAAACCTAAAGGAAGGATTTAAAACATGAAAGAAAAAATTAATAAGTAAGAAAAAAGAGAAAAATAATATAACTAATTTTTTTTAAAATCCAAGAGTGGGCTTCCCTGGTGGCACAGTGGTTAAGAATCCGCCTGCCAATGCAGGAGACACGGGTTCGAGCCCCGGTCTGGGAAGATCCCACATGCCATGGAGCAACTAAGCCCGTGCACCACAACTACTGAGCCTGCGCTCTAGAGCTCGCAAGCCACAACTACTGAGCCCGCAAGCCACAGCTACTGAAGCCTGCAGGCCTAAAGCCCGTGCTCCGCGACAAGAGAAGCCCCTGCAATGAGAAGCCCGTGCACCACAACCAAGAGTAGCCCCCGCTCACCGCAACTAGAGAAAGCCCGTGCACAGCAACGAAGACCCAACACAGCCAAAAGTAAATAAATAAATAAATAAATAAATTTATTTAAAAAAAAATCCAAGAGCTGGTTCTAAACACAAACAAACAAACAAAAAAAAGGGCAAGGCCTCACATGTACAAAATAAGAAGTGATAATGAGTAAAGTGATAATGTAGTCACAGACACAGGAAATTTTTTTTTAATCGTTAAAGAGTATCTTGCTCACTTCACACAAATGATTTTGAAAACTTAGATGAAACGGATTATTTTCTAGGATAATATAAGTTAGCAAATCTTCCTCTCAAAGATATAAATTATAAGCAGTCGAATTATCATAGAAGTAAAGAGATAATTGTCAAAGAGCTATTCTCCCCCCAAAATACTCAAGGTCCAAGTAATTTCACAGGCAATTCAACCAAATCTTTAACTTCAATGCCATTTAACTGGACAGGGAAAGAAAAAGAAAAAAGTTTAGAAAAATAAAGAAAAGTTTGAAATTATTTTTATGAAAGTGGCATAATCTAACAAAGATAAAATACATAAAAGAAAACTACAAAGCAATTTAGCTTAAGAAGAATGATGCAAAATTTCTAGATAAAGTTTAGCAAATAGAACCCAGCAGCACATTTTAAAATAATAATACATAATAACAAAGTGAACTGATTCAGGAAAGCAAGGATGGTCCAGTAATAGTAAATCTATTAGTACAATTCACCACAATAGTAACCAAAGGAAAAAAATTACATAATTCCCACAGAGGCTAAATTTCACTTCCATATTTTAAAAAATCTTAATAAAATGGTAAGAGCTGACTACTTTAACATAATATGTGTACTTCAACCTAAAGTCAGGTCTAATCTTAATAGGAAAGCACTAAAAAAAACTCGAATTGATGTCAGGAATAAGGCAAAGATCCACTACTATCTTATCGTTTAATATTTTTGGAAAGTACTAGCCAAATCAATTTGACAAAAGAAAGAAATAAGTATAAAAACTGGAAAGGAGGAGATAAAATTATCTTTACTTGGTAATGATATGATTATTTAACTGCAAAACCCTAGAAAAACAACTGGGAAACCATTACAGATAGTATGAGAATTCCAAAGGTGGTCAGATACAAAATTAATACTCAGAAATTAATAGCACTACCATATTCAAACAACAAGATAAAAGATATAATAGCAATAGAAACCCCATTTACAATAGCAACAAAAAAGATAAAACACCAGGAATAAACATAAAAGAAATGTGAAAGGTCTACATGAAAAAAACTTTAAAATGTTATGAGGGCTACAAAAGAACTCTTGAACAACAAGAAATGAATGTACACCCTGTTCCTGAACAGCAGACTGAACCTCAAAAAGATGTCAATGATCTCTAAATCAATCTACAAATATAATGCAGTATCAATAAAAATACCAAAAGATGGGGAAGGGGAGCTCGATAAACTAATTCTAAGTTTTACAGAACAAGCAAAGAATATTCAGGAAAACTCCAAGAAGTAGAATGAGAGAGGACTATAATCAAAGAATGGGGTCACTAGGTATAAATAGGTAAACTGATCAATGAAACACAATAAAAAGTCCAGTAAGAATGCCAAATTATATGTAGGAACTAAGCACACCTATAGATAATATTTCAATACTGTGGTAACTGGGTAGCCACCTAGAAGAATAATAAATTCCTACCTGAATACTTTACATAACTTAAATTTTGTATGAATAACTTAACTTAAAAATAAATGATAGGGCTTCCCTGGTGGCGCAGTGGTTGAGAATCTGCCTGCCAATGCAGGGGACACGGGTTCGAGCCCTGGTCTGGGAAGATCCCACATGCCGCGGAGCATCTGGGCCCGTGAGCCACAATTGCTGAGCCTGCACGTCTGGAGCCTGTGCTCCGCAACAAGAGAGGCCGCGACAGTGAGAGGCCCACGCACCGCGATGAAGAGTGGTCCCCGCTTGCCACAACTAGAGAAAGCCCTCGCACAGAAACGAAGACCCAACACAGCCATAAATAAATAATTAATTAATTTTTTTAAAAAAAAGATAAAATTACCAGGAAAAACCTAAGAATTTTAATTTTAATTAGAAATAATATTGAAATAGGAAAGGCCTTTCTTATGACAAAAAAACCTAAAATCAAAAAAAAGATTAATAATTACAACTACAAAAAAACTTTAATTTCTGCTGAAAAAATATACCATAAACAAGGTTAAAAGCTAAATGAGTGTGCTTCCCTGGTGGCGCAGTGGTTGGGAATCCACCTACCAATGCAGGGGACACAGGTTCAAGCCCTGGTCTGGGAAGATCCCACATGCCACGGAGCAACTAGGCCCGTGAGCCACATTTACTGAGCCTGCGCGTCTGGAGCCTGTGCTCCACAAGAGAGGCCGTGATAGTGAGAGGCCCGCGCACCGCGATGAAGAGTGGCCCCGCTTGCCACAACTGGAGAAAAAGCCCTCGCACAGAAACAAAGACCCAACACAGCCAAAAATTTTTTTAAAAAAATTTTTTAATTAATTTTTTAAAAAAAAGCTAAATTAAACTGTGACAAATATCTGCAACACATAACCAAGGCAACTAATTTCCGTAAAACAGAGCTCCTATAAACAATATTAAACATCCCAGTAGAAAAATGAACAAAAAATATAACCAGATGAATAAGAATGATAAACAGATGTTTTAAATAAAGGAAACAAATATGGCTGTATGGTTCTTATACCTATTGAAAAGATGAAGAAAAATATACCTTTTAAATTGGCAATGTAAAAAAAGTTTAATAACCCACTCCGTTACCAAAGGTATGGAAAGCCAGAACTCCAGCACCAGTAGTGGAACACAAACTGGTACAACATCTATGAAGGGCAATTTGACAATATCTATCAAAATTTAAATAGCACATATCCTTTGACCCACCAATTGTATGTCTAGCAATTTACTCTAAAGGGATATTAACTGTATCATCCTTTGCTTTAGCAAGACTGTAAACGTTTTAAATGCCCATCCAAATAAAGAAATGCTACCATTTTTCTCCCCTCCTACACACACACACAGACACACACACACACACACACACACACACACACACACCTTTTTGAAAGATACACAAGAAATTAGTTGCTTCTAGGGAAGGAAGCCAATTAGCTTGGGTCAAAGGAAGAAGGAAAATGTGCCTTTTACCATTTGTACCATTTGTATCTTATATCATAAACATATATCACATTGAAAATTTTTAAGATTTTCAGTATTATTTTTACCCAGCTTTACCAATTGTTATATTTTCCCTCCTCTTTGTCAGTTTTCCAGTTCCTACATTAGCAACAGTGTTTAACTGTTTCCCCAAGCAACACATGGCATTTACTCAAATTCACACAGTTAAATCACAACAGTAATGTGGGTTCATTGTCCCCATGATCTCCTTGCCCCTGAGCTCTATGCCTGCATACTTATTCTACAGAGAGCACTGTCCCTGTTCTTTACTGCGTATACAGAGATTATGAGTTAGGAGAAATCCAGGACTAAGAAGCTATGAATTTCTTGGCCTATGGGGCAAACACATAATCACTATTGTATTTTAGGAGACAGAAAAAAGGTAAGAAGCTGCTCAAACAAGGTTTCACGAAACATTACTTGTGCTGCCACCGTGGATGCAGAGTCTAGTCCACTATTTTTATGTTTAAGAAATTGATTGTATCCATTTTTCCAGAGTCAATGGGGCTACAGGGAATTGAACCACACTAACCAATCACATTCACAAGAACTTAACTGCTTACACATAATGCCAATGTATTAATTTAGAATTTAAGAATATATATGTATGTGTATGTATACATGTATATATACATGTATGTTTGATGCATATGTGTATATATATAAAGAGTAGCAAATCATGCATATCAAGGAATCACACACAAATGGTAATATATGCCCAAGGAGAGCCACATGATAGCATGAGTGTGTATAGGGAGGAGAACAAATAGAAGGTCAGAGAAGACTTCCCTGAAAAACACAGTGTGATCAAGCTGAGATCCAATGGGAAATAAGTTTAAAAAAAGAACAGAAGGAGGAGTAAGAGGGTTGCTGGATGATGGAATAGTAAGTACAATGGCACTGTGGCAGAAGGGAGCATGATCTAAGGAGGTAGAAAAAGATCAAAGAGCAAGACAACAAGATGTAGGGTTATCTGGAGAGCTAGAGAGGGGTCAGACCATGCAGTGGCTTTTAGGCCATGTTAAGGATTTTTGCCTCATCTTAAGAGCGATGAAAAGCTAGTAAAGGGTTGTAAGCTGAGATGAGAACAGACTTGTGCTTGCAAAAGATTAGTGTGCTGTACAAACTGGAGGGCAAGAGTAGAAGCAGGAAGACTGCTTAGAAAGCTGGTGCAGGAGACCTAAATCAGGGATGATGGCAGCAGGGACTGGAGTTATGGCACAAATAAAATAAATAGGACTTGGTGATTGATTACACCTGAAATGCAAGGAAGAGGAAACCCTTAAGGAGGATGCCCAAGTTTCAGGTTTGTATAACTGCAGGAATAAAGATGCTATCCCTGAAAGAGAGAACACTCCAAGACCAGGTTGTTTTGATTTTGTTGTTTTGTTTCTTTGGGGGCTAGAGAGAGGGTAGATATGCAAAAAAGTAAGAAAGGGTTCTGAGTGCCCAGTATCTGAAAATCTTGCTAGAGAAGGATGAAAAATGGAAAATGGGATTAGAATTCAAAGGTGGGAGAAAGTTAGCTCAAAAACTTATTATTTTTTAACCTCCATGGTCAGCCATAAAACAGGCCTAGAGATTTCTACCCCTCCCCATCACCTAAAATCTTTTTAAACATATCAAAATAAAATCTTTCAGTCAAGGGGAGAGGCAAGGCTTAAAATGCAATACTTGTAAAAATAAAGAATTGGTGTGAAAGAATTTCAAAGTATATACTGAAATATCAGATGTTCTTAATTCTGAGAGTGAAGAGAAGACAGAGGCTTCCTACTTGGGGAAGGAAGAATTAAGTGCCAGTCAAGGAGAAAAGAAAGCAGAAAAGAAGAGCTGATGGCCCCACTGCATGAATTTTCACAGTTTAAACACATTTACCTTTACCTCTGGACAAATGGGTGTTCTTGGCCTTGTGTGCTAAGAGAATGCAGAAATAGCTCCACACCTAACCCCCTTTTCAGAAATTATGGCCTCCACTGCCATCAGGTGGTGGCAGTGAGGAAGTGCACCAACCAGTTTCTTCGAGCCTGGGAATGCCTATATGAAGCCTATGGTATAATTAATCTAAGATCAAAGACCTAAGATTGCAGTAGAGGACAAACTAGTTATAGTCTTTGGTAACAGATTTATCTTCTAACCTGTCAATACACAAAAATGAAATATTTTGCTATTAATTTGGGGTAAGAAAAAAAGATTTCTCCTTTTTTTCTTTTTCATGTTAAAGAGCATATATTTAGCAATTTTAAGAATACCCAGTTTGATACTATCATCTCAAACCCAACTTTTGCTGTATTATATATCTGACTAAAACTGCTTCACTGTTAATTTTAATGGCGCATATAAATGAATTCATGTGCATTTCTAGCATACATCAATAACCTTATTGCAAACACAAGCAATTGTCTCATTGAATATGCAAAATTCCCTTTATCTTCAAATTAATCAAATAATTTTTGACTACTTAGAAGTACAAGGCATGATAGTAAACACAATTCAAAAACCCTCATATTCTCAAAACTCATCAGCTAAACAAATATATCACTGATAAAATCAACTTCAATCTTATTCACAAAAAACATGGTGATAGATTAACACACATTCTTGATAGTTCTTGTCATGGTAAAAATAAGCTTGCCCAATATAATATTTGACATTCTGGGCAGTACACCTTCATTCTACTATACTGAATATTCACTTACAAATGTAGTTCTTTAAATTTGCTGCACACACACATCGATTTGATTTGTCTGTCTTTCAAGGCATTTGAACACAAGGACACAAGGATAGGAAATTGTAGGCAAAAACGTGAAATTATCACATTGGGTACATTTTTCCAGCTCTCAATCAGTTGTTTTCATATGGTAGACACAGCATAATTTTGTCACTGAGTATATTCCTGATCTTCATTTTCTCCCGTTAAAATCCATACACACTATCTATTCTGTCTCTGTACCTTCCAGAATATTAATAATTCAACTAGTTTTCCCTAATTCTCTTGGTTCTGTTTCCCACCCACCTCCCACCCACCCCACTTCCTCCTCCTTTCTTGTTTCAGAATGCCTAACTCTTACACACTAGAGGTGGTTTTTTTTACAAAAATCACTCTTTGGGATGCTCTTCCCTTTTCTCTCCTTAAAAATAATTTCCCACAGCTAGGCGCCAATGTCTTTCTTTTACAAGATCAAACTGCGGAAGAGGACGAGACTGGGAACCGAGTGAGCGAACATTTGAGAATGTCAATGAGACAGCGGCCTCTCCTTTGAAAAGAAAACACAACTCTCAGCACAGAGCTTTCAACAGAGCAAAAATACTTTTTTTTTTCCCGCTGTGCTCCTGTTCCCTCCCCAACCTCAAAGACACCTTTCCTTTTCTCTAAGCCCCAGTCGCTTTGCTATGCGTGGGGCCTGCCTTTCCTCCTCCCAAGGAAAAGAAAGACAGGGAGAAAAGAAAAGGTAGCAGTCACCTTCCCGCCGCGCCCGCGAGCTGTCAGGACCGTGCCCTACGACTCACCTGGCAGGTGCGGCCGCCCGGAGAGTTGCACGAAGCGGTTGAGCTGGCCGGTCCCCCGACCCCCGCTGCCCCCACTGCCCCCGCCGGCCCCGCTACCTCCGCCGCCCCCGCCGCCACCGCCTGCGGCGCCTCCTCCCCTCCGGCGGTTCCTGTCCCAGCCCTGGGCGGCCGACATGACCCGCTAACAACGGCTGCAATCCGGTCGCGGCAGCCTGTGGCCCGGCGGCACTACCCGAGCCTCCTTCCTGGGCTCCTCAAGAGACCCGGGAGACAGGGGAAGGGGGAGCGCCCGGTCTCACCAGCGGCCAATGACTGACGGACTTGGTGACAGAGAACCAATGGCCAGTCGTCTTCTTGGTAGGTGGAGGGAGGCGGGGAGATACGTGGTAACCATAGCTATGGCTAAAAAAAAAAAGTGGGGGGAGAGAAAGGCAGAAGCAGCCACTCATCACTCGCATCCACCGCGCTAAGCAAGCCCGCGTCGCGGTGACTCCTGCGGGATCAGGCGAGCCAATCGAAGGCCGAGTGAGAGAGGCCACGCCTGCAGAAAGAGTCCCAGTGGCGACTCCAGGCGTGTCAGGATTCAGGAACGGGACGCGCACATAATACAGATATTTTGAGGCAGTACTGTGTTCTGCCAGCTTTACAGGCTGAGATCCCTTTCCCACACTACACAAAGAGGTCTCTTCGAGGGGCAAAAAACAGGGGGCGGAGTCAAAGCTTAACTGTAAGAATGAGGTTTCATTTGTCTTGTCTTTCAGTCGACTGGCGGAACTCCTCCCTAATTCAATATAAGCCACGTCCCAAGCAAACAAACAGTTTTAAACATAGTTAACAAACATGGGAAGATGTTCAAGCTCACCAGTAATCATAGAATACAAATTAAGACCCCAATGAGAAGCCGTTTCAGGCTTATTACGTTAGAAGGATTGTTAAAGTAACACCCAGCAGTGAATTAAGAGTCCCAAGAAAAATGTTCTTTCATAGATGACTGATGGCTATGTAAATGTTTTTGTTCAAATTCCTTTTTGCTCATAGAAAATTTGAATCAGCTGGAAGACAGGAACAGGTACGGAGGATCAAGATCAAAGAAAAATGTAGATGTACAGATCAGGAATTCCTATTGTTCCAAAATTAAACAGAAAATTTGGCTTTGAACTTACTGGGCACAGTGCAAAGTGGGAAAATAGATTGTTCACTGACGTTTATGAGTGGTAAGGGAAAACCATATTAATTCCTGAAGGGAAACAAAACTTTCCAAGATTCTTGATCTGGTGGCTTTTTTTTTTTTTTCGTGACGTTTCATGTAGGAGAACCTTATGTGATGCAAAGAAAAAAGAAAATCTGCTGGAGCTGAGGATGCGTATCCTCTTGGTGCAAATTTCATGTCCCACTGGCCCCGCCTCCTTATTTTGCTACTTTCAGGCCCTGTGGGCAGGTATTTTACCCATGAAGCATTAGAAAGCACTGCTTACAAAAATGTTTGAGACCTGAAAAAAAAAAGTCTATGGCTCTAAAATATGAAAATCAAAATTAATCAATATTAATTTTTATAAAGAAACTGCAGCATTGAGTAACCAAATAGTAGATGAAAAAAATTTTCTTTTTATAGGAGTATTCCAAGTAATAAATAATGAGTGATAGACTATCACCATTTTGCAACCTCTAATGAATTCAGAGATCAACCCACTGAGCATCAACCAGTGCTGTTATCACAAAAAGAAAGTTGAAACATACATGCCTCTAGAATGTAAACATGACTATGAAGTAGTCTTGTAGGAAAAAATTGAACCTGAATCCCATCAGAGTTCTATATCTAACCACCAATTTATAGGAAATATGGAGGACAGAGGAACATTAAAAAATACTACAGGGCTTCCCTGGTGGCGCAGTGGTTGAGAATCTGCCTACCAATGCAGGGGAAACGGGTTCGACCCCTGGTCTGGGAAGATCCCACATGCCGCGGAGCAACTGGGCCCGTGAGCCACAATTACTGAGCCTGCGCGTCTAGAGCCTGTGCTCCGCAACAAGAGAGGCCGCGATAGTGAGAGGCCCGCGTACCACGATGAAGAGTGGCCCCCGCTTGCCACAACTGGAGAAAGCCCTCGCACAGAAACGAAGACCCAACACAGCCATAAATAAATAAAATTTTTTTAAAAAATTAAAAAAAAAACTGCTACAGAGATGCAGAAAGCAAAATCCAGACTATTGATATTCTACAGGATAAACAAGCAAATTTCTTCAACAAAAATTCCAGAGGAAAAAGATTTGAAGGGAAATAAAATCTATAGATTAAAAAGAGACTTGTGATGATTGTATAACTCTGTGAATATATTAAAAATCTTGACTGGCATTGGTTGCACAACTTTGTTAACATATTAAAAACCACTGAATTGTACACTTGAAAAGGGAGAATTTTATGTTATGTGAATTATATCTCAAAAAAATTTTAAATAACATGGGAGGAGTGGATGGTGAGATAGATGAAACAACATTGACTTCATTTTAAATCAGTGAATTATATCTCAATAAAGCTGTTTTAAAAGAGAGCAACTTAAGAGGTATATCAATGATTTGCAATAACATTCACCCTTTAGTAGCATTACCAAACCAAACTTGGGTCCACTCACCCATGCACAGTAAAGCCAAGGAAGGAATGTGCAGCGTTTACTGCAGGCGCCAAACAAGGAGTAGGGGCAGCTAATGCTCAAAAGACCTGAACTCCCAGATGGATTTTAGATAAGGGTTTTTAAAGGCAAGGTGAGGGAGAGTCACAGGGTGTGTGATCAGCTTGTGCATAATTCTCTGATTGGTTGATGGTGAGGTAACAGGGTGATGTCACAGGGGTTACCATCATCAGTCTTTAGGCTCCAGCCTGTCTGGGGGCTAAGTGTTCATGGTTATCATGCAGTTAGCTTCTTCCATCTGGTGGGGGTTTCAGTATCTGTAAAACAACTCAGGAATGCACATCAGACACTGTCGTCTATGTCCTTCAGGGAGGAACTAAAGGTTCTGTAACTATACTATATGGCTGATCTATTGTTTAAATTGTCACCAGTTCTCCTGGACCAACTGCTATCTTTTGTTACATGTTCACATTCATCCAGACATTAACTCTTGAGCCAGCCTTTTGTGACTTAGGGGAGGCCTGAGAGACTAAAGTTTTTCTACAAACAAGCAGCAGGCAGAGGACATGGGGTGGGGGTGGGGGGGTCTGTCCTGGGAAGACCCCTAGGGTGCAATAGTAAGCCTTATGTGAATACTGATTCATAAAAACTGGGGCAAAAAGCATTGATGAGACCACTAGAAATCTGAACACTGAATATTTTATGACATTAAAGAATTGTTAATTTTTAGGTGGAATAATATTATTGTGGCTATGTTAACAAGAATCCTTTTCTTTTTGGTTTTTTTTTTGGCCGTGCCACGCAGCTTGTGGGATCTTAGTTCCCCGACCAGGGATTGAACCCCGGCCATGACAGTGAAAGCACCAAGTCCTAACCACTGGACCACCAGGGAACTCCCCAAGAGTCCTTATCTTTTAGATATACATGCTGAAATACGTGTGGATAAAATTATATAAGTCACTTATTTGCTTCAAAATAATATAGGAACCAGAAATTCCACTCCTAAGTGTATACCCAAGAGAAATGAAAACATACGTCCACACAAAGATGTGTACATTGCTGCTTATAGCACTATTATTCACAACAGCCCAAAAGTAGAAAAAACCCAAATGTCCATGGACTGACGAATAAACAAAATATGGTATATCCATACATGGAATATTATTTGGCAATAAAATATGGAATATTATTTGGCAATAAAAAAGTGGAATACTGATACATGGATAAATGTTGAAAAATTATGCTACGTGAAGGAAGCCAATCACAAAAGACCATATATTATATGATTCTGTTTATTCAAAAATGTCCAGAATAGGCAAATCCATAGAGAAGGAGATTGGTGGTTGCCAGGAGCTGGGGGAGAGAAGAAGGAGTACAGGGGTTCTTTTTAGGGTGACGAAAATGTTCTGAAATTAGATAGTGGTGATGGTTACACAATTTTGTGAATATATTAAAAACCACTGAATTGTACACTTGGAAAAGTGAATTTTATGGTACATGAATTATATCTCATTAAAAACAATTTTTGATGACACAATCCTTATCAATCCTTTTGATAAGGAGGGAGAAGTGGATGGGGAGCTAGCCCACCTTTGTATATGTTAAAAATTCTTCATAATAAGAAGGAAAAAAATCTACAAAGATAAGATGATATTAACCAATCAACTGAAAACCATCTCATATAGTTACATAAATATATAACCAATTTAAATTCCAAGAACAAAATGAAAGATTTATTCTGAACTAAATTTAAAATTATTAAATTATTTTAAAAGCCTTTTAGGACTTCCCTGGTGGCTCAGTGGTTAAGAATCTGCCTGCCAATGCAGGGGACACGGGTTCGAGCCCTGGTCCAGGAAGATTCCACATGCTGCAGAGCAACTAAGTCCATGCTGCACAACTACTGAGCCTGCACTCTAGAGCCCGCAAGCCACAACTATTGAAGCCCACATGCCTAAAGGCCGTGCTCCACAACAAGAGAAGCCAACACAATGAGAAGACTGCGCACCACAACGAAGAGTAGCCCCCGCTTGACGCAACTAGAGAAAGCCCTCGTGCAGCAATGAAGACCCAATGCAGCCAAAAATAAATAAATTAATTAATTAATTATTTTTTAAAAAGCCTTTTAAAAAGGTTACAGCTGATTTTTAATGTGGAGTGTGGGTACACTGATGGGTATCGACATGATTTGGAGAGGGGCCTTCAAAATAAGTGCATGCAGACAATATGTACCCACTAACATGATGTAATATGAAGTACACAATATCACCTATGAAGTAATTATGCCAAAAACATTAACTTGAATTAATGAAGATATAAGTGCTAATGTCCAGTTTATAGGAACTTTCAGGGGACAAAGGAACAAGTTAAATGGCATGTGAAATGATCTAACAAATCCAGAGGGACAGTCTCCATAATAGCTAGACTGATCTTGCCAATAAGTCAATGTCATAAAAAACAAAATGAAATAACACAAAAACAAAATGGGAGGGTGGTAACCCCTAATGACATAATAGATCTAAGCAATGATAATCAATGGCTGCTAGCACAGCAAAAAGAAACCAGCAGACATTAAGTTGATGAAGTATTCTTATCAAAAAAATAAAACCAGAATCTGAATAAAGTCAAAGTTTTAGCTCTAACTACCAGTTCACAGGAAATAAAAGGACAGAGAATATGTTAAATGATATCTTAGGGATGTAACCTGGAAAATATATAATGTGGAAAACTCTATAGAACAAATAGCCTGTTTTCTTCAACATTACATTTCAAGGAGAAGGAGGAAAAGGAAACCTACAGATTAATAGAGTTTTAAGAGACATATCAACCAAACGTAGTGTTTGAGCCTTTTTGCATTTTGATTAGAATAAACCAAATATTTTTTTTTATTGGAGTATAGTTGCTTTATAATGTTGTGTTAGTTTCTGCTGTACAATGAAGTGTATCAGCTATATGTATACCTATATCCCCTTCCTCTTGGACCTCCCCACCCCACACCCCCATCCCACCTATCTAGGTCGAAGCAGAGCACCGAGCTGAGCTTCCTGTGCTTTATAGCATGCCAAGTATTTTTTTAATGGGAAAATTTGATTGGACATTGGATTATATTCAGAAATCATTGTTAGATTTTTTTAGGTACTGTCGATTTTTTAAAGAGCTCTTATCTTTTGAAGAAGCAGACTGAAATATGTACAGGTAGAATGTTATGATGTCTAGGATTTGCTTCAAAATAACCCAGGAAGTTGGGCATGGGATACAGGATGAGAATGTAGATTAAACAAGGATGTCCATGAGTTGATGCTTAATGTTGCTAGGTGTTGGGTACTTGGCGTTCATTACACTATTATCTTCTTTTTTGAATATCTGAATTTTTCCCGCGTAGAAAGGTTTTTTAAAAAATAGTTCTTAAGGGAACTCCCTGGCCGTCCAGTGGTTAGGACTCGGGGCTTCTACTCCAGGGGGCACGGGGTCCATCCCTGGTTGGGGAAGTAAGATTCCGCATGCTGTGCCACGCGGCCAAAAAAAAAATTCTTAAAAGAACAATTTCAGATTAAAGGAAATTTACAACAGAATGTATGTGGTCCCCTTGAACAAATCAACCTTAAAAAAAATCGGAGGAAACAACTGGAAAAACTGGAATTTGGAAAGGGTATTAGAGGATATTAGGGTATTAATGTTATATTTGTTAGGTGTGATAGTTATATCATGGTTATATAAGAAAATCTACTTTTTAGACATGCATAATAAAATATTTAAAATATTTAAGAATGGACTATCATTACGTCTTGAGACAGCAGGACCATGTCTACCCTCCTGAGGCTTACCTATGAAGATAGCATGATAAGCAGTTAGAACTCGCAGTTGATACTAACTCAGAAAGCAAGTCATTTGGAATTAGCAAGAAGTCTGCATTGAGAATATGTTCCAGGAAATTCTGTTTTGTAAATGTTAAATACACACAGTGATTCAAACAAGTTTCCAATTGTTTTCCAAAAGAGATTCTGTAATTACAACATTTGATGTAGTGAGGAAGTAGAGGATTGGGGAAGTGGTGAAAAGCACTATTTATATTATGAAAGCTAGTTTTACTTATCATACTGGTGTCTTAAACTCAACACTGCACTGTGTAACCCAGTGACTCCCAATCCTGACTGCAATTTGGACTAACCTTAGGCCATTTTGGAAAATATTGATGTTCGGACTCTATTCAGACTAATTAGATCAGAATCTCTGGAGCACAGATGTTGGCCATACTTTTAAATTTCTCCGAATTATACTAATCTATAGCCAGAGTTGAGAAAACAAATGCAATCTTCTGAACCCCAGTTTTATCACATGCAAAATGAGAGTAATATCTTCTGTTTTAGCAACATCTGAGCGTTATTGTGAGAGACCAATGAAATAGGATATGTGAAAGTACATGGAAAAGTATAATGTTTCACCTAAATGTAAGGTCATAGTCTCACGTTAGCAATCAATGTATACAATCCTTTAAAAATATTTACTTCTTGGATTGTTGGTTATTGTTGTAGATTAAATATAACCCAGGATCATATAAATTCCTTGGTGAATAGTCAGAGGTGACTAACTGCTCGTCATCAGCCCAGATCAAATGAGCATTGATGTTTAGAAGCCCAAAGTAATATCTTAGTTTACTTAATTACAAAAATTATAAGCATTACACATACAAGCATTACACACATATGCATCATACATATAGATATCATAGAAACGCACAGTACAAATTGTAGCTAAGGCTGCCGAAGGGAAAGAAGGAAGAGGGCTCCCATTTATTGGCCACCTTTTGTGAACTAGGTACTTTTATGTATATTATCACTATGGTATTTTTTGAAACATTAAGTCATGAAATTAGTTTAGTGGGTTATAATCAGTAACTTTTTTTTTACCACTATAAGTCTAGTTATGATATGTCACCATTCAAAGATATTACAGTTATTGACTATATTCCCCACACTGTACATTCCATACTCATGACCGGTGACCAGAATTTCTTAAATGAAATACAGTGTAAAAAGAAGAATAAAAATATGAGCATGAGAAAAGGACCAAGAAGGTTTTGGATTTTTTTTTTTAAATAAATTTATTTATTTATTTATTTATTTTTGGCTGTGTTGGGTCTTCGTTGCTGTGCGCGGGCTTTCTGTAGTTGCGGTGAGCCGGGGCTACTCTTTGTTGCAATGTGCGGGCTTCTCATTGTCGTGGCTTCTCTTGTTGTGGAGCACAGGCTCTAGGAGTGCAGGCTTCAGTAGTTGTGGCACATGGTTTCAGCAGTTGTGGCTTGTGGGCTCTAGAGCTCAGGCTCAGTATTTGTGGTGCACGGGCTTAGTTGCTCCACGCATGTGGGATCTTCCCAGGCCAGGGCTCGAACCCGTGTCCCTTGCATTGGCAGGCAAATTCTTAACCACTGCGCAACCAGGGAAGCCCAGACCTGGGAGGTCTTAAAACATGTTGCCTATAGGTATTCAAGTTGGAAGGGCCTGCCAGGGAAGAACGGGTGGACTCTACCGCCCTTAAGCTCCCCTGTCATGATTCTCAGGCACGTATTTGATCAACGGTAGAGCAGGCAACTAATATGTTTAGCATAGTTTTAGGTTCCCAGAAGCCCAGTAACATGAGCCCTGTTTCAGAAATGAATCTGCTAATTGTGAAGGCAACTCCTTGTCTTTCTCCTACCACTGCTTAAAACAAAACATTGAAACAAAACAAAACGAATTTCAAAGCTTTCACGTTTCTTTGTGTAGTCTGGACGTAAAGGCCTGAATTTGCTGTTGAGGTTTGGAAAAATGACCTTGGGCTTTGCAAAGGTAAAACTAAGGTTTTATTCTGGAGTGGGGAAGGAATTAAACAATTCTGCTTGAGATGACATTGGAAAGGTAAGCCTCATCAAGGAGCTTAGATTGAATCCTAATGGAGCGAGAAGCCATTGAAGGCTTTAAGCAGAGAGGTGACATGATCAGATTTATGTTTTCAAAGATTACTCCAGTGAATTGGGTTGAGGATTTATCCTAGAGGCTGTCCACCACCACAGGTCCGCCTGCCTATAGGCAGCAGCCTCAGGGAAAAGACCTCTGATCCCAAATATCTTCTATCTGCCGCACTAAAGATCTATCAGGTCACATTATGCGTGTTTCCAAGCAATGTAACTACAGATTGGAATTCTTGTTTAGGCTATGATTTAAATGCAATACTGTTCTAGCACTAAGCTGTGCGGTCTTATAACCATCAATTATTAAGACAACGTTCTTGTAGTGGTGTTCTGTAACTGAAAGACTGAACAGAATTAAACTTTAGTTCATTGTTATTTAATGTTTAGTTTTTTACTTGACATCAGGAAAATGACATAATGTAATGCAGTAATATATTACTTTAGTTGTTGCAGGCTAATGAGAAGAGGACAAGGGCTGCCATATAACATATAAATGTGCACTCTTAACAAATGAAGGACTGCATGACATCACAGAAGGCAGCCCAAAAGCAAGTTTCATAGTGGTCTTAATGTTCCAAGTCCAATAAAAAGTAGAAGTTTATAAAGAAAACTGAATAAGGGTCAACCATTTTAAAAGTTATATGAATGAGTCATTTGAGTGTTTACTTATTTCCTTCAATAATCTAAAAGAAAGTTCTGGGCTAAAACTAGACAATTTTTTCCAACGTCTGCAATATTGAACCTGAAGTCCAGATATTATTTCTTGTTCCCAGTTCCAGAATAATTGGCTTATATACTCATTTAATGCAGACTTAAAAAACACTAACTTAACTACGAGGGAACGAGACAGTTTTATGAAGATATCAACTGACATCTCATTAAACTGACATTAGAGGAATGCTGTCTGGCATAGATTTGTGAAGTATTAAGTTGGATGATCCTGAACAAGTAAACAAAGCCTTGAAATTATTAATATCATTTTGTACTTTTGGTGTGACAGGCTTATGTGAACAAGCACTCTCTGCATGTGTTAATATCAGTGAAACTGAATTACCCAAGCAAATTAAATAGAGAACCTAAACTAGGACATATTTTTCTACTTTTCTCCAACACTGGTGATTGTAGTTCGGCAAAGCAACATCATTCATCAGAGTAATGTTGTTAATGTGAACTGTTTTGAGTTTATGGCTATTTAATTTACAAGTGTATTCTGATTTTATGTTTTATAAGCACTATAAGCATAAGGAGCTTTAAATAATTTATGCATTTAAGTAACATTTTGATAAAAATAACTTGTCAACATTGAGGAGGGGACTTTTTCTCTGTTTGAAAGAGGATGAACAAAATTAAAACATGGAATGAACATTACTCAATTTTTTCAATTTAAATTTTTATTTTTTCCAGTTTTATTGAGATATAATTGACATACAGCACTGTATAACTTTAAGGTGTACAGCATAATGATCTGACTGACATACATGGTGAAATGATTATCACAGTAAATTTAGTTAACATTCATCATCTCATATAGATACAAAAAAAGTTTTTTTCCTTGTAATGAGAACTCTTAGGATCCACTCTCTTAACAAGTTTCATATATACTAATGGCAGTGTTAACTATAGCTGTCATGTTGTATATTATCTATCCTTAGCACTTATTTATCTTATAACTGGAAGTTTGTACCTTTGACGACCTTCATCCAGTTTCCTCTCCCCCCCTAAGAACATTACTCAATTTTAAGAAATACTGTTCTACCAAATTCTCCTTCTTAAGTTAAACTGGGTTTGTTACCTGAAGCCAATAAAATCCTAATTAATACACTACCTCTAGAGTTGTGAGAAATAGATGCAAACCATAAAGTAAATGACAAATGTGAGATATTTACTACAGAAAGTAGATTCTTTTTTTTTTAACATCTTTATTGGAGTATAATTGCTTTACATTGTTGTGTTAGTTGCTGCTATATAACAAAGTGAATCAGCTATACACAAAGTAGATTCTTAAGAAATACTTTCTAATTGGTCACATGAGAGAGGCAAAATAAGATAATAATATATGAAGTTGTAATAGTCCTAAAATAGCTATATGGCTCAAGAGGTATATGGATAACTATACTGTTTGAATTAAACTTAAAATTTAAAAACAATAAATACAAACTTCTTGTATTATCTTCAATAAGTGGAAGAATATATATAAAAAGTACAACTCCCCCCTTCACCCTCCACTCAATCCTACTCCCCAGTCCAAAAGACTGTTAACAGTTTGAAGTCTATCCTTCAAGATGGTTTCTATGTACTGACATAAGCATGTGCGGACCCTTGAAGCTATTCTATCTTAGTTCGTTACAAAAATGGGACTGTACAATTTTTTCTTCTTATCTCATTTTCAGTATTTTCTATTTTTTCATGGCTCCTGCATGGCTTTTGTTCTTTTATACAATATGTCTTAGGTACAGTAAATACATTGGTATTCATTCTTTAACAGGTCATTCTTTTTTTAACCTGCAGCCATTTTTCTGTCCCCTTTGGTGGAAACAATAAGAGTGAAGGCCTCTTAGCCCTAAATCAGCACACTCTTTTGGAATGTAAGTTTATAAACACAGCAAAAACAAACAAAAAGGTGTTAAAGAAATCCAAGGACTCCAAACAAATTCAAGCAAAGTTAGAGTTGCCTTCAGCATCTGAACAATCTTTTGCTTCCAAAAAAAAAAAAAAAAAAAAAGTAGGGGTTGGGAGGGGGAATTTCTCCAAATGAGAAATATAATTTGTCAAGGTCTCAGTGGATCTGGGAATACCTTTGTTGACTGCACTGCTTAGTAGGTTGAAAAAGCCCCACTGACTTTCATCTCCCTGAGAGATTTGTTCACAGGACAATATTCTGGTTTCTCCATGTGAATTTCACTTAAATTGGGCGTTTTGAACCTCTTTCAGTCTGGTGATGCCTATGGATATTTTTTCAGAATAATGTTTTCAATGCATAAAACAAAATGTTTGACCAGGGAAACCAATTATACTAAAATGTAGCTATCAAAATATTAAAAGAATTAAATTTGTGATATAGTAATTCATGTGCCTCCCTATTAACATATTATGACAAGGTCAAATGGGAATCTAATAACTACTATAATTTAAAATAGGGCATAAACAATATTTCAAGGTATTTGCAGTAACTGTAATGGGATATGAAAATACCTGGATTTCTACTGGTGACAAAGTCACAGTACAGTTAATACCACTGTAGTTTGTTGCCTACATTTATAACTGATGGAAATGCTGAATTTCAGTTAGAGGACTTTTAAAAATAATAGTATTTTTTCCCTATCTATATTAGTTTCCTTGGTGTATTAGTTTGCTAAGTCTGCCATAACAAAATAACACATACTAGGTGACTTACACAACTGAAATTTATTTTCTCACAGCTCTGGAGGCTAGAAGTCTAATATCAAGATATCAACAGGATTGGTTCCTTGTGGAGGCTCTTAAGGAGAATCTGTTCTGAGCCCCTTTTCTAGATTCTGGTGGTTGCTGGCAATCCTTGGCATTCCTTGGCTTGCAGCGGCATCACTCCAAGCTCTGCCTCCATCACCATACGATGCTCTCTCCCTGTGTATCTCTGTGTCCAAATTTCCCTCTTCTTATAAGGACACCAGTCATATTGGATTGAGGGCACACCCAAGTCTAGTATGACATCATCTTTACTTATTACGTCTGCAAAAATTCCATTTCCAAATAAGGTCACATTCAGAAGTTACAGGTGAACATATATTTTGGGGGCAGGGGGAACACTATTCAACCCAGTATACCATTCAAGTTCACAGACTCCCTAGCTTAAATGGAATCAGTACTAAGTCTGAAAGAGAGAAATGATGAAAAATGCTTATGATTACTGTGTTGGAGAGTGAAATTATGTAATTTTTTTCTTCTTATCTCTATTTTCAGAATGTTCTAGAATATGATTATATTACTTTTAGAAAAAAATTAATAAAGAAATGATTATGGTATTGATTCTAAGCACTGGCAACTTTTTAGATATTAATTTCTTTTGAATTTGACCTTGGATAATTTCACCAACATAAAGGCAAAGGGATCTGGGCAGGTAAGCGGAGTCAGGCTCGTGGTTTTATACATCTGTGAAGTTGCAGATTGACCTGAAAAATCTCTCTCAAAGAAAAATGTAGAGTCATGTTTAATTCTTTTAGTATAAGAGGAACGTGATCAAAGTCTCCTAGACTTAAGGCATCCTTGGATAAACACAAACTACAATTGCCACGTAACAATGAAATTAAAAACACTAGTCAACATTCCTCATTAAAAAGATGCAGGGAACCATACATTTATGGCCAATGAACTTTTGACATGTGTGTCAAGTACATTCAATGGGGAAATAATCTCTTCAACAAATGGTGCTGCAATAACTGGATTTCCAGAATAAAGCTAGACACCTAACTCACACCATATATAAAAATTAGTCCTCAGTGTATCAATGACCTACACATAAATGCTAAAACCATAAAACTATTAGAAGAAAACATAGCGGTGAATCTTCATTATCTTGGATTTGGCAATAGATTCTCAGATATGACACCAAAAGCATGAGCAACAAAAGAAAAAATAGATAAATAGGATTTCATCAAAATTTTAAAATTTTATGAATCAAAGGACATTATCAGAAAAGTGAAAATACAACCTACAGAATAGAAGAAAATATTTGCAAATCATACATTTGATAAGGGTTTAATATCAAGAATACATAAAGAACTCCTAAAACTCAGCAACAACAACAAAAAACCCCAATTTAAAAATGGGCAAAGGATTTGAATAGACATTTCTCCAAAGGAGGTATACAAATGGCCAATAAGCACATGAAAAGACGTTCAACATCATTAGTCATTAGGGAAATGCAAATCATAACCACCTGAGGGGCTTCCCTGGTGGCACAGTGGTTAAGAATCCGCCTGCCACTGCAGGGGACACGGGTTCAAGCCCTGGTCCGGGAAGATCCCACATGCCGCGGAGCTACTAAGCCCACGCACCACAACTACTGAGCCTGCACTCTAGAACCCGTGCACCACAACTACTGAGTTCATGTGCCACAACTACTGAAGCCCTCACGCCTAGAGCCCGTGTTCTGCAACAAGAGAAGCCACCTCAATGAGAAGCCCACGCACAACAACGAAGAGTAGCCGCCGCTCGCCGCAACTAGAGAAAGCCCACGGGCAGCAACAAAGACCCAACACAGCCAAAAATAAATAAATTAATTTAAAAAAAACCAAACACCTGAGATACCACTCCACATTCCCTAGGATATCTAAAATCAGAAAGATAGACAATAATAAATATCAGCGAGGATGCAGAGAGTTTAGAACACTCATATATTGCTAATGGGATTGTAAAATGGTACAGCCACTTTGGAAAATAGTTTGAGAGTTAAACATAGAGTTACTGGACTTCCCTGGTGGTCCAGTGGTTAAGACTCCACACCTCCAATGCAGGGGGCGCAGGTTCAACCCCTGGTCTGGGAACTATGATCCCACATGCCACACAGCACGGTCAAAAAAACCCAAAAAACAAAAAAAAAACATAGTTACCATATGACCCAGAAATTTTACTCCTTGATTTATATGTAAGAGAACTGAAAACATATGTCTGCACAAAATACTTGTATACATTCATAGCAGCGTTATTCACAATAGCCCAAAAGTGTAAACAACCCAAATGTCCATCAACAGATGAAAAGATAAACAAAATATGATCTATCCATACAATGCGATATTATTCAGTCATAAAAAAGAATGAAGTACAAATACATGCTACAACATAGATGAACCTTGAAAACATCATGCTCACTGAAAGAAGCCAGACACAAAAAGCCACATATTGTATGACCCCATTTATATGAAATGTTCAGAACAGGCAAATCCATAGTGATTAAAAGATTAGTGGTTGCCAAGGGCTAGGGGAAGGGAGGAATGGAGAGTGACTGCTAATGGGTACAGACAGGGTTTCTTTTTGAAGTGATGAAATGTCCTGGAAGCGGATAGTGATAATGGTTGCACAAACCTGTGAATATCCTAAAAGTCACTGACAGGTACACTTTATCAATGGGTGAATTTTATGTTATTTTAGTTATATATCAATAAAAAGTAGCCCATAAGAATTCAAAATGTTTGATAAATGTGTGCCCAATTAAAAGCCTATTAAGTATCATGTTTTATAGAAACTAAATTTTCACTACAAATATAAATTTTGCTGTTTGATACATTTTTCTACTTCATGAAGGAATTATATTAGCAAACATCGTATGTTTGACTTAAGAAGAGAGGTCTTACATAGCATAAAAAGCTTATCCACATACATTTTTTGTATATTCTCACCTGAAAAAAAACACAATAAAGACAGTCTGACAGCTGGAGCTATCAGCAGAGCTGTCTGCTTCACAGGGACAAACAAAATGGATAAGGTGAGTCTGAGAGGGCGATTAACATGATCAAAGTTTGGGGGGAGGGCACATGGGACCAAGACCATGGAAAGGAGGGGAAGGAAGCAGGATTGGGCAGGTGGAGAGGCTGTACTGTGATGCAGTCTCAAGGAAGGCCCCAGGGGACCCTACTGGAAACTCTAAAGCTAATGGCCCTTTAGCATTGTCCAGAGTTGGGGCAAGGGGCTAGGCCTTTTATACCTCTGTCTTGATTAATCACTGGATGAAGGATGCCCTTGAGAAAGCGGGGTGGCGACCTCAGGCAAAATGGCCCTCTCCAGTCAATAACTCCTAAGGGAACTGACAGCCGAGGGTTTCCTGTTGTTGGTACTCCCAGTGGCGGGAGGAAATAGTTCCTCATTCCTGAAGGGGGATCTGGGTGGTGCATCACTGCCTCCACCACCTATACTAAAATGCTTGGGAAGAAAACTAGCACTTACCAAGAACCTACTGCTATATGCCAACCACTTTCATAGACATTATCCCATTTAATCTCATAACCAGAGGTCCCTCGAACACAAGGTCACAAGGTGAGTGATGGAAGTGGGAAGAGGGGCCATCTCTGATTCTAAAACTCTTTCTTCCACATCACATTTGCCAAGTGACTCTTTGACAATTGTAAGTTTCAAAAGTATTTATTGGGCTTCCCTGGTGGCGCAGTGGTTGAGAGTCTGCCTGCCAATGCAGGGGACACGGGTTCGAGCCCTGGTCTGGGAAAATCCCACATGCCGCGGAGCAGCTAGGCCCGTGAGCCACAATTGCTGAGCCTGCGCGTCTGGAGCCTGTGCTCCGCAACAAGAGAGGCCATGATGGTGAGAGGCCCGCGCATCGCGATGAAGAGTGACCCCCCACTTGCCGCAGCTGGAGAAAGCCCTCGCACAGAAACGAAGACCCAGCACAGCCATAAATAAATAAATAAATAAAAATAAATAATTAAAAAAAAAAAAAAAGTATTTATTGACTCATGACTTAAAATTGGCATTTTCTGAGCACCTATTATGTCCAGGCACTGGGAAATTATAGAAAAAAGACAAAATGTCTGCCATACACAAACATGCACACAAATATACATATATATGTATGTGTGGAAATACACATGTATGTAAATATGTAAACATCTATGTGTGTGTGTATATATATATGTGTGTGTGTGTGTATATATATATATACACATATGTATATATATACATACATAGTTGTTCAGGCCAAAAGCTTGGAGTCCTCCTTGAAATCTATTTCCTCACCTGCTATGTATAACCCATCACCACGTCCTGTTGTTTCTAGCTCCAAAATGTATCTTGAATCTGCCCACTTGCAGCTATCTTTGCCCATCATCATCTTTTGCTGGGGTTTCTTTAGCAACACCCTAATGGTCATTCTGTATCCTCTCTTGGCTCCAATCCATTCATCACCTAGTCTTCAGAGTGATTTTTCCCAAAATGCACAACTGTGCATGCTACTGTGTTGCTTAAAGTCTTTCAATGGCTACATCTGGCTTTTAGGATAAAGTCTAAATCCTTTAGAAGGTTAACATACATTTATTTAACAATTCTTAATTGAGTATCTACTCTGGTCCAGGCACTGTTGTAAACAATGGGAATACAGCAATGAACAACAACAACAAAAACCCACAAAAACTCCTACTCTTCTGAAAATTATAAAGATTATACTCTAGTGGGGATGGGGAGAGACAGAAGTAAACATAATAAGAAAATTACATATGCTGTAAGAAGATAAGCACTATAGAGAAGAACAGAGCAGGGTAAGTGGAAGAGAGGAATTCCAGGTGTCTGTGTGGGGTGGGGAGGAGTTGCAAGTTTCTATAGAGTGATGTGGGTAGGTGTCACTGAGAAGGTGACATTTGAATAAAGAAGTCACAAAGAATTGAAGGAGGTAAGGGAGAAAGTCACGTGGGTGTCTGGAAGAGCCTTCCAGGCAGAGGCAACAGGGAGTGCAAATGTCTCAAGGCAGGACTACATCTGTCAAATTCAAGGCCTAGTAAGGAGGCCAGTGTAGCTGAAGCAGAGGGAATGAGGGGGAGAATGGAAGATATTGGAATCAGTGAGAATAGGTAATCTTTTTCAAGGAGTTTTGCTGTAAAGAAGAGCAGAACAATGGAGTGGTATCTGGACGAGGAACTGCAATCAGAGAAGGTTTTTGTTTTGTCTCATTTTGAAGACGGGAGAAATAATATCTTAATGCCGACGTGAATGTTCAGTAGAGGGGAGAATCACTGGGCAATGTCCTTGAGTAGGCAAGCGGGGACTAGGCCGAGTGTACAAGGTTGGCCTTATGTAGGAGCACAGACTACAGCAAGTTTTCTCAATCTCTACACATCTGACATTTTTGGGTGAGCTAATTCTTTGTTGTGAGGGGCTGTCCTGTGCACTGTAAGATGTTTAGCAGCAACACCAGCGTCTACCATCACCCCATCTGTAATAACCAAAAATGTCTCTAGAAATTGCCGAATGTCCCCTGGGAGGCAAAACTGCACCCATTTGAGAGCCACTGATCTATATTAACAGGAGGAAAGGTAAAGTACTATCAGAGGATAAGACAACCACTCAGTATATGAAATGAAAAGACAAAGCTGCATTTATTGCTTACTATAGGTAGTGAGGGTCATGCTTGTCAGGCACAGGTTTAGAGAAGACCAAACTGCTAATCTTATATTGGATTTACAGAAAGTGGGGAGTTCAGGGATTGGTGACCTTTCAGAGGTCTAAGTGTGCTGACATTCTCTGCAGAAGTGATAACTTGCGTGAGAATATTGTTGATTGGTTGGCACTTGGAGGTGTGTGTACTGAAGTGAGTCTGTGATTGGCTGATTTTCAGAATCAATGGGTTGTCTTTGGGCTTGCAAAAGCATGTTCACTGGGGTGAGTTATCAATAGACTGAACTTAAAACTGGCTCTGATTTCTGGCTACTACCATGGGAATGTGGGAACTTAAAAAATTCTCAGGGCTTCCCTGGTGGTGCAGTGGTTGAGAATCCGCCTGCTAATGCAGGGGACACGGGTTCGAGCCCTGGTCTGGGAAGATCCCACATGCCGTGGAGCAACTAGGCCCGTGAGCCACAACTACTGAGCCTGCGCGTCTGGAGCCTGTGCTCTGCAACGAGAGGCCACAATAGTGAGAGGCCCGCGCACCGGAATGAAGAGTGGCCCCCGCTTGCCACAACTAGAGGAAGCCCTCGCACAGAAACGAAGACCCAACACAGCCAAAATAAAATAAAATAAAATAAATAATAATTAAAGGTGCTAATAATTTAAAAAAAAAATTCTCAGTATTCCACATGCTAGTGGGTAGATGCAGTGGTGGTAATTTGTGGAAGTTTTCTTCTGATTGCTTAAATTTTTTAAGTGAAATAGGAAACAAGGACATCAGCAGACAGGGAGGATGGATTCGAAGAGACACTGAAGATTTGAGGAGAGAAATATGAAAGTCATCTATGAAAGTAGGAGAGGAGGTACACTAGGGAAATGTAGTATGATTACTGGGCAGAATTAAGGGCCCACTTGAGGTCGACAATACAGAGAGACAAGTCAGCATGCCATGCATTTTTCTTTAACCGTATTCAGCTGACAGGGTGCAGGAGCAGAGTGGTGGAACGCTGAACTCTACTGTGATTGAGGTTTTGCCAAACAAGTACTACAAAGCAAGAAAGGTCCAAAGAAATTGAGAGTACATTCTAGAGAATGTATTATTTTCAGTTATATATTTTGCTTTTTTATTATGACATTGTCAAAAATACTCAATAATAGAAAGAATAATATAATGAACCCCCATGAGTCTATCACCCAAACCCAACAATTAAAAACATTTTTCATCATGGGATTTCCCCTGTGGTCCAATGGTTAAGACTCCACTTTCCCAATGCAGGGGGCACAGGTTGGATCCCCGTTCAGGGAACTAGATCCTGCATGCATGCCACAACTAAAGATCCCGAGTGCTGCAACTAAGACCTGGAGCAGCCAAATAAGTAAGTAAATAAACATTAAAAAAAAATTTTTTTTTCATCTATTCTCCTCACATTTTCTTTTCCTCCAGAACTTTAAAGCAAATCCCAGGCATCATACTAGTTCACCCATAAACACCTCAAGACGTATCTCTTAAAAGTAAGGATTTTTTTTGGCCACGACACGAGGCTTGTGGGATCTTAGTTACACCACCAGGGATGGAACCTGGGTCCTCAGCAGTGAGAGCACCGAGTCCTAACCCCTGGACCACCAGGGAATTCCCAGTAAGGACTTTTAAAAACCATAATCACAGTGCCATTATCACATATAGCAAAACTAAATAAGTCTTTAATATTAACTAATTCTCTGTCCATATTCAAATTTTGCAAAGGAATGATGATAATGATTGGCAACGAACTGAAGTGGCTAAGGAGAGAAGAAATAAGGTGGTGGTGTTCGGAACAATGGAAAGGCTGAGATCAATAGGTTGAAAGTCCTGGTGGGCGGGAAAAACTACTGGAGTTAGGAGCCCACAGAGAGTGAGCTGGCAGGGGGGTGGGGTGGTCCCACTTTTATCTTTGCCCATTGCTCAGTCACATCAGTCTCCTTTTTCTGTTTATTACATGAGGCAAACTCCTTCCAGTTTGGGATGCTGGAAGAGTCTGTGTAGATCTCTTTCCCACAATCTCATCTATTTTAACTCCAGCACTGATGCTCTCAGGAGAATCTGTAGACTGAATTAGGTCCTCCTTTACCCTAACCCTAACCCTTGGGATTTCTTTGGAGCACTTGTAATTTCAAAAGTTCAGGAAAACGTATTTTTTTAATGTCTAACTCCACTAAAAATTACGTCTCCTTCATTCACTGCTGTCATTGCCAGCGCCGAGGACAGCGTCAGTAGGACACCCTCAATAAATAATTTTTGGACAAAGCAGGGAAGAAGTGTTCGATAACGGCAAACGCCAGACTTCTAAACCCACCCGTAACACGGTTTCTAAGGATTCTAAATTATTTACTCTTAAGTGACGGTCGCCATTCCCTCACATGTAAAAAGATAAACTTAGGAGAGTCTTATCAGTTAATTACCTTAAGACTAAATTGGGCCCCTCAGCCCTGCTGAACTCGGAGAGACAGCGCTCTAAAAACCTCTTATCAACCCAAGTATGCTCGTACAGAAAGGAAACGACTACTCTTGGCGTTTAACCAGAGCCCTCCCGCGAGGGTCTACCTCGGTTTTGTTTGTTTGGGCCACGCCGCAGGGAATGCGGGATCTAAGCTCCCCGACCAGGGGATGGAACCCACACCCCCTGCAATGGAAGCGCGTAGTCTTAATCACTGGACCGCCAGGGAAGTCCCTACCTCGTTCTAAAATGGCCAGGAAGGGCTGGGCCCGGCGGTGAGACCCGGCAGGTTGCTTGGGCCAACGCGTGGGAAGCCAAAAGAGGATCCTAACGGCTCAGAACGGAAGTTCCTGAGCCTTCACACGCGCGGGGAAGCAACTCGGAAACGGACCAAGATGGCGGCGCCCAGTGAGGGGCTAACGTTTGCTGCGGGGGTCGAAAAGAATTGTAGTGCGGTTGTTCGCTCCCCAGAAGGGACTCCCCAGAAAGTCCGGCAGCTGATAGATGAGGGGATTGCCCCGGAAGAGGGAGGCGCCGAAGCGTGAGTCCGCGAGTCCACCCTGGGTCTGGCGACGGCAGATTGGAGAGGGTTTGGGGGACTCAGGCCAGGGTAGGATACCCTGGGTCTGTAACTCGGGCGGTGGGAATGGCTGCGACTCGGGATCTTGAAGAGACTGGGGTTCCTTCGCTTAGTCGGCTTTAATCTTCTACTCGGGAGGCACTGGGTGCAATTTTGCCTTAAGACAGGTTTTGGGAGGAAGGAAAAAGACAGGACCGCTAACTGAATGTGCGCACCTGATTTCTCTTAGACTTCTTAACCTTTTTTAGTCCTAGACACCTTTGGCAGCCTGGTAAAGTTTATGAACACCTTCTCAGAATTATATTTTTAAATGCATAAAGTAAATTACATAGGATTATAAAGGATACCAATTACGTTGGAATGCAGTTATCAAGAAGTAAAAGAAAAAAAGTGATGCAGTAAAACGCTTCATTATTTAAGAGTTAAATAATATCTAGCAATAAGTCTGTTATCTGCCATAATTTTGAAGTAACAAGAGCATAAACGGTATTTCAAAACATGTGCAACAACCATAATGTGGTGACAAAATACCTGTGATTTCCATTGATGACAAATTTACAGGTACTGCTGATGCTACTGTGGTTTTTTAAATTATCTTCATTCATAATGGAAGGAAATGCTACATTTCAGTTAGAGGTTACCAAAGTAAATGTCATTTTTTTCTATCCAAGTTTATGGAAGCTCTGAATTTTTTCCAAGATCCACACGTCCCTGAGGCTCTCTGTCACTCTCAGAAGGATTCTTAGAATAAATTACTTTATTTTGAGTTATAATAGTTGGTGTAATCTTACTTTCATTAAAATTACTTTTGTCTTCAGCAGTTCCTCGCGCTACACACTTCCCAGGTGCTGTTGAAATGCCTTTCACTGTATATAAAAGAATTGTTTTGCTGGTTTTTTTCTCCTTGAATTTTTTCATGAAATAGCTAAAATTCTTTACTTTGATTTAAATTTTCAAATTAGTTCCTTTGGGGAAGAAGTGCATATCAAGGATCAATCCAGGTAGAAATATCAAAATTGTCATTTTCTGCTGTTAAAATAGTTAAATTTCTAAGGTGGTTCAAATTGGATAATGCACAGAAACCTTGAGTCTTATTTTGTGTTTACGAAAATTATGCAAAATACTGTTGGAGAGCAGTGAGTGAGGTAGCATAGTTTGCCAGTATAGGATTAGTGGAGCATGGTCAAGGTAGAAATTGCTTGAAACTTAGTTATGGCCAAACTGTAGAGATTTGAATGCCAGTCTGAAGAACTTGGATTCTGCTTAGTAAGTACTGTGAAACTACTGACAATGTTAAACAGAAAAATTATTTGACTGAAATGATATTTAGAAAGGTTAAAATCCAGAGTGGCGTGATTGATGATACAATGTGCAGAGAAGCTAGATAAAAAACGTTTAGGCAAAGTGATGCCTTGAAAGGATTACCAATAGTTCTGCCACTTTATTTTAGGAAGGACACATCTGCCACATTCCAGTCAGTTAATGGATCACCCCGAGCAGAAGAACCTCCATTGGAATCTACAAGCAAAGAAGCCTTCTTTAGCAGAGTGGAAACCTTTTCTATATCCTTTTTGGTTCGAGTGAGTTGCACTTTCTGCCTGCTTCTGGAATTATTCTTCTAGGAGTAACACCACTTACTCTGATGTTTTTAATTTTTAGAATTAAACTTGGTAAGAAATTTTTTACGAAAATTAGCATCATAAAATGTCATCCCTCAAAGGGATATTTGAGATCTAAACTTTCTTTTTTACAGAAGAAAAAACTAAGAGCCTGAGAGAAGAAGGAATAATAACTAACATTTGTATATAGTATTTCCACGTATATTATCAGTTTCAAGTTGGTTATGTGACTTACCCAGGGTCGACTTGCTAGCAAATGGCAGAGCTGGAATTACAGTGTAAGGCAGCGGTCCCCAACCTTTTTGGCACCAGGGACCCGTTTCGTGGAAGACAGTTTTTCCACGGACAGGGGTGGGTGATTGCGGGGGGGGGTTCAGGCGGTAATTTGAGCAAGATGAAGCTTTGCTTGCTCGTCCGCCACTCACCTCCTGCTGTGCGGCCCGGATCCTAACAGGCCGAGGCCTGGGGGTTGGGTTGGGGGTCCCCTGGTTGTAAGGCTTTTAGCACCAAACCTAATGTTTTTTAACATTATACTACATTTCCTATCTCTTTCAAGATTTTCCTTTGTAAATTATCTATGGTTGCACAACAACTTACCCTAAAACTTAGTGGCTTAAAACGACAAGCACTTATTATCTCACAATTTCTGTGGATCAGGAATCTAGGCACAGCTTAGCTGAGTCCTTTGGTTCAGGATCTCTCTCAGACTGTAATCAAGGTGTTGGCCAGGGCTGCAGTCATCTCAGGGCTAGACTAGGAAAGGATCCACTTCCAAGCTCACTCACGTGCTTGTTGGCAGGATTAATTCCCTCATGGCTGGATTGAGGGTTTCAGTTCTATACTCGCTTTTGGCTGGAGCTCCGTGGGCTCTCCACAGGGATAATTCACAACATGGCAGCAGGCTTCAGTCAGAGTGAGCAAGCAAGAGAGAGCAAGATAGAAGCTAGATCTCAACTGACATCACATCACTTTTGCCATTTTCTATTTGCTAGAGTGTTTTTAATTTAAAGCAATTACAGACTTATAGAAAGGTTGCACAGGTTACAAAGAACTTCCTTGTGAGTACTTGAAAGTAAGTTGTCAAAGTGACACCTCATTACCCCCAAATATTTCCCACAAACAAGGACTTTCTCTTACATAACCACAATGAAACCATCAAAATTGGGAAATTCACATAATAAATTACTACCATATAACCCTTACATCATAATCATTCCATCAATTGTAGTAATAATGTTCTTTATAGCAAAAGGATCCAGCTGAGAATCCTCAGTTTTTCCTTGAATTTCATGACCTTGATACTTTTGAAGCTTATAGGCCAGTTATTTTATAGAGTGTATCTCAACTTGCATTTGTCTGATGTTTCATTATGATTAGATTCAGGTTATGTAGGAATATCACAGAAGTAATGCTGTGTTCTCATTGCATCCTGTCAGGTGACACATGATTTTGATCTGTCCCTTTACCAGCGATCATCATTTTGATCAATTGATTAAGGGAGTGTCTGTTGGTGTTTTCCATTGTAAAGTAGCTTTTTCCTCCTTTGTAATTAAACTGTTTTGTGGGGATGTGCTTTGAAACCATGTAAATATCACATTCCTCATCAAACTTTATGTAACTTATTGTAGCAGCATGGGCTCATGATTTCCTTTTTTATTCAATGGGTTATAATCCATTACTATTATATATTTTGAGATTCCAGTTGCCCCTGATTTGGTGAGTGGGAGCCCCATGTAGATGCTCTTTATACCCCACTTGGCTACAGCACCCCAAGGTAGGTCCCCCTCTGTATGGACTCCCTCTTTACCCGACTTGGCTTTTGACACCATGCGATGAGCTGCCTCCCCTACCCTCCTGGCTTAGTCCTCCGCCTTGCTCACCACCTGGTGGCTTTAGGACTAAATTGTTCAGGAAGGGGAAAGTATTTTAACCATGCTTCTACTGCTGTTCCTTGGATTAATTCCTGATATTGATAAAGCATTTAAAATCATTTTCTTTTGTTATTTTTTTGTTCCCATTGGATATAAATTGATTGCCACTTTGATATGATAATTATTTATTTAACTTAAGCTAGTTAAGTGATTCTATTACTATACTACATAATCCAAACTCCTTTAACATTTATATCTAGATTCTGTCTAGCCTTCAGTCCTCCTTTTGCTGCTATTAGAATGTTTTCAAGTTCCTATATCCCTTGTAAAAATATAGAACTTTCCTGCATCTTTTATGTTTTATCCTTTTTTTTTTCCTGTGCTCTGTAAAACAAGAGCTCTATAGGTAAAATAGAAAAAGCTGAGTGTTGAATATTAAAGATTAATAAATATTTTAGGACATATTTCCCATGCACATACTTACAGATACTCTTGATGCTCTCAGCTCACTTAAAACTCACATACCACACAAACATTAGTATATAACAGTCAAATTTGGGGCAGGGAGGAATAATGAATATTATCAATTTTACTGACTTTATTCTTCAGAAGGCAAAAGTGGATGTGATACAATAGGAGAGCAGAGATGAGTGATAAAATATTTCAGCTTGTTTGACCTTCACCATCCCTTACTGCTTAGGCAAATCCCAGTGCTTTCACTAGTGTTTTCAAATCCCTGGTATTTCATACTAAGCAAAAGTGAATGGTTTTTCTACTGTACCCCACAACCAATAATAAAATAAACATTTTACACATATAAAATACATACGGCTTCCTGTTGCTTTTCCTCTTAATGTGTTTATTCCTATATAGATTGACTTAAAGTTTTCATTTCTGACTTGTTCATTTTAATGCACATGCATGTTGTTTTTCTTAATGTGAATACTCTTTGAAATGGGCAGGTAAGCCCCCTGAGCTGTCTCCACTGGTCTGTGCAAAATATGGTTGGGTCACAGTTGAATGTGATATGCTGAAGTGCTCCAGCTGTCAAGCTTTTCTCTGTGCCACTTTACAACCAGCTTTTGATTTTGACAGATGTAAGTATAAAGTACAAATTACATTTTTCTCCATATTCAAAAGATATCTATACTAGTTTTTCTGAAATGACCAGTTACTTGTGTTTGATCAAAGGATGTGTACTTCTGTATATAACAAGGTGAATTTGTGATTGTCTTCACCCTAATTACTAGCTTTAGTCATTACTTTTTTTTTTTTTTTTTTTTTTTTAAAGCTCAGCTACTTTAGAGTGAACCTGACTTTGTGTATTCTGGGAAACTAACAGCAGTATGTTTATTTTATAGTTCCGAAATTTATACTTAGGCTAAGAGACACAGGACTTTTATGAAGGCTCACATTTTGGAATGCCTGCCTTATAAGATACATGATATCTCCTTTGTTATTGCTTTTAGAATCTTGATTTAGAACTTGTTTTGTGAAAAATATTAAGATGATTCAGTTGCTAATATTTCATATCTTTAAAATTTTTCTGAGTTATTTTAATTCTTAGTTGTATCTATACTCTTAAAGGCTTTTGGCCATTGGATTTTGAATCTATATAAGGCATTGTTTTTAAGGCATTGTTACCTATGTGGGTTTCAGATAAGGAACGATGTGCTGAGCTGAAGAAAGCCTTGTGTACTGCCCATGAGAAGTTCTGTTTCTGGCCAGACAGCCCCTCTCCAGGTACTTATTTACAGAATTTCCCATTTACCATCTCTTCTTGGCCAATGTGGGGTTTTTTTGTTTTGTTTTTTTGCTTGTTTGTTTATTTGTTTTTAATTGGGGTATAGTTGCTTTACAATGTTGTGTTAGTTTCTGCTGTACAGCGAAGTGAATCAGCTATATGTATACATATATCCCCTCTTTTGGATTTCCTTCCCATTTAGGTCACCACAGAGCATTGGGTAGAGTTCCCTATGCTATACAGCAGGTTCTCATTAGTTATCTATTTTATACATATTAGTGTATATATGTCAATCCCAATCTCCCAGTTCATCCCCACCCCCAGTCATTGCATTTCTCATATTTTCTTTTTTTTGCAAAAATCTAGCCTTTGAAGTTTCTTTTTCCTCCTGTCTATTTGCGCTTTACAAGAGAACTAATATTCATTCACTTATTGTGTTATTTATTAAGTGCATTTGACATGCCAAAGGTTTAATTGTGCATACATTATCCCGTTTAATCCTCTCAGGGGCCCTGGGAGGTAGATATCAACCTGATTTTTAGGTGAGGAAACTGAGAATCAGAGATTTTTTTTTTTTTACTATTTTATTTACTTATTTATTTATTTATTTATTTATGGCTGCGTTGGGTCTTTGTTGCTGTGCACGGGCTTTCTCTAGTTGTGGCAAGCGGGAGCTACTCTGCGTTGTGGTGCGCAGTCTTCTCACTGCGGTGGCTTCTCTTGTTGTGGAGCATGGGCTGTAGGCACGCAGGCTCAGTAGTTGTGGCTCGCAGGTTCTAGAGCGCAGGCTCAGTAGCTGTGGTGCACGGGCTTAGTTGCTCCATGGCATGTGGGATCTTCCCAGACCAGGGCTGGAACCTGTGTCCCCTGCATTGACTGGCGGATTCTTAAGCAGTGTGCCACCAGGGAAGTCCCGAGAATCAGAAGTCTTAAAACCAGCTAGTGAGGAGCCATGACCATGGTTTTATCTGATTTCAGACTCTCTGCTTTTCCCACCAGAGCAAACAGCCCCATGTTCTACCCAGGCTTCCTGGTACTCTAATGGCACTAATGGTGGCAGTTAAATATGGTTCAGTTGCTAAAGAAGACTCACAGGACCCCACATGAGAGTGATTACAAATCTACAGTTTATTACAGTAAAACAGCACAATAGATCAGTAGCATTGAAGTAAGGATATCATCACAGCCAAAGACTGCCCCATGGTAAGGGGTCTGGAGAGGCCAGGTGCAGGTTACTCTTGTCCTCGTATAAGGGCTGTGGCAGTATGCACTCTCTCGAATCAGAAACCACTGATGTGTGCACAAAATGCTTCAGAACAAGGGAGCCCAAGATGTAGTCTCAAGTGGGATTTACTTTTATTTTGCTGGTCGTGTTGGCATATTCCTGCTGAGTAACCAACCTCAACAGCCGAGCCTGCCAGGGGGCTCACCAAGACCAGGGGCAAAACTCTTTGGACCCATGGTTACAATGCAGCACTATTAATCCATATATTTCATGCTTGACCAGAAATCAGCACCATGTAGGTATGTTTTTTATTTCAGTAGGACAGCTCAGGCTAATTCCAGGGTCACTGATGCCCAGGAATATTCCATGAGTGACCACTAAGAGGAAAAAATAGTTGGAAAGTGACCGTAGAGTGCCATCTACTGATATATGAAGAGGTGATAGAAAAGGAATTATTAAGAAATAGAATTTTTAAAGTGAAAATGACTGTATAACAAGGATTTCCTGCTGTTGGCCTAGCTGTTTCACTGTGTAGTATAACAAAACTCAGTCCTATGCGTATTTGAACCTTCTCTGTCCAGTACACCCAGGGCAGAGATAGATTCTCTATCTTCTAAGGCCTATGTTGGTGGTTGCGAACTCTTGCTACCATGCACTCTACTTTCTTTCTTTCTCTTTTATTTTTTTTTGCATTTTAATTTTTTTGTACAATTTTTAAAGGTTACTTTGCGTTTACAGTTATTACAAAATATTGGCTGTATTTCCCATGTTGTACAATACACTCTACTTTCTTGGTCCCATTTGTGACTTCAGCTACCACCTACTTGAAGACTTCTGACTTCTATTCAGATCTCTCTTTTGAACTTGACTCATATTTTCAACTACCTTCTAAACATTTCCACTTAAAATCTTACAGGTACCTAGAACTCAAAATATACAAAACTGATTTCTTCATCTTATACTTAAAACTTTATTCACTTCTTACGTTGTCTCCATCTTGGTAGATGTTGCTTACCTCCCCCTCCAGTTATGCTACCCAAAAACCTGAAAGTCACCTTAGATGCCCCTCCTTATCATCACCAGCTGGTCCTACCCATTCTGCCTCCTAAATAGATCTCAAATATGACCTTCCAATTATATCATCCCTTGATTTGGTTTTTTAACATTCAAGAGACTTTTGTGTGGAGAAAGAAACACCTCAACTATTTATACTTTAGTGCTTGCATTTATTAAGCATATCTAATAAAATTGTGAAGGTAATTTTCTTCTAACATTTACCAATAATTACAAACTAAATTAAATCCCTGTAAACATTTTAAATTACAGTTACTAATTTATTAGGACTGATTATTTTGAGCATACCATATACTGTAAAGTAGACAAAATATACACCGACATTAATTGTAAAACACATATTTAAACTTATGTGAAGACATTTTCATGATGGGATTAATTTCTTCTCTGTTCACTCTTTTCCCTTCATAGGTTTTTACTGGTACTTTCTTAGGGTTGTAACAATCAGACCAAATCCTGAATTAGAAGATGATCAGATAGGTGTTGGGACCTGGTTTCTTCTCCCAAGTTTTGTTAAACCAAAGCCACTGGTCATCAGGACATGTTTCCTTTTTATTATTAAACCTCACTTTTTTAAAGTCCACACCTTTCTCATTGATTTCAGTTTTTTATTACCTGACTTTTCTAGTAAAATGATGCACCTTTTAAAATTAATGACGTTTTTTTGACCTATTTGGTTGCTTGCAACAACTTTAAATAATTTTTTTTTAATTTATTTGTTTATTTTTGGCTGCGTTTGGTCTTCATTGCTGTGCGCAGGCATTCTCTAGTTGCGGCGAGCGGGGGCTACTCTTTGTTGTGGTGCGCGGGCTTCTCATTGCGGTGTCTTGTCTTGTTGCAGAGCATGGGATCTAGGCATGCGGGCTTCAGGAGTTGTGGCACGAGGGCTCAGTAGTTGTGGCTCACGGGCTCTAAAGGGCAGGCTCAGTAGTTGTGGCACATGGGCTTAGTTGCTCCGCGGCATGTGGGATCTTCCCAGACCAGGGATCGAACCCATGTCCCCTGCATTGGCAGGCGGATTCTTATACTGTGCCACCAGGGAAGTCCCAACTTTAAATAATTTGATAAACTCTTAAGGAATATTTTGTTGCCCTTGAATACAGAAAGTGTCTCTTTATTTTATTTTTAACCTTTTGAGTAATTTCTAAAATTGTGGAGTGTTTCAAGTATAGAAAAAATTGTAGATAATAATAATATAAGAAACATTTCTGTATCTACCACCCAACCCCACCTAATACTAACATTTTGCTATCCTTGCAAAACCACCCCACCCTGCTTTCTTTCTGTTAATCAGGAAGAATTACAGATACAGCTGTGTAGTCTTCCCCAATCTCATTCCCTGCCTCTATGTCCTGTAATAACTACTATCCTGAATTTGGTGTCCATGATTTGCTTACATGGTTTCTATGTCTACAACATTTACATGTATCTAGAAGCAATATATATGGCACTATTTATTTGTTTTAAAATTTTCTATATATGTTATTCTGTATATATTCTGCAACCTACTTTTGTAGGGGGAGTCAACTTTTTTTAAATTAATCCATGTTGTCACATGTAGCATGTTTGAAGCTTTATAATAAGTAGGGCCATCTAAAATTTTAGTCTTCTAGGAGATGAGGGATAGTGTTTATCTAGTTAACTTTCCGTTTGGGAAAACCAGCTTATTCATTTTAGAACCTCCTGTGAAACCCTCTTTCTACATGATCGTTGTGTGTGACTATAACTTGAACACCCTTTTTACCAAGTTATGTGTCATCACAAGTGCTTATCAATCCTTCCTGTACTTGGTACACTTCCTACCTACTCTGATTCTATTTAGCATATTCGCTCTTCCCTTCTCTGCTTACACAGATTTTGAGCTTTTAGATGTATAGACTACTGTTTTTCATAAAATTTGGGAAGTTTTCAGTTACTATGTCTTCAGATACTCTTTCTGCCCCTTTCCCTGTCTTTCTTCTGTGTCTCCCATTATGCAGATGTTGGTGTGCTTGATAGTGTTCCTTCATTCAACATTGATGCTCCTTCTCTCCATCCTTATGCCACTCGTATCTTAGAGGTATTACTACTTTAAATCACCTTAATGTCTGCTAAGCTTATTTCTTTGCATCCAGACTGACCCCTTAGTCTCTGCTCTAAACTAATGCGTATTGTCTATAATATCACTTTCACTTCTTTCTTTTAAAAAATCTTCCAGTAGTTTCTCATCACATACATTAATAAAATCATGGTCTGGCTGCTGTCTATACTTTAACCTTCTCTCCGACTAGTCTCCCCACAGGAATACTGTGTTCCAACCCTGTGAGACTATTTAGAATTCCCCACATGTGCTATCCTCTAGGGCTTTACTTTTACACACTGTTGTTGGTCTTTCCAATTCAGCTTAGACCTGACTTCTTCTGAGAAACCTTTCCTGAGACTCTGCTTTTTAAACATAATCTCAGGGACTTTCCTGGTGGTCCAGTGATTAAGACTCCATGCTCCCAATGCAGGGGGCACAGGTTTGATCCCTGGTCTGGGAACTAAGATCCCGCATGCTGCACAGTGTGGCCAAAACATAAACATAATCACAAAAGTACTATCACAGCTCTATCCAAAAAAATCAGTAATTTCTTTTTCTTTTATTGTTTATTTTTCCAGCTTTATTGAAGTATAATTGACAAAATTGTAAGATATTTATAGTATGCAATGTGATGATCTGATATACATATACACTGTGAAAGGATTTCCCTGCCCCCATCAAGTAAATTAATTCTTTTTTGAAAATAGCATTATGGGGTTTCTAGGAACCAAAGTATAGTATTAGAGTGAGATGATAAGGATTTTAAATATTAGGGCATTTGATTCTGGGACTCAAGAAATTGTAATCATTTTAAGACCCAAAGTACTATAAGTTTAGCTCTATCAAATGATATTAAAAACCATACTGTAATCATTTTGTTGTTGAGAAATAAAAATCAGTACTCTGATAACTGATCTTTTAGCATCAGAAAATTAATATTATTTGATAATAGCAAATATCTATTGGTAGGAGTAATGAGAAATCTGTAAATTATGTGAGATATTGTCTCTGCCCTTAAGGAAAATAAAACACTATTGAGATTAAACCTAAAAACAATACCTAAAACAATCCTAAAAAACAAGTGATAAATAATGATGATATTGATGAAGTAACTGTGATACACAGTACTTACTGTGCACTGGGAACTATTTTTAGCACTTCAGTTACATTATTTTAATTGATTATCACAAGTCTAGGTGTTATTGTTAATTTCTTAATATCATCGAATATCATCATTTTACATTTCCCCTGTTCTTCTATACATGCTTTTTATTTTTTATAGTTTGTACCAATATAATCTCCCAGTTTACTTTTTCCACAGATCGATTTGGGATGTTGCCATTGGATGAACCTGCGGTTCTTGTTAGTGAATTTGTAGATCGTTTTCAAAGCCTTTGTCACTTGGACTTCCAGCTTCCTTCCCTGAGGCCAGAGGACTTAAAAACTATGGTGAGTTTTTCTTGGCTAGCATACAGTGGCCTTCAGTTGTCTCCAGCATGAAGCATTTCTTTTAATGACAAGAGGCTCTAGATAGCTAAGAAGAGAACTACTTGTTTGTCTCTTAACTGACCTTTTTCAATCTCTACCGTAAAGAGGACTTGAGGGTTTAAATAAGTGAGTTCCATTTAAACTTTTAGATATGATTCTTTAAGTGGCGTAAATTCAATTTTATCTCAATTTGTTACTTAACTATTTAACAGAAGATACTGAAATGTGGCTTCATATGGTTAATCGCATACCATTTTCCCAAAGAAAGTGCTGGAGAAGTTATAAACTCCCTTTTCCCTTGTAAATAGAAATTTTGAAATGCTCTGTCCTATCTGCACTTTGAAACTGAATATTTACTGTCCCATTTCATTATCCTGTGGGTATTCTGTCAAGACAAACTTTACTGTAGGAAATAGAAGCTATGATTTTGCTTCAAGTTGAGAAGCTATTATGGATTTTAGCACCAAACTGTTAGCCTCTGATGCCTGTTATAAATATCCTCCTGTCTCTAGCCAATGAAAGTTTTTTCACCCTGTCATAGTGCTTTCTTATTCTTAGAACAAAAGTAAAGACTGTGGCAAGCTCTTTTGTGGTGTCAAAAGTAAATTCATTGCCAGGCCAAGAAATTAGTAGTAGTCTGTTGTGATTATTTGGGTTTGAAATTTACAGGTTTCAGGGAAAATATGCAATTGGTAATTTGAAAACAAGTTAGTACTAAGAAAAGATGTGGTAGTTCCAGGAACACTGCCCCTTTCTCAATCAGCAGATCCAGGGCAGTTCAGAAAGCTTCTGTGTGATACCTGAGCCTGTGCTGGATAGTAAGTCTTCTCCAGTGAAGAGAATTGTCTTCGTGTTTGTCATTTTTTTCATGATTTTTGCCTTGTACCACCTAGGTACATCATTATCTATGACTTTTCATGGTGGTTGAAACTTTAAGTCTTTTCTCTTGGTTCCTTTGTAGTGCTTGACAGAAGACAAGATCAGTCTTCTCCTGAACCTGCTTGAAGATGAACTTGATCACCGAACTGATGAGAGAAAAACTGCAACCAAACTAGGTTCAGACATCATCCAAATCCACGTCACTTCCTGTATTCTCTCCCTGTGTGGCTGGGCGTGTAGGTTAGTGAATTTGCCTGGGGACGTAAACTGTGACAACATTATATACCCATACACAGCAGTTACTCCTAGCATTTGGAGATCACATGGTGTTGCCTGTGAGAAAAACAGTGACAAAGAAAAACTAAGGGGGTGGAGGAGGGATAGGAAGAATTAGTAACAAAACCAGAATTAGAACTCAGGAATTCTTGAACACACCTGAACTTTGTTTCTTTTACTATCACTTCCCAGCTGGGAATTCGTGTTCCTATAAACAGTGAAGCTCCTTTCTAGTTTTAGAAAGGAAAAATCAGTTTAATTGATAAAAACTACGGAAGGAAGCACCAGCTGGAACCCTCTAGGCCCCAAGTTGGTGTCTGCATTCCAGCTGCTCAGTTCAGCACAGACTCCCTCTGAGACAGAAGACTGTCAGACCAATTTTGATTTACTTTAAATATGCTTTCTTTGGTAGATTAAGCAATACTTTTCATTTACACGGAAAAACTTTAAAAGGGACATGAGAAATTTATAAAACTTACCTTTAAAATAGGCTTGCCATAGAGAGCATGCTAAGACCCCTAGATCTTTCTGTAGGAAATACGTGAGAGATGACGAAGCTGGGTCCTAGCATCGGAGGACGGGGCCCTGAGAGGAGGTGGTTCCCAGCCCACTGGCCTGTTGCAGAGATTTGTTTGATGAGATGAAGCATACTCACAGATCATTATGCATAGTCCCTTGAAAATGTTATCCTCTGAGAAAACGCACTTTTTTTTCTATTCCTACCTAGTTCTTCGTTGGAACCCATGCAGCTCTCCCTGATAACATGTTCACAGTGTATGAGGAAGGTGGGGCTCTGGGGCTTCCAGCAGATCGAGTCATCCATGACCGACCTGGATGCCTCCTTTGGTCTGACCAGCTCCCCCATCCCAGGCTCTGAGTGCCGGCCAGAGCGCTTCTCTCTGGTGCCTGAGTCTCCTCGGAGGATGATGACTCGGAGCCAGGATGCCTCGTTTTCCCCAGGCTCAGAGCAGGTATAGACTTAGTTGGCTTGTTTGGGGCGGACTTTTTATTTATTTTTTCAAATTTTATTCTGTTTTTTAAAAAATATTTATTTATTTATTTGGCTGTGCCAGGTCTTAGTTGCAGCGCACAGGATCTTCGTTGAGGTGTGTGGGATCTTTTAGTTGCGGCATGCGGGCTCTTAGTTGCGGCATGTGGGATCTAGTTCCCTGACCAGGGATCGAACCCGGGCCCCCTGCATTGGGAGCATGGAGTCTTAACCACTGGACCACCAGGGAAGTCCCAGGGTGGACTTTTTAAAAACAGCATTCTTACCAAAAGTGTTGTTGGCAGAAAAGTTGGAAATTAACTTAGGTTATATAATTAACTTAGGTTAAGCTTCACTTATAACCGCATTGATCAGAATATTACAGAGTGGTTTTATCACCAGTTGCAATGGAGATGCTAAATTCATTATTTTGTATAGAAATCTAATATTCTTTGAAGAGTTTAGTTATGCAGACAGTTCAGAAACTAAATTCTTATAGTTTTAAAAATATTAGCTTTCACATGCTTCTAGAAATATTTCTCCTGACTGTAGTCATTAATGTCATTAGGGTACTTCCATCATCTCCCCTTTTCTTCAGGCTGAAAGGAGCCCAGGTCCCATTGTCTCTAGAACTCGAAGCTGGGACTCTTCCAGTCCTGTCGACCGTCCTGAGCCAGAGGCCGCTAGCCCCACCACCAGAACCCGCCCAGTGACCCGAAGCATGGGAACAGGAGACACCACTGGCCTGGAAGTGCCATCTAGTCCTCTTCGGAGAGCCAAACGGGCTCGCCTCTGCTCTTCCAGCAGCTCGGTGAGTCCACCTGCGTGTGTGGAGGCCCCTGAGCACAGCAGCGCCCAAGCCCTCACCGTGCAGCACAGAGAAGCAGGCGTGAGCTGAGCCTGGTCCTGTGGCTACAAGGAGGCCATGAGAATAAGTTTAAAGGTGGGACAGTTGGGTGACCAGAGGGAAAAAAAATTTAAGGGTTTTGCCATTTGTTTCTTTGGGACGTCTTCTGGCAACGTAATAAATTTGTCTTGCCCAAGGGACAGTAGTGAGAAAAGAGGATAGACCTGATAAGGGATGGTTTAACACGAAGGGAGTAGAAGAATTTTAAAAGTGAGAGGGAAATAACATAGGCGAAGTTTAAAGGAGAACATAAAACTAGAAATGTGGGCATTGTGAGATTCTGGATTTGACAATTTTTTTTTTTTTTTTTTTTTTTTTTTTTTTTGGCTGTGTTGTGTCTTCGTTTCTGTGCGAGGGCTTTCTCTAGTTGTGGCGAGCGGGGGCCACTCTTCATCGCAGTGCGCGGGCCTCTCACTGTCGTGGCCTCTCTTGTTGCGGAGCACAGGCTCCAGACGCGCAGGCTCAGTAGTTGTGGCTCACGGGCCCAGTTGCTCCGCGGCATGTGGGATCTTCCCAGACCAGGGTACGAACCCGCGTCCCCTGCATTGGCAGGCAGATTCTCAACCACTGCGCCACCAGGGAAGCCCGACAATTTATAGTAATGCCTCCCTGAACTTACATAGTATCTGCCCTTCATTAACACGGATTCCTCTTCCTCCTCTCTCAGGACACATCTTCCCGAAGCTTCTTTGATCCCACTTCTCAGCATCGAGACTGGTGTCCTTGGGTGAATATCACATTTGGAAAAGAAACCAGGGAGAATGGTGGAACCGAGGTAGATGCCAGCACCCCGGCAGAGCCAGGCTGGAAGGCAGTGCTGAACATCCTCTTGGCCCACAAAGAGTCTAACCAGCCAGCTGAAGCCGACTCCATGGTGAGATAAGCCACTGCCCCGATCATGTGCAGCACTTCCTGTTTATGGGATGAGGAGAAGAGGCTGCTCCTATAATTAGCACCCTGCCTGCCCACAGCTTTCATAAGTCAAGGTAGACTCAGTCTGGGTTCATCCTAGAGAACAGGCATGGGACTGGTTCATTCTTTCTGCAGTTTAGCATATGGCATTCCACCAAATTCTGATAAATTCTTTGTCTTCCCCACTCAAATGACTCGAAGTAGAAAAGGAATACAGAAACAGAAAGAGATAACAGGCTGCTGCCAGTGTTGCAGAGCAGCTGCTCTTTCCATCTGAGTCACTGTCACTTGCACTTGGAGCCTGGCCGTTAACTTAGCTGTCAGGACGGATCACTGTCCTCTGCCACCACGACCTCGATTTCATTCCTCATGGTGGGCACGTGACTTTGCTGTGTTCCGCGGCCCCAGCCTTGTGCACTGACCCTCAGCTGCCATCACAGTAATGACTGCTGCTGGTGACCCTTGTGGGTAAATGCAAACCTGTCATGACAGCTGAGAAAACAACTCAAGTGTTTGCTCTGTGCAAAGGGCGGAAGTGAGAGGAGGGTGGGCATCAAGAAATCGCAAAAACTGCATTCTCTTTCCTTTACTGGCTCATTCCCAAATTTGCCATGTAACCTGCTTAGTGTAAATATAATAATTTCTGACCTCTGTTCCCTCCAAGGACAAAGTAAAATAATACTTGCCAGCAGATGTTTATCAGAAGCATTCCCAGATTCATGGTTTTGTAGGGTCACAGAATTCCACTGGAGGGAGCTATAGTGATGCTAGAAGCCGAAGAATGTGCATTCAGGGGCTTCCCTGGTGGCGCAGTGGTTAAGAATCTGCCTGCCAATGCAGGGAACACGGGTTCGAGCCCTGGTCTGGGAAGATCCCACATGCCGCAGAGCAACTAAGGCTGTGCGCCACAACTACTGAGCCTGCGCTCTAGAGCCTGCAAGCCACAACTACTGAAGCCCGCGTGCCTAGAGCCTGTGCGCTGCAACAAGAGAAGCTACTGCAATGAGAAGCCCGCACACCGCAACGAAGAGTAGCCCCCCCCAAAAAAAAAAAGAGTAGCCCCCGCTCACCGCAACTAGAGAAAGCCCACATGCAGCAACGAAGACCCATTGCAGCCAAAAATAAATAAATTAATTAATTTAATTTAATTTAATTAATTTGGGGGGGGCGCCGTACTGCGTGGCATGCGGGACCTTTGAAGGTCCGTTTTAGCAACTTGTCTTTTAAGATTCCCCACAGCTGCTGTGACTGGGAAGTACGAAACTTAGAGGCTCTGCAGTAAAGGATCTTGAAGTTAGAAAAAAATTTATACTATTTTTCAACTTAAATCTCTTTCAGTTGTGTCACTGTATTAACTAAATTGCCCTCAGTCACAAGTAAGAGTTCAAACTTTTCCCCCCTGGAACTTTATTTTATTGAGACATTCAGCCGCAAAGAGTATAAGAAAACAGTGAAAATGTCATCTTCTGTCAGAAATTGGAGTGAACTTTATGGATTATCTTGCTAGATATGTTTGTGCTCTCACTGAGACCCTGTGCTTTTCACTATGACTCTCAAAGGCGGAGAGAACCAAGTGTTCTGCTTCACTGAGAACTTTTATCTTTTAGTGAACTGTTTTGTCTCCCTGTAACACCATTTCTCAGAATCTCAGGTCACTTCACAGGCATGATCAAGTGGCAGTGAGATTCTTCCTATTATTAGCTCTGCTGGCTAAATCATGAATCTGAGAAGGCCAAGGTCATAGTTTAAACTCTTAAGGATCATTTAACTTTGTTTCATTCCTTGGCCTGAGATTATACTGTTAGCACCAGCTAGGCATCTTGTAAATATGAATCCTTGTTCACAAGAGATGATGAATAGGGCCAGTTCAGCATCACAGATGCGAAATCAGTGCAAAATGTGTGCTGCACTGATGCTGGGTCACAAGTGTCATCCTCACATTCAAAGATTAGGACACATACAGATGCTTGGAGGAGGACGTAAGCCATATTTTAGAGGCTCCGAGTATGTTAGCAGTAATCTAACAGTAGACTCAAGCTTCTTGATTTTTAGTCTGGCTTTAGGTGTATATTATATGTAGCATAATATAAGATTAACTGGTTTTACTCACTGCTAGACATACGTAGATCATTGTGGGAGAAATTTACAGACCACGCCTTAAAGCTATTACCCATCCTTTGTCTCTATAAAAGAATTTAATCTCTAATAATGAGCTTTTCTATTTATAGAGTCTCTCTGAGAAATCAAGGAAGGTATTCCGAATATTCCGGCAGTGGGAATCTTTATGCTCATCCTGAAGATATTCCAGCCCTTCCTGCAGAGAAGTGGAATGAGTGGCTTTGAAAAATGAAACCTGAATTCCCTTTTGAGCAGCTGATGCTAAGTTTTTCTCCGTTCTGGTTTAATCATAAGGAGCCCCTGCCCTTGCAAAGGTATGCATGTCATCATCTGCATCTGACTGAGGGGAAAACCTGTTTGCAACACAGGGATGTGGGCTGGGAGAGGTAGGGCGACCCTGGCTCTGTTAAAGGGGTGCGTGGTTCCAGAGCTCAACGGAGGACCCAGGGCTCCTTACGAAACTCGACGGAGGACCCAGGACTTGAGCATTTTTAGTGTCTTTAGTGGGGACAGTGTTTTGAGGATTCATATCCCAGGAATACGTCAGTATGTGTTAATAAAATATTTGTTAAGATTCTTACAGCTGGAGAACTGTTTTCCTCCTTGTCTAATGGGCTGACATAAAGGAAGTTGAGACTGAGAAAACTACAGTGGAGCAGTAAACAAAGGCAAAATTTCAGTTTTCAGATTGGCTGCAAAGCCTAGAATTTATTTGTGATTCTAGTCAAAGAAGTATTCCTAAACCAGAGACAAGACATTGTTCATTATATCACCAGGAGATCTCCTGATGTGTTATAGTGAATGGTAAGCTGATAATTTTCTCTCTTCACTTTGATAATAACAGAATAAGAGACTATAACAAAGGGAGGAAGGCTCTTCAGAAGAGACCCCTCTCCATGCGCCTTCTAATGCAAGGCTCCCCTGAGTGGGGCTCCCCAAGGCTCTTTCACTGCTGGTGGAGAGCATTGGTGTCCATGGTGGAGAAGCTGACCCTGACCTGCCCCAACTAAATAGACTACCCACTGAGAAAGTGACCATGAAGGAAACTAGCTATTCTCCAGAATGTCGTACTTTCTTTTAGTGACTGTGGTTGGTTGGTTTTATAACTCACTTCTTTTATACTGAAGTATTTTAAAGAACATATATAATATAATATTCCACCCATGCTAAACTTCAGGTTATAGCTCTAAAAAACAGAACATTTTTTCTATGTACTACAGCCAAAAAAATTAATAATCCCTTAATATCATCTAATACCCAGTCCATATACAAAATTCCCAATTGTTCCAAAAATGTCCTTTACATTTGATTTGTCCAAACCAGGATCCAATTCAAGATCATGGGTTGCATAAATCTCTTTAGTCTAAAGGACAGTCCCTTTTTCTCATATATGTCAGATTTAAAATTTGTCATTTTTCAATCCTGACTTTTTAAAAGGGTAAATAGTGTTGATATCTTTCCTAAATCAAGCCTCCATCCGTGGATAAGCCTGTTAGAGGCTGCTTCCAAGTTATTTTTCTAGGGGTGCTCTTTTGCCTTTGGCACTAATGAAAGGCTTGACTGTTCATTCTCCAGTCTCCATGGTCCCCTTGGAGGCTGATTAGTGGGCAGCTCTCTAATGAGAGCTTCTGGAATGAGACTTCTGGCCCAGGGTGGGAAGCCATTTGCTGACAAGTGACTATGTAGAAGTCTGCTCACTAGAAGCTCATAGCCTCTAGATCATGGTTTCTTAAGGAGTAGTGTAGAATCATTAACACAAGGTATTCAAATGGACTACAAGCCTAAGTTTCAGTTTATAATAATGTGGGGGTTTTTTTTGTCTTTCCATTACAATTTTTGATTTTGACCTCCCTCCAAAAAATGTTTTTACTTTTCTTTAAAATAGGCGAAGTTCCACACTTTTTTTGGTTTTGTGTTTTTTCAATCATAAATGGAAGCAGATTGGGATAGACTTGATGTGACTCAAGAAACATTAAGTTTCTTCCATGTGTGTGGCACTGTCCAAGCCCTTATATAATGCAAAGGTAAGTGACCACCTGGTTTCCACCCTCAAGAAGTTTATAGTCCAGGGACTTCCCTGGTGGTGCAGTGGTTAAGAATCCACCTGCCAATGCAGGGGACACGGGTTTGACCCCTGGTCCGGGAAGATCCCACATGCCGCAGAGCAACTAAGCCCACATTCCACAGCTAGTGAAGCCTAGAGGCCGTGCTCCACAATGAGAAGCCCGTGCACCGCAACAAAGAGTAGCCCCCGCTCGCCGCAACTAGAGAAAGCCCACACGCAGCAACAAAGACCCAACACAGCCAAAAATAAGTTTAAAAAAAAAATGTTTATAGTCCAGCCTGGAAGATACGTTTGTACATAAATGTTACACAAGACAAACAGTGCTAAATACTCCAGGAGTATAAAAGAATTCTCATCTTTTGAATATATGGAATTGTAGAGAACTGGGGGGAAGGTGTGGATTTGGCCTGGGCCTTGGAGATGAGCTGGAGATGTATGCGCCATGAGAACAGGGACCTTGTCTGTCTTGTTCATCATCTCAACACTTAAAACTGCCCTGCACATGGTAGACTCTAAATACAAGAAGGATATTTGAGGCTGGAGGAACATTGAGCAAATGAGCAGAATTTCATATGTTCTTGAAAGAGTGGGTATTCTGCTGTGGCTAGAGCTTTCCATTGAGTAGAAGAGAAAGGATAAAAGAATACAAGTTGGGCCACTTTGGAGTCTGAGGACTTTGGTCTTGAATCTGTGGGAAAAGGGAAGCCGTTGAAGAATTTTTGAGCAGGGAAATGACGTTCAGGCTCAGGAAGATAATCCTGGTGTCTGTATAACGCGCAGTAGGGGAGACAGAGGAGTCTGAGTGAGGTGTGATGGCAGGGAAAATGGATGCCTTGATAGAAATGTCAGTGGTGACTTCAACGTCAGTTTGGGCGTGAGGAAGAAGGGAGGAGTCATGGATGGCCTTGAGGTTTGTGGCCTGCCCAATCAAGATAGAGAACTCAGGTGGGGAGGGAAGATAGTAGTTTTATTTTTACCATTTTGAGTTCAGTTATGTAAAAATATCTGTCTAGAAATGGTGTTTTAGAGGTCAGGAGAGGAGGGTTCATTGCATTAAAGTCAAGGATCATTGTTTCAAATGCTCAGAACCTATAGAATCTAAAGCCACATAGAGTGATGCTGTCAACCTCATGATCTCACAAGGATCTTAATGCCAGCCTGTTTAACAGTGTACCTGAGGGCTCCACACTACCTGTCAAGTTTATGGTGAATATACTACGAGGACGGACTGAGTATACTTTCAAATAGTAATGGGTGGTCTCAGATGGGGTGATGATTAATTTTACGTGTCAGTTTAACTGGGTTAAGTATGCCCGGATAGCTGGTAAAACATTATTTCTGGATATGTCTGTGAGCGTGTTTCCAGAAGAGATTAGCATTTGAGTTGGTAAACTTAGTAAAGAAGATCACCCTTGGACTTCCCTGGTGGCACAGTGGTTAAGAATCCGCCTGTCAATGCAGGAGACGTGGGTTCGAGCCCTGGTCCAGGAAGATCCCACATGCTGTGGAGCAACTAAGCACATGTGCCAAAACTACTGAGCCTGCACTCTAGAGCCCACGAGCCACAACTACTGAACCCATGCGCCACAACTACTGAAGCCTCCGTGCCTAGAGCCTGTGCTCCGCAAGGAGAGAAGCCACCAAAATGAGGAGCCCTCGCACCGCAATGAAGAGCAGCCCCCGCTCGCTGCAACTAGAGAAAGCCCGTGTGCAGCAACGAAGACCCAATGCAGACCAAAAAAAAAAAAAAAAAAAAGATCACCCTCAACAATGCAAGTGGGCATCATCCAATCCACTGAGAGCCTGAATAGAACAAAAAGGCTGAGGAAGGGCAAATTTGCTCTCTTCTTGAGCTGGGACCTCCATCTTCTCCTGCCCTGGGACATCGGAGCTCCTGGTTTTTGGGCCTTTGGAGTTGGACTGGGACTGAACCATTGGTTTCCTGGGCCTCCAAGCTTGCATATGGTGGATAATGGGACTTCTCAGCCTCTGTAATCACTTGAGCCAATTCACATAATAAACCTTTCTTTATATCTATATGTATCCTACTGGTTCTATTTCTCTGGAGAATCCTGACTAATACAGATGGGATTGAGCTCATGAGCGTCATTTCCCAAAGTGTTTGTTCTCTTCCACACACTAGGACATCACTTCAACCCCAGGCTCTTATTCATTCTTCTTGTGGGTTGTTCCTCTAGAAGTGTTTGGTTTGACCTTTCTGGTAACCCACTTTTCCTGATTTGATTCTTTATTTGAAAAATAATTTTTTTCTTTTGGCAGACTCTTTTAAAGAAGGAAATTGCCTAAACTTTTAATTTTGCTACTTTACTATCTTAAAGATTGCATTATAAATCATCATTATAAGGAATTTTCCCACTTGTACCTAGCCAGACCAGGTAGCTTATGGGGATACTGTGTAATCTCTGTGTTAACTGTCTCCTGCTGGCTCTCTCGCTGGTAAATAGAATTTCCAATACCTTCCTTTCTACCTCCCAGGTCAGAACCTTCTTTTGCAGTCTTGGTCCCGGGGATCAAGGCAGGTGGTGCCTTGAAGACCCCCAGCTGTTCAAGGCTATTCAGACTGCCTAGTTTGGCCAGCCCTGCCAACCTTCAGATTCTCCATGTATTATTTTTCTTCACTGAGACCTCTAGGATTCTATGTTTTGTTTTCACAGAAGTTGCATTTCCCATCCAAGTAGACTATGTTTTCTCAGAGGTTAAGACTGGAGCTCAAAGACATTTAATAACAAGCTCTGTCATACAGCTAGAATGTGGCAGAGCCACACTTAAACCCATGTTCCCCAGCCTTCTGTTCCTTCCATTATAACACAGCTTGGAATACCTTTCAGCACAGTGAGTCTACGATTTTCCTTTCCTGAACATAAAGTCGAGATCTGCCTCTCACAGTGGAAAGGAATATCTTACAACCATTCATGGGACACCAGTATCCAGAATGAGTTTCTCACCTGGCTCTTTTTAGATTTTAGCCAACTTGAATAGACTTACCAGGGGGAACATTCTCTTTAGGGGCTTTCCTCATTTACTCATCAAACTCCTAGACCAGCTGTGGCTGCTTCAGAGCCAGCTTTTAAATCCCTTGCACCCTTTTCCATCTTTGGAACAGAAACAGCTGCATGTACAGCTTGACCAAGAGCAAAAGTACAAACACTTCTTCCTCCTCAGTTTTCCTTGCTATTTTTAGTTTTATTCCTATTCTGGGTTTTCTTTGGCTTTATATAGCTGTTATCTGGGTCGGGTGACCCATGCCCTTGGAAGCGAATGCATCACCCGAGCCCTTTAATTAGAGACCATCAGTCTATCTTTATCCCACGCTCTCTTTTCTCTCATTGCTTCGTGGCTGAAGTGTTGGTGGTGGTTACTGTTTTTCTCTCCACAGAGCCTCTCTGGTTGACTCGACTGTCGTGTTGCTGAAGCCAGTTAGGAAGAGAGGGAAAGGGGAACTTGTATGGGGGCCTCTGGGGAGGGCTGGTAGGCCATGGAGATTGGTCATGTATCCGAAGATTATCCAAAGATTTAGACCACCTTAATATACTTTTCAGCTTTTTGTCCTTACGTCTGTCAGCTACCTAGCAATATCCTAGGATGAGATATGGAAAAAAAAAATGGACTATTTCCCAGGTAGGTCAATAAAAGCCCTCAAAAGGGTTGAAGTAAGGACATAAAATGTTAGACCTGGAAGGAATTCTAAGTTTACCTCCAGGTCCCTCACTGTTCTCATGAGGAAGCCAATGTCACAAAGGCAAAATCATTTTTAGCCTCCCCATCCATTTCCTAGCTGGTCTTGTCCAGCTTAACAAAACCAAAGGAGGAGAAAGAAATCTTGGGTGGCAGGATGGATTTTGAGCCGTTTTGAACTGGTAGGCAAATACTGCAGGTGGAGTCTGCGTCTTAGACCTGAGAGAGGAGAGAGGAACAGTCTAGAACAGGAGAACCTCTGAAAATTGATTTTACTACTACGACAAAGAGCTGTCACTCCAAGTACATATTAAACACTGCTTAGTGTTTAACCAAGCACTGTTCTAACACTGCCTCCAAAGCCTCTGTTCCCAACACTGTACTATCTGTCTCCTAACCAGGAACCTAGTTCAAAAGAGGGAAAGTTGGACTTCCCTGGTGGCACAGTGTTTAAGAATCCGCCTGCCAATGCAGGGGACACAGGTTCGATCCCTGGTCCGGGAAGATCCCACATGCTGCGGAGCAGCTAAGCCCATGCGCCACAACTACTGAGCCCACGTGCTGCAACTGCTGAAGCCTGCGCGCCTAGAGCCTGTGCTCCACAACAAGAGAAGCCACCACAATGAGAAGCCTGTGCACTGCAATGAAGTGTAGCCCCCGCTCGCCATAACCAGAGAAAGCCTGCGTGCAGCAACGAAGACCCAACACAGCCAAAAAAAAAAAAAAGAAAGTTACATACATGAAAGATGTTCGATACATGGTTACTTATAATAAGAAGTTGACAATAACCTAAACATCTAACAATTGGAGGGTGATTAACTACATAGAGTTTAAATTGGTGGAATATAATTTAAACTATTAAAATGGTAATTGTAATGATTCCGTTGGTGTGGAAAGTTGTTTGCAATACACATGAAAAACAATGACAGAGCATATATCTCCACTGTGATTTATATACCCATGACTAGAAGAAAACTTGAGAAAATGAAAAGCCAAATTATTAAAATGGGGTTATATAATTTTCTTTGGATTTTTTGGTTGTACATACTGTTTGTGCAATGAAAAGTTTTTTGTTTCCTTAATCTTTATAATTCGATAACCAGTAGTCTGTGGCCTAGCAAAGATTTCTGGTAAATTTTTTGTTCCCTCCTTAATCCATATCTAAAAGTTTTTATATTTTATTGTTTCTCCTGTACTTTTTGTATGCGTTTGATATAGGGTAGGTGAGAAACAATAGAAGTAATTAATAGCTTGAATTTAGCTTGAAAGCTGCAAAATATATTGCCTAGTTTTGGTAAATGTTTTTATGCAAACAAGTAAGAAAAAAACCATTCTTGGTAATTTACTAGCTCATACTAAATATCATTTTACACAGTTTATAGACTGAGCAGGAAAGCTACCTGTTCTATATCATATAGAGTAAGTCCCCTACATACGAACGAGTTCAGTTCTGAGAGCGTGTTCGTAAGTCCAATTTGTTCGTACGTCCAACAAAGTTAGCCTAGGTACCCAACTAACACAATTGGCTATATAGTACTGTACTGTCATAGGTTTATAATACTTTTCACACAAATAATACATAAAAAACAAACACAAAAAATAAAACATTTTTAATCTTACAATACAGTACCTTGAAAAGTACAGTAGTACAGTACAACAGCTGGCATACAGGGACTGGCATCGAGTGAACAGCAAGACAAGTTACTGACTGGAGGAGGGAGAGGAGGGGGGAGATGGTAGAGCTGAAGGACCGTCAGCAATAGGAGGTGGAGGGCAAGCTTCAATTTCAATCACGCCTGACATTGATGGCACAGGTTCTGGTTCCTTGCTAGATTCAATTCTATCTACCCTCTCGAAAAAAACAATCCAATGATATCTGGGTAGTAGGTCTTTTTTTCTCACCATAGATGACAGGGTAGCACTGTATTGCATTCTGAACGGCTGCTGGAACCTTCGTGTTCCATTCTACGTTCTGGTCCTGTGCCTCAAAAACTAACAGTGCCTCCTCAAATAAAGAAAATCTTCTTGCCATTTCCTGCATCATGAATCTCTTTGGCTCTTCAGTTACTTCTTCTTCCTCTTGTCTCTCTTTGTCCTTTCTCTGGGCCTCCAATTCCATTTTTTTGCTTCGATCCACTCTCTCAATTATTTTCACTTATGTTTCCATCGTTCTTGCTTGGCGCTCCTTAGCAGTACCAGCTACATCACTGCTGCTTTTACACTTGCTTCTGGACATCCTGGCTTGAAATAAAGAAGAGTACTACTGTACTCTATACAGTACTGTACAGTAAAGTATACAAAAGCACAACCACTTGTAGAGGATGCACTCATGTGACAATGTACGCCAGACACGTGAACTAACTTATGTGATTGGACATGCGAATGCACATTCGCATCTTTGAAAGTTTTCAGCTTGAAGGTTTGTATGTAGGGGACTTACTGTAGTAATAGAGGAGACATGCCCTCCTTTCCTCCCTTCCTCTATTCACCTTCAATCCACCTTCACTCGAGTGCAGAATCTAGTTAATCCTTTCTGAGCTGAGTATCTTCATAGCTGTTAAAAAAGAAATGGGTGGGGGCTTCCCTGGTGTTGCAGTGGTTGAGAATCCGCCTGCCAATGCAGGGGACACGGGTTCGAGCCCTGGTCTGGGAAGATCCCACATGCCGCGGAGCAACTGGGCCCGTGAGCCACAACTACTGAGCCTGAGCGTCTGGAGCCTCTGCTCCGCAACAAGAGAGGCCACGATAGTGAGAGGCCCACGCGCCGCGATGAAGAGTGGCCCCCACTTGCCGCAACTGGAGAAAGCCCTCGCACAGAAACGAAGACCCAACACAGCCAAAAATAAAAATAATAAATAAATAATAAATAAAAAATTAAAAAAAAAAACAAACAAACAAAAAAAAGAAATGGGTGCACACCAATGTTCAATGCAGCATTATTCACTGTAGCAAAGAGGTGGCAGCCTAAGTGTCCATGGAGGATGAATCGATAAAGAAAATGTGGGGCTTCCCTGGTGGCACAGTGGATAAGAATCCGTCTGCCAATGCAGGGGACACGGGTTCGAGCTCTGGTCCGGGAAGATCCCACATGCCGCAGAGCAACTAAGCCGTGCGCCACAACTACTGAGCCTGTGCTCTAGAGCTCGCGAGCCACAACTACTGAGCCCGCGTGCCACAACTACTGAAGCCCACGTACCTAGAGCCCATGCTCTGCAACAAGAGAAGCCACCACAATGAGAAGTCCAAGCAGCCCCTGCTCGCCACAACTAGAGAAAGCCCGCACGCAGCAACAAAGACCCAATGCAGCCAAAAATAAATAAATAAATTTATTAAAAAAAAAAAAGAAAGAAAGAAAATGTGGAAAATATATAATGGAACATTCAGTATGAATAAAAATTTAAAAGAAGGAAATCCTGTCATACGCTACAGCATGGATGAGCCTTGAGGACATTCTCCTAAGTGAAATAAGCCAGTCGAGAAAAGACGAATACTGCAAGGTTCCACTTACATCTAAAAGAGGTATCTAAAGGAGTCGGACTCCTAGAAACACAAAGTGGAATGTGGTTACCAGGTGCTGGGAGGGAGGGGGAAACGGAGAGTTGTCCATTGGGTTTAGAGTTTTAGTTTTGCAAGAAGAAAAAGTTCTAAAGATCTGTGCACAACAATATGCATGTAGTTAACACTACTTACTCTCAAAAATGGTTCAGATGGTAAATTTTGTTAGGTGTTTTTTTAACCGCATTAAAAAGAAATGGCCACTTCTACTGCCACCAACCTTTTATATGTACAGAGCAGGATCACAACTTGAACTCTGTCCCCTTCATCCTCCCAGTCTAGGTGTGGGCAGCATTGTTCATCATCCCTTTTCCTTCTGTTGACATGTTTGGGTATGTCTTTGCTCTGAGGCTCTCCAGCTGTGCCATGGCCCTGGTTTTCCATGAGCTTGAAGTTGCTCTTTCTCTAATATGGGAAGAAAATGGATGTGAAACCAGATGTGAGAGCTTTCTTCTGTAGATCCAAAGAAATGAGATGTCAAGCGAAAGGCAACTTATCAGATACTAAGTGACTAGGAGCCATCTCCCCTCCCTAATTATCATGCCACATCAGGAAGAGTAAGTCACACAGAGTAAGTAGCTACACAGAGTCAAGATCAGGTATGCTGAGCAGTAATGCAGCAGTACCTACCAGAGCCACTAGGTGGCTGCCATGCTCCACACCTGACTTCCCTACTGAGTGACACTGCAGGGACAGGACCCATGGCCTCCACACTTTGTTGCTAATCACTAGCAGATCAACAGTGGGGGACAGTACAGCACTTACTTTTTCAAATGGCTTATTCTCATTTTCAGCATCATTCCTACTTTGTCCTTATTTTGTTACAGGTCTTCTCCTAACCAAACTTCCTTGAAGGCTGAAGCTGCCTTGTTTCTACCGTAGGCTTATACAGTGTGGAGCGAGAGAGACAGACTGAAAGCACTGAGATGGGTAGGGACAGAGATAAAGGGAGAAAATGGAGCCACAGAAGGAAAAAAGTTCCAAGGTCAGGGTTAGGACCCTGTGTCCAGGATTAGGGGAACAAGTAGCAAGGACAAGAAGCTGATTGAATGGGAATTCAGCTGCAAGAGGAAACCCAGGGCAAGATAAGCCATTGGCAGGGCACATTGGCACACATGAGGCAGCCCTTCTGAGGTGGCATCTTTGTGCCCCATCTCAGCACTGGGACTCGGGGCTGGGTCACCCCAGGGCCAACCCACAAAGTTAGGCAAGCCACTAATGAAGCTTTGAGGACATGTTCTTCGAAGCACGGGCCAGAGTGGTATGTCACCAAGGCCACAGAGCAGCTGGACTCAGGAGATGACCCTTTCCTTGTGAGGATTCCAAAGGCTGTGACTCATGCTAATTAACCCTGACTCACTGTAGCACTGAGCACAACGAGGTCATTGTCTCCACTGAATTGAGTGGGGAAACTGAGGTGTGGAGTGGGGAAGCAGCTTTGCTCCATTAGTGGCACCAGGCCCTGACCAAACGCCCATGAAGCTGCCCTTGAAAATCAGGAGCGAATACTTCCCAGAGGGCGGTACAGAGGAGGAGGAGGAGAGAGGGACATTTTCTTCGAGCTAGTTCCATGTGGGGTAGAGCCATACAACTCTACAGTGTTATGTAAAACAACAAGGAGTTGCAAAGACTACTTGGCCTCACCTGCTGCTTCTACAGTGGGGAATTTGAAGGCCAGAGCTGGGGAGTGAGGGCCAAGGTCGCACACTGGGTGTTGTGGCTGCACCAGGCCTGGAATCCTGAGGATCCATGCTCAGTCCTTTTGCACTACAGCCCCACTGTCAGCAGAAGAGGCAGTAACATGGGGTGTAAGAGCACTGGCTCCAGATCCGGTAGCCTGGGTTCAAATCCTGGATCCCCCAGGTTACCTGTGTGCTTCTGTGCCAGTGACTCCGTGCTTCGGTTTCCTCATCTGTAAAAAGGTAATAATGCTAGTTGCTATGTCATAGGGACATTTGAGAATTAAGTGAGATATGTGAAGTGCTTAGAATAGTGTCTGGCATGTAGTAAGTGCTCAGGAAATACTAGCTTTTTTAAAAAATATTATTTCGATAAGGCAGGCATGACAATCCTTAGCTGCACACCTGGCCACTCAGCCACCCTATTGGCTTCAGCTCAATGCTCTCTCTGGCCAAGTTTCTCCAGTTCGCCTGGTCTCTTGGGTCTCCTGAGGGAAGAGAGCACTGAAACAACAGGTGTTGGGGTCAAGAGGACGAGACATACCGGAGCCTCTGCACCGCACGGTCCTTGCTCTGAGTAGGACTCTTATCCCAGCAGCCTCGGTGACATCATCAGACAATGCAGATGCTGGTGACTCAGCTCCAAGCGCAGCTCTAGAAGCATCAGGAAGCATCTTGGGCAAGAAGACACAGACCAAGAAAACCACATTCCTGCCAGTCTCCTTGAGTCCTAGCTCCGGGCCTGGCAAGCCCACCCTCAGAAAGTGGTGGTGCAATGACGACAGGAGAGCTAATTACAGTCATCACCGTGCTGGGGTAAGAATACTGGCTTGTTGGTCCAGCGCAGCTTACCTGAGTCATCCATCCTGTAGCCTGTAGCCACCTGGGCCTGGAGCTGGACCAGCAGGCTGCCGGGAGGCTGGGACACCTTCTGCCTCCTGCACTGGCGAGTGCCAGCACTTTCTGCTTGTTCTCCCTTCACAAAGCAAGTCAAGGCAGTTTGGCCTCAGAGACATAGCTCCAAACTGAGTGAAGAGCCTAGAGGGTCCTTGACAACAGGCCAAAGGCCCCAGGACCCATCCTGGGAAGAGCAGAACCAGACCTGAGGCCTCAGAGCCTTCGGAAAATCACTTCCAGGGATCAGAGATGAAACCAAAAAGTAGAAAACGGATGGGGCGGCAGCTTCCTCCTCCCTGCATGCCACCCTTTACACCACTGAGCCACTTCTGTGCTCCACTGGCCCTGGTGGGGGGAGCGGGGCAGGCAGGCACTCTTGCCAAGCCCCAGCACTCCCCAGGCCAACCCCACAGATCCGCAGTGATCTGAGTCACCTCCCACTAGCTCAATCTGGGGTTTTTGCAAAGTAAAATGAGGAAGAAAATAGGAGCTATATTTCACACACACACACACACACAAATTTAATTACAATAGAAGTAGATAATACTTTTTCAAAAGGTATAATAAATGAGAATGAAAGTCCCCTGTTCTCTCTCTGACTCAATGGGTGAGGGAGACAAGAAGGACATGACAGAGGAGAAAAGGTGTGGGCCCCTTCTGTGGGACCAGGAGGAAGAAGTTTACAGCCTTGAGGTGATCTCCATGGTGGGGACCATCTGTGGTACAGCTGGTGAAGGGAAACTTGAAAAGGCCTATCGAAGACACCTATGGATGGGACAGGAGTCACAGGAAATGCGTGAAGGCAGTAATCCCATGGGCCTAGGTATGCGGCTCTCCTCCAGGAAGGAGAGCTAAAAACCCCATAAAACAAAGCACTGGTCAAGAGGTCAGCTTCCCTGGGCCCTGGGGGACCTGAGATGGGGATTGCGTCAGGCTCGCTCCCCACAGCTGTGGCTATTGCTGGGCTCCTTTCTCCCCAAGAAACTGGAGGATTGGTGGTGGCACCCCCTGCTGTGCAATCCATGAGCACTTAAAGCCTCAGCATTTCCATTGCTACACATTGCCCCTCAGCTTTCTAGTTTGGCAGGAAGTGAGGCTGACAGACTGTCCCCTGAGGGAAGGGAGAGGCAGGAGGGAGGGGGAAGACCTAGTTCTGACCTGGCGGGCTAGAACATGACCTCAGTCTCCTAATAACTGGCTTTCTGGTTAACCTGCCAGCCTAGGGTAACTCCCAGCCCTGACCTTTTCAACAGCCTTATAAAGAATATTGTGGGGCTTCCCTGGTGGCGCAGTGGTTGAGAATCTGCCTGCCAATGCAGGGGACACGGGTTCGAGCCCTGGTCTGGGAAGATCCCACATGCCGCGGAGCGACTGGGCCCGTGAGCCACAGTTACTGAGGCTGCGCGTCTGGAGCCTGTGCTCTGCAACAAGAGAGGCCGCGATAGTGAGAGGCCCGCGCACCGCGATGAAGAGTGGCCCCCGCTTGCCGCAACTGGAGAAAGCCCTCGCACAGAAACGAAGACCCAACACAGCCATAAATAAATAAATAAATAAATTAAAAAAAAAAAAAAAAAAAGAATATTGTGGCCTTCCCCAGAGCAAGCTTGCCATGAACAGCAAGTGGAAGCTGCATGGTCTATTCTGAACCAGCCTCAGAAATTACATAGAATCACTTCCTCTGTATTGTATTGGCTACAAGCAAGTCATGAAGGTCAACTCAAATCCAAAGACAAGGATCCCCACCTTTCAAAGAGAGAAATGTCACACAATTTGAGGACATCTTTTAAAACACTACACCTCCCTTGTCAACTTCTCTGGGATGAAAACCTTAAAGGTTAAGGTGTAAGTGAATCCTTCAATTAGAACAAAGGTATGAGAGAGAGAGGCCAACTTCCTGAAGGTAGAGGGATATGCGAAGTCTTGGAATGCAGTGGGATCATCTATGTGAGTTCAAACAGGACATCTAAGGAGCTCAAGGATAGAACTCAGGCTTGAATACCATCAACTTAGTCAAGATTCATCCAAGGCAACCTACTGAATGGGAGAGAATATTTGCAAATCATATATCTGATAAGGGATTAATATTTAAAACATATAAAGAACCTATACAACTCAATAGCAAAAAACCAAATAATCCAATTAAAAAATAGTCAGTAGATCTGAATAGACATTTTTCCAAAGAAGACATACAGATGGCCAACAAGTACATGAAAAGATGCTCAACATCATTAATCATCAGGGAAATGCAAATCAAAACCACAGTGAGGTATCACCTCACACCTGTCAGAATGGCCATCATCAAAAAGACAAGAAATAGCAAGTGATGGCAAGGATGCGGAGAAAAGGGAACCCTTGTGCACTGTTGGTGGGAATGTAAATTGGTGCAGCCACTGTGGAAAATATGGAAATTAGTACAGAGTTTCCTCAAAAAATAAAAAATAGGACTACTATATTATCCAGCAATTCCACTTCTGGGTATTTATCCAAAGAAAACAAACACTAATTTGAAAAGGTATATGCACCCCCATGTTCATTGCAGCATTATTTACAATAGTCAAGATATGGAAACAACCTGTGTCCATAGATGGATGAATGGATATATATAAAATAGAATCTTATTCAGCCATTAAAAATAATGGAATCTTGCCATTTGTGACAACATGGATGGATCTTGAGGGCCTTATGCTAAGTGAAATAAGTCAGACAGTGAAAGACAAATACCATATTATCACTCTTACATGTGGAATATAAATAAATAAATAAATAAAACGTAAAAAACGAAGTTCATAGGCATGGAGAACAGATTGGTGGTGGCCAGAGGTGGGGCTTGGGGGATCGGAGAAACAGGTGAACTGTTTCTGTTTTGTTTTTTATTTCAAATAGAATTTTTTTTTTAAAAAAAAAAGCAGATGAGTCTCTTATTCTACATATATCACCATAGAACAAGCACTGAACTCATGGCTCACTCACAAGCTTTTTAAAGATCAGATGCCAAACAGGACATCTATGATTTAAGAAACTGGGTCTGGAGTTGTCTACTCAAAATTAGAGTTGGAGCCAATAACAGTTTATGTCCAAAGGAAACAAAATTGAGTCAACAACTAAAAATAAAAATTGTTCCCAGAGACTTTGGCCTCAGGACCTTGGGAAAGGTAATACATCTGGCTCAGAGTAATGTACACAAAGGAATTTTCTAGCCGTGATATGACATTCTTACCATTTCTTTCATAGTCCCATGTCTTTGGGGGATGGGTAACATTGTCAATTGACTTAAATTTATTTAGTACGCTTTGTGCTGTTGTGGTTATCCTATTATATTTCCTGAATCTTGAGAAAAGTTCATACATGTTTGTGCATGTTAAAAGAAGTGTCGCTATAGCTATATATGGGACCCCAGATGCATCAGGTCATTGTACCCTTTCCCATAAATAAATATATATATATACATACAGATAGATAAATACCAAACCAACACCAACCTCCACTTCTTTTTCTTTTTTAGTTTCAAATGATAGCTGTTTTATTTTTTTTATTAACAATTCAACTTGCAATCTCAGAATACACTTCAATTTAACGAAGGCATGCAGAGAGATTTTATTCCAAGTTGTCCTCCCAAAAATATTAAATCGGTAGCACATAGTACTGCAGCAATTATCTCCAGCAGATTTAAATTGGGGAACATACCTTGACATGTCTTTTGATATTTTAAATTTTTTGTAATATTGTTTTTATTATAGCTTTTTAGATAATTAAAACTATATAAAAATTAAAACTGTAATTAAACATTTGAAATGCTAAGGGCTGTGTAGAATATACTTTAAACTCCTCCTCTCCCCATTCTATGTGTGGGTGCGTCTGCAGTGTGTGTGCACATTCCACTTCTTTTTCAAATTGAGACTTGTATCCTACACTGAAACCCACTTCTCTTGTCCAACTCAGGTTCAAATATTGTTATTTTGTTGTTCAAAACTATCTCCTCCACATAGATCCTTGAGTTCCTCTGATATCTCATTAAATAACTTTTCTATTTCTTCTCTCTGATATGTCCAAAATTTTAATCTATATTGACTCTTCTAAAGAACTATGAATTTTTAAAAATAAATTTGTTTATTTTATTTATTTATTTTTGGCTCCGTTGGGTCTTTGTTGCTGTGCGCGGGCTTTCTCTAGTTGCAACGAGCGGGGGCTACTCTTCGTTGCGGTGCGCGGGCTTCTCATTGCAGTGGCTTCTCTTGTTGCGGCACGGGCTCTAGGAGTGCGGGCTTCAGTAGTTGTGGCACATGGGCTCTAGAATGCAGGCTCAGTAGTTGTGGTGCACAGGCTTAGTTGCTCCGCAGCACGTGTGATCTTCCTGGACCAGGGCTCGAACCCGTGTCCCCTGCATTGGCAGGTGGATTCTTAACCACTGAGCCACCAAGGAAGCCCCATGAATTCTTAAGAATTAAAGAATTAGACAATTATGAAATATATCTTAATCCTCAGAAAAATTTGATCTGTATATTTTTTCTTTTCTTCATACTATATTTCTACCAAATCTTAGTCAATAATTATCAACTTTATCAAAACCAATGTACTTTTAAAATTGATATATAATTGACATAACATTGTGTAAGTTTAAGCAGTAGAATGTGTTGATTTGATACATTTATATATTGCAATACAATTACCACCTTTGAGTTTGCTAAGACCTCGTTCACTTCACGTAATTATCTAATTATCATTTCTTTGCTTTTTTTTTTTGTGGTGAGAATAATTAAGATCTAGTCTCTCAGCAATTTTGAAGTATATAATACAGTATTGTTGACTATAATCATTACGCTGTGCATTAGATCTCCAGAATTTTTATATCTACTAGTTGCAAGTTTGTTAAAAAATGAAGATAAAAAATAAGGACTTAGGGGCTTCCCTGGTGGCGCAGTGGTTGAGAATCTGCCTGCTAATGCAGGGGACGCGGGTTCGAGTCCTGGTCTGGGAAGATCCCACATGCCGCGGAGCAACTGAGCCCGTGAGCCACAACTACTGAGCCTGCGCTTCTGGAGCCTGCGCTCCGCAACAAGAGAGGCCGCAACAAGAGAGGCCGCGACAGTGAGAGGCCCGCGCACCGCGATGAGGAGTGGCCCCCGCTCGCCACAACTAGAGAAAGCCCTCGCACAGAAATGAAGACCCAACACAGCCAAAAATAAATAAATTAATTAATTTAAAAAAAAAAAAAATAAGGACTTAATTTGGGCATGGGAAGTGCTACCATGGGAGGGGACAGGGGACAGCAGCTGGGGGACAGCTGTGTCAAGAACAGGAAAAGAGCAGAAGTGAGAGATGGGGGTGGAAAGTCAAGGACCAGGGAGAAAGCCCTGAGAAATGAGACCGAGCAGCCCTGGGGCTATGGGTTGAAAGAAAGAAGCGAAAGAGGTGGTGACCTGGGCAGAGGACACTCTTTCCCTGCACCTTCTGGGATGCCTGCAGGCCTGCAGTCAGTGCCTTGCCTGCCAACTGAGGAACAAGATATTTGGGCTCCCAGGCCGTGCAGGCCTCAGAGTTGCTGCCTGCTGAGCCAGAAGCAAGCAGCAGAGGCCAACAGACTGCCCTGAATGCCAGAACTGACACCAGCTCTGCGGAACAGCTCACAAAGCCCGGGTTTGGGGCCCATCCTAGGCAAGTAAGACAAGCCTTTGAGAAAATTCTGATTTTTGCCCCCTCGACTGCCCAAGCTGGAAATTAGTGCCACCCAGGATCCTCAGATCTTTTGGGGAGTCCCAAAGGGGTGCTTCACACGTGTCCACAAGCCAGTCTGTCACGGGGCATCTTCCATCAAGATCTTTGTCTCTGGCTTCGGCTCCCACTGGCCAACCTCACAGACCCCTAAGCCACTTGAGGGAGCCGAAGCTGCCATGCTTCGGGCACCCCAAGAAGTTGAGTTCCCTGTCTTTGTGGGGACAATAACCCCCTCCCCGATTCAGCGCCAGCATTGTCAGTGCACCCCAAAGCTGCAGTGCACGGTCCAGCCTCAAAGCCCTTTGTTGTCGGTTTGGTTAGCTTCTGGCTCTTACCCCTCGACCATGAGGGCCTAATCCGAGACCAAGGGTCTGACGGGGAGGGGACACCTACCTGGTCAGCCCCCCTTCTCTCCTCCGAGATCCTCCCTCTGCCCTCTTCCTTTGGCACCCCAAGGCTGTTGTCGCTTCTTAGAGCCAGGACACACAAAGACTCCATTTCAGAAGAAGTTGTTCTTTATGTTTCTGTATCTACAAGATTGATTTTAGTGCTTTTTCCTGAAACAAAAAACTGGATGCCCTCAACGTATACAAGAACAGCTTTCCAATGAGAAATTGGTTCGGATTGTTCCCCTGGGCTCTGAAAATCTCAGGACTGAGTTTCAGCAGGGCACAACATTACATAATGGTAGGAGGAACAAACAAGACGAGGCACGCATTGAGTGTTGAAAGATGTGAAACCATGCGTAAGATCACGCTGATCTCACAGAAATTCTCAGCTGCTTCATCTACCCTCTGCCACGTGGATCTTCCCCAGTGCTATATTCCCAGTGATTGGCACAGAGAAAGCGCTCAGGAAGGATTTTTTGCATAAATGAACGTTTATAGTTGGTGTAGGTGTTTGAAGGCAGAACTTTGTATTGCAACCCTGGTGTGGGGTTGAGGGGTCCCATTCTGGTCCCTCGAAGAAGCTACTTTGAAAGGGGTCTGGAAGACGTGATTTGCCCTCCTCCTGATGAGAAGAAGTCAAACTGGTCTAAGAAGTGGGAGGGGAAATTACCCAAGGGCTGGAAAGGGGAAATTCAGGGCTATGTTTAGGCTGAGAAATGAAGAGGGGAACCATGTACACCACCAAGTATGCAGCCTGACTTTGATAACATTAGGAAAAATTTGACACAACATGCACTTCTATAGCTCCTCACTGTCTCATTTAATAGTTTCAAAATGGCACAGGTAAATGAGAGAACTGACGTGCAAGTGCTTGGGTTTTTGTTTGTTTGTTTGTTTTAATTAAAATAAGGGTAACTAACCTTGCAATGAACTTTACCATTCACAAAACCCTAACCCATACAATTATGTCATCTGACCCTACAAGAACTTCATAGAATTAGGTAAGCATATATTAGTCTCACCTTCCTTTTACAGATGAGAAAAGTGAGAATTGCAGAGTCAGTTAAGGGCATAAAGACTCCAACCAGGGTCTATCCAACTCAGAGCCCTGTCCTCTTTCTACTATATGTATTTTACTTTGTACTGATTGCATTACAACTCTACAACAGGGAATTAAACAAAAAGATCTTTTTGAAAACTCCTTGTAAAACAAAGCTTTATGTACACACAAAATGTTTTTTTAGTTGTAATACAGCATATGATCAGGGCTACTGCTGGTCCATATGAAGTCTTTCTAGCAGAGTATGAGCTGTTTGTATGGTGAACAACCTGCCCAGCAGTACATGGTGTATCTTTGGGGTGTGGGGGAAGGTAGCAATGGATGTGAAGTCGCAGACTCTGGGGGTTTAGTTCCAATTCTTCCCCTATTAGCTTTGCAACAGTAAACAGGTCATTTTGCCTCGCTGAACTTCAGTTTCCACATCTATAAAACTTAGATATTAATTATGCTGTTACCTTTATCACAGTATTATGAGAATTGAGTTAAGATACTACAGGAATGTTGTTTTACAGGTGAGGAAAGACTTGTCCCAGTATGTATGTATGTATATATGTATGTATATGTATGTATATATCTATATATCTATAGATATAGATAGATATAAAAACTATAACTGTTGTTTTGCCTTTTGTTCTTATTTTGTTTTATGGGGGAGGGGGTGCTGGGGATGCGCATATTTCCCCTTAGTTTTCCAGGATAGTGGACTAGTCATCATCCACCCAGAACACATTTCCCTTTCTTCCTTTCTAAAAGGACTCAGCTTTTCTTGGATCCAGGGGTTGGCTTGTGTATCTACCTCCCAGCATTGGAAGGTAAGGGCTCTACAGCCTCATATCTATTGAGGGTGTGTACTTACCCTGTGGGCAGAGCTGAATGTGCAGCCCTTGCTGGCTTCAGGGCTGGGATTTTGCAAGGTGGGTATCTGAGGATCTTTATGGTCTGGGCCTTGTTTACCCTTCATTCAACAAAGATGACAATCAGAGTTTGGGTCTGAGCTCAGAGAGGAGAAGACTGAGAAAGGAGCATATCTGAGGGGGAGTCAAGAGTTTTTTTTTTTTTTTTTTTTTTTAAAGTATTTTTTTTTTTTTAAGAAATTCACGTTCTTTTTTTATTTATTTATTTATGACTGTGTTCTTCGTTTCTGTGCGAGGGCTTTCTCTAGTTGCGGCAAGTGGGGACCACTCTTCATCGCTGTGCGCGGGCCTCTCACTATCGCGGCCTCTCTTGCTGCGGAGCACAGGCTCCAGACGCGCAGGCTCAGTAATTGTGCCTCACGGGCCCAGTTGCTCCGTGGCATGTGGGATCTTCCCAGACCAGGGCTCGAACCCGTGTCCCCTGCATTGGCAGGCAGATTCTCAACCACTGCGCCACCAGGGAAGCCCGAGTCAAGAGTTTTAATTTGACCCTAGATGACTTTGAGATGCTCATTAGAAATCCATGGCAAGACAGCATGAGAGCACTTAGGACCATGGGGTTCACCATTCTGTTCTCCTTACTTTTCTATATATTTGCATTTTTCCATAACAATAAAAAAAAGAAAACAGTTCAGCATATGAGTCTGGAACTCCAGGAAGAGCTGGAAACTTCTTACAAGATGATGTAAACTTGGAGGTCATCTGAATACACTTAGTATTTAATCATGGGCCTGGAGGAAGACACCTAGAAGAATTAAGGAATCAAGCCCTGGGAACTCTGATATTTAAAAGTCAAAAGGTAAGAGATGGACGGACACAGACATGAAGAGGGTGTGTCCTGAAAGACAGGTGATGAAGGGGTCTTAAGGAGGGAATGATCAACAATATCGAATGCTCCTGACCATTTGAATAAGATGAGGACTGAGAATTGGCCATGGCCTAGGCAAGCGGAGTGATGGGGGCAAAGTCCTGACTGGAAAGGATTAGGAAGACCAATGGGGGGAGGTGAGAAACAGAGACAGGCATAGGTAACACCATGATGGGGTTTTGCTGTAGAGAGAATTGGAGCGGTAGCCAGAAGAGGACTCTGCTTGTTTTTTGTTGCAAGATTAAGACATTACCGAATGTCTTTATGCTGATAGGAATGATCCAGTAGGGGTGGAAAAACTGACGATGAAAAGTGCTGCTACAAAAGGGAGAGTGTTAAGTGCCTGAGCAAAAGGTGTTTGAGTAGAAAGGAGGGAACAGCATCCAAGCAAAAGAGAGCAGCGGGAGGCAACTGGCTCCCTCCTTCCTTCACAGAGCTCGGGTCTGCACGTGAGCCCTACAGTTGCTGGGACCATTTGTGGCTGCCTGAGGATGAAGTCCGTGCTGAAGACTGTAGACCGGAGAGATAAAAAGAACCGAAATGCTCTGATGTGGAGGGGTCCCTGGACCACTAACCTGCAGCTTACCCTGCCCCAAGACCTGCTGTCACATGAGATGGTAAACGACCTCATTGTTTAAGCCAGCTCGAGTCAGGTGGTGGTTGTTGTTTTAACTTTATTTTGTGATAATATTACTTAGAGAAAAGTTGCAATATTAGTACAGAAAACACCCATATACTTTCCCCAGAGTCACCAGTTTTTAATATTGTGTGTGTGTGTGTGTGTACACACACACTTGTTTTCTGAACTATACTAGCGTGAACTACATGTCTTGTGTCCCTTTATACATTAGACCTGTACTTCTTCAGTGTATTTCCTAAGAGCAAGGATATTCTCTTACATAGCCACGGTCCAGTTATCAAATTCAGGAAAGTTTACATTGATGCAATACTTTTATTTAACCTACAGTCCATATCCTAATTTTGTCAATAGTCTCAATGATGTCCTTTATTTATTTCTTTTTATAAATTTATTTTATTTATTTATTTTTGGCTGCATTGGGTCTTTGTTGCTGCGCGCGGGCTTCCTCTAGTTGGGGCGAGCGGGGGCTACTCTTCATTGCAGTGCACGGGCTTCTCATCGCGGTGGCTTCTCTTGTTGCAGAGCATGGGCTCTAGGTGCGTGGGCTTCAGTAGCTGTGGCACGCGGGCTCAGTAGTTGTGGCTTGCGGGCTCTAGAGTGCAGGCTCAGTAGTTGTGGTGCTCGGGCTTAGTTGCTCCGTGGCATGTGGGATCTTCCTGGACCAGGGCTCGAACCCACGTCCCCTGCACTGGCAGATGGATTCTTAACCACTGCGCCACCAGGGAAGTCCCGGAAAATTTTATGTTATGTATATTTTACCACTATTTAACCCCCCCACAAAGTGCTTAGAACAATACTTGGCATATATAAGTGTTTAATAGTTGTAAGCTATTATTATCATCTCTCATATTACTGCCTTTGTTAAAGCTTAATAGATGTCAAAGAGAGTGGTTTGGAGATCACGGTCGTCCAAGGCTGGACCACACAGATCCAAAAGTATGACATTGTCAGTGCCTCTGGGGTTGATCAGGCTCAGGAAAATTGACTCGTTAAGTCAATTCCCTAGAAACTGATCAACTAGATCTTCAGACGCATTCTCGGAAAGCCTCCTAGAAAAACAATCTGTTGTCTAAAAATTCCTTACCATGTGGAATCAGAGATCAGGGGTCAGGAGCATTTAACCACTGGTGGCATTAGGGACTGGTTGCTTAGGGTTCCATCACCCTCTGCAGGGATGGCTTTTGCTGCCAGTTATATTGCTCAGGGCACCCTCTCCCTGGGACCTGTCACTAGAGATCACACCAACTAGCTTTTTTGCCCTTCAACTTCCTTTTTTCCAAACTTCAGGTAGATTTTCCCACACCTACACCCTGATAGGACAGTCTGTCTTTAGCCAAGTTTACAAAACCATTAATTCACTTATAAGCCCTTTTAGTTCTAGATCTGACACCTTTGAATGGCCTTGAGGGTTTCCCAAGTCTTCATCAGCAACACAACCCATTTCGAAGGGAAATACTTTTGCATCTGGCGAATGTGTTCATTTTCATTTCTCTGGGAAGGTAACCATCTCCAAATTCTGAGGATACCCCACAGACATACACTGCCTACAATCTTCCTTTACTGGTTACAGCTCCTATTATTATTTGGTGTATCATTTCATTCATTCATTTAACAAGCATTTATTGAGCATCTACTGTGCATCAGGCATTGTGCTAGGTGCTGGAAATACAATAGTTGGCAAAACGGACATGTGCCCTCCAGAGCAGACAACCTACTGGACAAAAGATGACCATAAGGCTGTGAGATTGACTTTCTAACCAACATGCAGAATTGAGACATCAGCTCTCTTCCAACCGCCCCAACAGGAGATGAGCCCCCTCCCACCCACCTCTAACAAAGCTGCCGCTGCTCAGAAGGGTTGGTTTGTTTTGTTTTGTTTTTTCTAGCTTTTCCCATGAAATAGCTTTTAGAGCCTCTGGTGTATTCTTTTGAATAACCTCAGTGGTGGCAAAGGCCTAAATGGTTTACAGCAGATCTGACTTTCAGAAGTAGTTAAAAGGCATTAAGAGTTACGTCTGGCAAATAATTTGTGTGATAAAGTAGGTAATAACATTGTGGGTAGAAAAAAAATTTGTTTTAAATGTAACTCTCTGGTGACTGATTCTTGTCATGCTCAAAAACTGCCTCTGGAAGCATCTCCAAAGCTGGAAAGCCAAGAATGTTTGGAGCCACAATGGCATCACTGTTCAGCCCTCCAAAGGTGAAAAGGGCGACAGTTATTTGGATGTGAAGTTCCGGAGAATGGCTGGGTTGTTTACTCCACAACCTTTGAGTTCCTTTTAAACTTGAGTGCCTATGGCTCTATTTTTGTGTCAAAAACAATCTCATTATTTCGTTGTTATGAACTCCCAGGAGGAGGAAGGGGCCTTAAGCAGCATCTTCCCAGCCCCTAGTCTGTGCCAAGCACATTAAGGACAGTTTAGTGCCAGGGTGATGGCCCAGCCTCAGGTGCCAGATTCAGATCTCAGCTCAGTCCCTTGCTAGTTGAGACCTAAGGCAAATAGCTTAGCCTCTCTCTGCCCCAGCGTCATCTTTAGAATAGGAATAATAATAATTGGGACCGGGCTTCCCTGGTGGCTCAGTGGTTAAGAATCTGCCTGCCAATTCAGGGGACACGGGTTCAATCCCTGGTTGGGGACGATCCCACATGCCACAGAGCAACTAAGCCCATGGGCCACAACTACTGAGCTGGCGCTCTACAGCCCGCGAGCCACAACTACTGAGCCCACGTGCCACAACTACTGAAGCCCACGCACCCTAGAGCCCGTGCTCCACAACAAGAGAAGCCACCGCAGTGAGAAGCCTGTGCACTGCAACGAAGAGTAGCCCCTGCTCGCCTCAACTAGAGAAAGCCCGTGCACAGCAATGAAGACCCAGCACAGCCAAAAATAAATAAAATTTTTTAAAAATTTGGGACTGCCTTGTAACCATTGCATAAGATAGTTGTGAAAATGAAATGAGTTAGGACATTGTATGGCATGGAGAACAGTGCTTGGCACACGGTCAGGCTCAGTAAGTGAATGAGTGATTTCCAATGATGTTAGTTCTTAGGGAGCAGGGACCAGGCATGCTCTTTGGGTCTCACTGTTCCTAGCATGGAGCTATCAATATGGTACATGCTCAGTAAAAACTTATTCCAGGATAAAGTGCACACACACACACACACACACTTCCAAGAGCTCTGTGTCCTGACATACACATCTGTTTAAGCTCCCTTCATCTTGGGTACTTTCACTGTGATGTCTCCCCTTCTGCCTAGGTGCAGTCAGTTGTCTGCTCTCTGGCAGGTGGACAGCAGTGGGGGGCTGGAAGCAGGGTGAGCCAGGGGTGGGGTGGGAGCAGGAAACAGGGCCCTCTATTTTAAGCACTTGCTTCAGCTGTTCCAAGGGGACCATCCCATCACGATTTAAAATAGGGCCCTCCAGGTGGCCAGGGCAGGCTCTCAAGGCCCACTGGGGCCCAACTGACCCATCGTGGCAGCGAGGCTGAACCGTGCAGCCTGCCGGCCTGACTAGCTGCTCCGAAGAAGAGTGGCTTTGTTTTGGGGTCAGGTGGTATAGCTACCTGCCACGGTGGGAGCTGCCAGGGGCAGAGCTAGAAAGAAGGCTGTGGCTCCCAGAGAGCTGCAATGCCTCAGGGGCCTCTCCACCACCCCGGAGGGCCTCCGGATCCCTAACCAGCTGGCTTCTCACTGGCTTGGTTCTATTTTTAGACACTTACAGTAGGTTGGATTATCTCCAGTCCTGAACATACTCCCAAGGCACAGCAGAACTTACTGCAACTCAGGCCATGTCTGTCTCTTCCCCAGAAATGGCCAGAAATCAAAAAACATAAAGATCACAGTACAGGGTGGAAGGTCAAATGTCCAGCTGCCTCTTGGAGGGCACAGGTCTTGACTTGCGGTGACTGCTTGCTCTTCATGCTTGATCTGGCCCAACTATACCCAAACAGAGAGGTGGCCACAGTCTCCCAAGCCTCTGCCCCTCACAGGTCCAGGCCTCAGAGCAGCTGAATCTGGCCCTTCCCCGCCTTCCTCAGTTCAGATTCCTCCTGCAGGCTCTAGTCACTCAGTTCTCAAAACACAGGTGGCTTGTTAAAATCACCTGGGTGGCTTGTTAAAATCACCTGGGCGGCTTGTTAACAATCCAGATGCCTGGGCCCCATGTTAAACCCATTAAATCAGAGTCTCTGTGGTGGAGGCAGGTGTCTGAATTATTTAAACAAAGTTCCAGGTGATTCTGATTCACACCAGACTCAGAGTCAGTGCCCTCATCAGTCAGATTCCCTTTGATCCTCACTTCCTTGTTTGATTGAAACTCGAAACCCCTGAGGCTCGGACTGAAGCCACACGTAATTTCTGCCTCTCTAAAAAGTGAAGTTTTCTGTTGAAATTATGCAGACACCAGATCCCCAACATGAAGAACTTCCTAACTGCCTAGGATTGGCATTTTCTGCATATCAGACTCTGCTTTTTAAATATAAAACATGAGGGTTATTAGCAAGAGTAACAGAGTCAGGAGAGGTGGCCTGATCTGGTTCATTTATACAAGAAGTATTGCTTGAGCAGCTATTGTAAGCCAGACATGATTCTAGGCACTAGGGGTCCAGCATTGAACAGGCCAGACCAGGTCCCTACCCTCATGAAGCTGACATCCTAGTGAGAGAGACAGTCAATAAATGAGCAAATAAGTAAATAAGATAATGTCAGGCTGCAGTTGAATCAGGTTGATCTCCAGCACAAGTAACAGAAGACCCCAACTGACCAGGCTTAAATGATAAGGGTGATTTCTTACCTTACTGTTATGGACTGAATTGGCCCCTGCCCCAAATCCTTATGTTGAGGTCCTAACCCCCAGTACCTCAGAATGTGACTATATTTGGAGACAGGGCCTTTAAAGAGGTGACTGAGTTAAAATGAGGTCTTTAGGGTGGGTCCTGATCCAATGTGACTGGTGTCCCTATCAGAAGAGGAGGTTAGGACACAGACAAGTGCAGAGGGAAGACCATGTGAGGACACAGGGAGAAGACATCATCTGCAAGTCAAGGAGAGAGGCCTAAGAAGGAAGCAACCCTGCTGACACTTTGATCTCAGGCTTCAAGCCTCCAGAAGCGTGAGCAAGTAAATTTCTGTTGTTTAAGCCACCCAATCTGTGCTACTTTGTAATGGCAGCCCTGACAGGCTAATACTCTTGCCCAATAAGAACTCCTGAGGTCAGACGGCTCCGGGCTTGAGAAATTCAGGGGCTCAGTGGCTTCATCCCCTTCATTCCTTCCATCCTTCTACTCTGCCGTCCTCTGCCTGGCCCTCAGCTCCTCACTTGGTTGTAAGTTGGCTGGTAAAGTTCCAGGCATCAAACTCAGACAGGACAACACTCTCCCTGGAAGGAAAGAGGCACCGTTCCATGCCATGTATCTCCTCTGCAGAAAAATAAAGCCTTTTCCAGCAGCCCCCCAACAGAGTCCCCTCACATTTCATTGGCCAGAATGTCATCCTGTGTTTAGTCCCAAACCAAGCACTGGCAATGGGACTACAAACACCTTAGATGAATTAGGATTCACTCCTGAGATGAATGGGGGGGGGGGGTAGGAATCATCACCTGAACAAAATTAGAGCTCTGTGGGCAAGGCAGAAGGGGAAATGGGCTTTGGGGAGGCAGCTAACAGTGCCTGCTATGAAGTGCTCTGCAGAAAATAAATGCAGGCTGATGTGATAAAGAGCGATGGAGGTGGGGTGAAGTTGACAGGGTTGGACCAGGAGGTCAGGCAAGGCCTCTCTGAGATGATGTTTCAGCTGATCCCCGATTGACAGGAAGGAGCCAGCAAGCAAACACTGGGGCTCAAAACATTCCAGGCAGTGGAACTGCAAAGGCCTGGAGGTAGAAACAAGCTGGCTGTATTCCAGCGTCAGAAAGAAGTAGCACTATACTACCTCCAACAAGACCTTCCCTTCCCTCCTCTCCTCCCTCTCTGCCTCAGTCTACCTACCTGAAAGGGGGGTTTAATGAAGGTGGTCAGGCGTCTCCATGTGCCTGAGTCCTCACCAGGGTGGACACCAGTCTGGCGGCTTCCACAACAATGTCACAAGAGCAGAAAGCCCTGGAACAAAGAGGCAGGTGTTCTCTTCCAAGAAGGATGGGAAAACTCCAAATGGAAGCCAGTCCAAGGGTCCTGGTGAGCAAGTACCTGGAGCTTTGAGCTTTCCTTCAGGGGGAGAATTTGCAGTTTCATGAAGAAAAAGGCATATACTTTGAGAAACGTGTGTGTAGGTCCTCGGAGAAAGTAAATTTCACATGCCAACTGTCCACATCCCCCTCCAACTCATTCACATCACTTCTGCCCGGGCAGGGAGAGGCAGAGAGAGTGTAGAGAGCAGATCCCAGTCTCTCAGAACTCAGGAGTGTGCCTCCAGAATCAGGGAAAATGTATGGTCTCACCGGATGTCAGGCTGGAAGGGATGTCCAGGATTATCTGTCTGCCTGCTTTATCTACTATTTTTCTTTTTTCACTTAATAATATGTTTTTATATTCTCATTCTTAAACAGTGAGCATAAAGCAGTCATAAATAGAGTCAAAAAGATCAAGTCCCACTGGCACATTGATACAGCCGCTTTGGAATTAACCTTACCTCGTCAAGTTGGGCAGGCCCATATCCCACGGCCCAGCAATCTCACTCCTAGGTACATACCCAGAGAAACTCATGTGCTTGCACCAGAAGATGGGTGCAAGGATGCTCGTGGTGGCATTGTTGGTAGTAGTGCAAAACTGGCTACCATGCAAAGGCCATCCAAAATAGAAGACCTCTGTAAATGGTGGTATATTCAAGATTACTATACATCAGTAAAATGAATGAATGATAGCTGCACTCATCAACATGGGTGAAACTTACAACACTATTGAGTGATAAAACTAGTCCGAAAATACAGCATGATTCCAATGGTTCTAATTATATAAAGTTCAAAAACAATCAAGTAATGTTTACGCATACATACATATATGGGAAACTAAAGAAAGTGGAGGGAAGAGGTTCCCACTGGTTGGAGGAAAAGGAGCACAAAGGCATTGGTGGTGTGCCCTTCATTAGGTGGGGTGGAAGGTGCATTGGTGGTCATTTTGTAAAATTGTTCTTTAAGGAACTTCTGCTTCTGTAAAGATGGAGTAGACAAACTTTTCCCTATCCTCCCACCACTATAACTAAAAGGCCTGGACATTAAATAAAGAGAAATATAAGAAGACTTTGAAAGGTAGAGGGAAGAAGCCCAACCGGTTGGGGACGTCAGGCCTCCAAGAAGGACACGCTCATGTGCTCCCTGGATTTTCTGTTGCCTCCTGTACCCCAGAGGCGGAGCTAAAGGAGCCAGCAACCAGAACCGTGAATGGGCACAGACAAAAAAAGCCCCAGCATGCCCTGCTCTCCCTAGCCAAAAGACCAGGAAAGGGACAGCCCAGCAAGACAGAAAACTTGCCGGATAATAACCGCTCCTCCAGTGCAGTGCTGCAGAAAAAACTGATGCTCTCACAGTCTGCAGGAGCAGAACGTTCCAGGTTCTTTTGGTTACAAGAGACAGAGATTCTTTCAAGAGAGAGGAAAGGTGGGGTGTTGCTGAAAGAGGAACCCAGGAGAAACTGGACCAGGCCAGAAACTGATGGAGCCCTCTTTTTTTCTCCTAGATCTCATGGCATCCCTGGGTCTCGGCCAGCCTGCTCTTTCTTGCCGCACCCGCAGCCCAGTGCCCTGCACCTTTGCACAGTCCCAGCTTGAACATGACCCCAGTGGCCCTCCCACTCCACAGCTGCTCTGCATGACAGCAGTTCTTGGCGCAGTCTTCATGTCTCATCTCTGTCCCTGCCGCTAACTGCCTCAGTCTCTCAATTTTCCAACTTCCAATTTCCAACAAAGAAATCAGAGCGGCTCAGTTTACCTTTTTGAGGCAGCTGCCAGTCACAAGTTGCTGGGCAGCTTATGGATTGTTCAGTATGCAGCTCCAGTCCAATTAATTGTGGGCACGGGTAGCAGAGTCTTGTCGGAAATATGGCTTCTCAGAAACTCTAATTCAAAAAGATACAAGTACCCCAATGTTCACAGCAGCACTGTTTACAATAGCTAAGACATGGAAGCAACCTAAATGTCCATCGACAGATGAATGGATAAAGAACATATAGCACATGTATATATATATATATATATATATACCATATATATATGTGCAAATAATGGCATTTGCAGCAACATGGATGGACCTAGAGATTATCATACTACGTGAAGTTAGAAAGAGAAAGACAAATATGATATCACTTACATTTGGAATCTAAAATATGATACAAATGAACTTATTTACAAAACAGAAACCAACTCACAGACATAGAAAACAAACTTATGGTTACCAAAGGGGAAAAGGGTAGGGGGAGGGATAAATTAAGAGTTTGGGATTAAGGGTTTCCCTGGTGGCGCAGTGGTTAAGAATCCGCCTGCCAATGCAGGGGACACGGGTCCAAGCCCTGGTCCGGGAAGATCCCACATGCCGCGGAGCAACTAAGCCCAGGAACCACAACTACTGAGCCTGCATGCCACAACTACCGAAGCCTGTGTGCCTAGAGCCCATGCTCCACAACAAGAGAAGCCACCGCAATGAGAAGCCCGTGCACCGCAACGAAGACTAGCCCCCACTTGCCGCAACTAGAGAAATCTCGCGCACAGCAACAAAGACCCAATGCAGCCAAAGATAAATAAATAAAATAAATAAATTAAAAAAAAAGAGTTTGGGGTTAGCAGATACAAACTATTAAATATAGAATGGATAAACAACAAGGTCCTACTGCAAAGCACAGGGAACTATATTCAATATCTTGTAATAAACCATAATGAAAAAGAATATAAATATATATAATTGAATCACTTTGTGGTACACAAGAAACTAACACAACATTGTAAATCAACTATACTTCAATTTAAAAAAGAAGAACGAATTATGGCTCCCTCAGTGCCTGTGAGAACAGGCGTCTTCCCAGACCCACATGGAAGGGTGGGTCCTTCAAATATACCAAGTGTAGACGTCAACGAGTGAACACATAAATTATAGTAGACTATGGTTGGTGCCGAACAACGAGCCAAGGCCTAGGTGAACCCGGGCCTGAGAGTCAGGGAAAGCTTTGCAGAGGAAAAGATCATGTGAAGGAGGAGCAGGTGTTTGCCAGAGAAATATGGAAAGGAGGGAGTTCCAGATGGAGGAATGTATGGGCACGTGGAAGCTGTTGTCAAAGGTCGTGACCTGTTCAGAGCATGGAGGCGAGTGCAGGGAGACTGGAATGAGAGTGGGTGGCAAAAATGGGAGCGAAGCTGGGAAGACAGGTGGGAACAGACTGCAAATGACCTTGTATGTACACTGAGCTAGGGAGTTGGAGTTTTATCCCATAGGCGATGGGAGCCAGTGTATGTTTATTAAGCAGGGAGGTAACATGACCCATTGTTTTCTGGAAGTTGGTTCCACGTGGCTCATAGGATCACCACTTCCTGCCATGGTTGGGCTCTGATAAAACATCAAGGCTACTGCACTGGGTTCCTTATCCCATGGGGGAATGGTCTTTCTTTTGTGATGAGGGCCTTCTGTACCCCCACTCCCAAACCCACCAGAAGTATCTATACATGTCTCCAATTGTGAATGGGGTTCTAGTAGATATCCAGGAGTTTCATGGGGCTTTTGACCCAAGGGATGGGCATCCCATATTTAAGAAGACAGTCAGCTCGGTAGCAGTGTAAAGGTTAGATTAGAGGGGAGCTTGGAAGAAGAGGGGTCAGTTAGGCAGCTGCTCTAATTGGCGAGATCCAACCAATAGGTAAGGAAGACCTAACCCAGGCTAGCAGGAGAGTGGGTGTGGCATGAGAGACATTCTCCAGGTGGGATCCATGGCATTTGATAACTGCTGAGGTGAGGGTGAGGCAGAGAGAAGAGGCATCTAACCTGGGTGAGTGGGAAGAGAAGGGTGCTAGAACACACACAGGGGACCCTGGAGAAGGAGCAGGCTTGGGAGGAAGATGTTGGATGAGGTTTTGAGCACGTTGTCCGGAGATTTCTAACAGGCAGTGGAAATGTGGACCTGGAGTTGAAGAGAAAAGTCTTCACCTTTGCACACCCCCCCCCCACTTCAATCTATTCTACGTGTTCAGCAAAGATGTTATAAGTTATGTGCTCCATCAATATAACTACGGCTGGTTTTGATGTCCTTCAGATCCTTCACTCAAGCTGATGTCTGGACCTGGAACTGTGGTCTCTGCCCAGGAGGGATTGTGATTCTGTATCTTATCCTTCAAAATCTACCCCAACCTTTGAGTTTTTTCTGTTCAGTCAACTCATAGCACTTCCTCTTATCCCTCCAAATTACCTGAGTGCCTCTCCTTTCTGTGACCCTTTTCTTCAGTAACAGTCCTGCAGCCTGGGTGAAGAGCCCAAAGGATGAGTTTCTCTCAGCCCTCTGGAGAAAGGAAAGGAAGGAGCAGGTGTAGAGGGTAGCAGTGGGAGTGGCCGTGGCTCTAATTTACTCTCCCTCTAGCTGGTCTTGAAACCTGTATGTGGATTCCCTTGCCTTCCTCAGGCCCATAGTAGGGATGTTTCTGATGCTTGGGTAGAAGTTCCACCTTGGAAAGCTTTACTCTACCACCTCCCCTGCCCCCAAGAATTTCACACACACACACACACACACACACACACACACACACACACACAGGACCTGGAAGGAGGTTATAGCGGCACTTAGATCAGGTTCTCCCGTCAAGTTTGGGAGATGGAAATGAGCATTGCTCTCATGCCACCCCCCGCTAACTATTAAGTCTCTGCTTCTATTGCTTCTACCTTTGGTGCCTCCCTGTGGCAGATACTGCCCCTCCCCCCATCACCTCCCTGTCCTCCCCTCATTCCATGCCTTCTCTAAGCTTCTTCCAGCCCTAGAGCTCCATCCCACACAACTGAAGAGGTTGGGTGTCTTAGTCAGCTCAGGTTGCTATAACAAGATACCATAGACTGGACTTCCCTGGTGACGCAGTGGTTAAGAATCCGCCTGCCAATGCAGGGGACACGGGTTTGAGTCCTGGTCCAGGAAGATCCCACATGCCTCGGAGCAACAAAGCCCGTGGGCCACAACTACTGAGCCTGCGATCTAGAGCCTGCGAGCCACAACTACTGAGCTTGCGTGCCACAGCTACTGAAGCCCGTGAGCCTAGAGCCCGTGCACCACAATGAAGAGTAGCCCCCACTTGCCGCAACTAGAGAAAGCCTGTGTGCAGCAACGAACACCCAACGCAGCCAAAAAAAAAAAAAAAAGATACCATAGACTAAGTGGTTTAAACTACATTCATTTCTCACAGTTTTGGAGGCTGGGAAGTCCAAGATCAAGGCACTGGCATATTAGGTGTCGGTGAGGGCCCTCTTCCTGGTCCCCTTCTTGCTGTGTCCTCACATGATGGGGAGAAAAGGCTCTGGTCTCTTTATCTTCTTATAAGGGCACTAATCCCAGCATGGGGGCTTTACTCTCATGACCTCATCTAAACCTAGTTACCACCCAATGGTCCCACCTCCAAACACCATCACATTGGGGGTTAGGTTTTCAACATGAATTTGGGGTGGACACAAACATTCAGCTCCTAGTACTCAGGCTCTTAGATTGAGCATGGGAGAAGAGTAGGGTTGCAAATACCAGTGCTCTAATATTTTTGACCCTGTCACATTCTACTTCAGAATGTTTCTCAAACCATTTCTACACATGTTTCTAAAACCATATAACGACCTGTCTTCCTTTGATTGGTCATCACTAGATTGGAAACTCCTTGAACACAGGTAATATGTCTAAATTAAATACATTTCAAGAGCCTGGTACACAGTCATCTCTCTATGGGAATCTCGACATCTAAGTGGATGGAAATCTGGGTCATGGCCTTGCTTGCCTTGCTGAGCAGGGGTGGTGTGCAGTGAGAAGACAGAGGTTCAGATCAGCTCTCCCACTCACTGCATGTGGTGGGCAATCCACTTTCTCGCCTCTAAAAAATTAGAATAAATAACACCTGTCCTGCCTTTTTTTTACAGGATTCCTGTGAAAATTAAATATGGAAACACTTGTAAAAGCCCTTTGTAAAGTGTGAAAAATCCTATACAATGTGAGATATTGTGATTATTATCTGGGGCACTGGAAAGGCAAGAGTTCTACAGATAGATAAAGCGGTTCTAAATAGATAAGATTATATGGTTACCCTGTGTGACTTAGCTCCTGACTATGTCCAGAGTGTCTGTTTGCCTATTTTCTCAGCTTGCTAGTGATCCAAAGCCGTACCAGCTTGTCTACTGTTTGGCTGGAGCCTAAAAGAGACAGAGACAGAGAGACAGGGAGAATGAGGGACGGAAGCAGAGATACATGGGCAGACCTCACCTGGCTTCAGGGCTGGGATTTTCCAGGGTGGAAAAGTCCAGAGGACTTTCTTACCCTTCTTCATTCAACAAAGAATGACTGTCAGGGTTTGGGTCTGAGTTCACAGAGAGAGCTCATAGTGAATTTTGAGATACTCTTATGGGAGCAGTCCTGAGGTCACCTGACCTACATGCAGATGCTGGAATATGGGATGTGGAACCTCCTCTCTCCTCCTTCCTTGTACTCCAGCCGCATTAAATTATCAGGAATTCATCTAACACGCTGTGCTCTTTAGGTCTCCCTCCTGCCCCACCAACCCTTTTTTAATGTGTATATATATTTTTTAAATTAATGTTTATTGGAGTGTAGTTGATTTACAACGTTGTGTTAGTTTCTGCTGTATAGCAAAGTGAATCAGTTATACATACACATGTATCCACTCTTTTTTGGATTCTTTTCCCATATAGGTCATTACAGAGTATTGAGTAGAGTTCCCTGTGCTATACAGTAGGTCCCCATTAGTTATCTGTTTTATATATAGTAGTATGTATATGTCAATCCCAATCTCCCAATTTATCCCTCCCCCCCTCCTGCACTTTAATTGTGCTTCTTCTTCTCCTTCTTCCCTGAATACCTCTTCCCATGCCCCAAATCATGCCTTAACCTGGCTCACTTATCTGTTCTTAGGTCTCTACTAAAGGGTCTCCTCCTCCAGGAAGCCCTCCCTGAAGTCCTCACTTTGGGGTAGGTGTCCAGACTAAGCCTCCCACACATGTAGCAGGTATGAACTGTTCAACAACAACGAGGACACCAATTATATTACTTAAAACATGATCTTGACATTAACTAGAACCACCTCAAGACCACCCACCTAGATTGGAGAGAAGTTCAACACCAGTTGTTCCAGAGATGGATTCCACTCCCTTGGATCATCAGTCAACCCTGGAGTGCTTAGAAGGGGTCCTCCAGGCTCCCCGTCCTCCAGTCGGACGAGGCCCTGGTTGGCTGTGTTGCTTCAGGACCCGTTCGCGACCGCCTCTCTGTCATTGTTGTCCCATGGATCCTGCAGCCTCCTGGTCCAGCTCCCTGCTCAGAGCTTAAGGATTTCCCCCATGGAGGCCGGCTCCACAGCATCTCCCCCCCTCCCCTAGGCTCCAAAAGCTCTCCCAACCCAGTTCTTCTTCCTAGTCCTTGAGACTCTCCTGGGGTCCGGCTGCTGCCCCTTTCCTACCCCCTAACCTCCCACCCCTTTCTTAGATAATAAAATCTAATTTCACTGATAGGTGATTACGCAAATGACCCTCACCCCCTCCTGTTATCACCTTCTGGAGGTAAAGATTTCTCAGGACTCTGAATAGAGGCTTGCTCACCATCCTGAAAGGGGAAAAATGCCTTCCATTCCCTCCTACGGCATCCACAGCAGCAAAAGCTGATTCTTAATAGATTACTCTGCTTCATGTTGCACATTTACATCTCACCCTAACCAAAAAGAAAAAGAAAAAAAGAAAAAGAAAAAAAGAAAAAGAAAAAGAACGTTCACCTGTACTGTAATTATGTATGTTTCAGTCTCCCTAATAAATAGCCTTAGGCCAGTCTTGAGGAGAGATACCCCATATTACAAACCTTTGTATTTTTAAGATGAGTGCTTAATAAATGTTGGATGAATAAACGAATTGCCTGTGGAATTCAGAACTCAGTACAATATTGTACTTACCAGCCATGTTACAAGGATTAAATACCAAGGCCTGCTTGGCAGTCCCTTTTACCAACAAAGAACTTCTGCTTTTCAGAGTGTGATAGCAGCTTGTCTTCTAGACTGGGGACAAGTTTGAATGAAGCAGAATGTTTGTACTGGAATTTTCTATCATATGTGGCCAAGTCTTTGCCAACTTGTGAACATCAATTCCATGGTCAGTCAATAGACTTGACCTTCCTGAGTCCAGGCAGTTAAGAGCCAAGGTGTTAACAATTTAGCAAATACAGACTTGAGAATATTTTCACCTGAGGAAAGCATTGGAAGACCATTCATGTGGTTGGGCAGGCCTTTTGTTTGTTCATTTGTTTGTGTAAGTGTGGGGGGGGGCTTGTCTTGTTTTTGTCGTGCTTTGTTTTGTTTTGGGCTTGCTCCATCAAAACCTTGGCTTCAGGGTGTTAGTAAAACTGACCAAATAATAAACAGCTGAATCAGCACTGCCCCAGAAACCGAGGTGCCATGGGATAAAATGTTTCCACCTGTGCTGAAAATGAACATTATTAGCCCAAATGACCACGGCAAGTAGGGTTATTCCATTCCAGAAGGCATGCAACCAAAGGAGGGCTCCTTGGCACACTCTTCTTAGTACTTGTGACTCAAGATCTCCTTCCCTTCCCCTAGAAACAGAGAAGGGCTCGGAAAGGCACTTAGTTATCTCAGTAACAGACAGATTGTTATCCCTCAGTGAGAGGAATTTAATTCCAGAGATCTGTGTGTGGGAGCTCAAGGGATACCAATCAAAACACAGCAGGGTTTGAGAGTAAGGTATCTAATAACTAACAAACACTTATTTCTCCAAAACAAGTCATACCAAACACATTTATAGATTCTTTTCTTTTTTTCCCCGACTTAATTACTGATCTGGTATACAGCTGGAATGCAGTGGGAAGCAAGCCCTCTGACCATAATCGGAAATACTCCCCTCTTGATGCTAAAGCAGCCACACTCAGGTTAGACGTGAGGTTGTCCTACCATAGTGACTTGGGCAGGGGGAAGATGAGCACCAGTAGGGGCAAGTGGAGGCCTCCCCACAGGAGGGGCAACATGGGAAACCAGCACACTATATATCTGCCACACACAGAATCCAATGAGGAGGGCACAGAGCAGAATGGGGAAATGGAAAGAGGATGGGAATATTGAAGGATTGAATGCCGCTCTGCCACAGGAATCCCCAAGGGCTTCCTTAGATGGCAATGAAGTCCGGGAGAAAAATTCTCCACATGAACCTGGGCAATGGCCACCTGAGATGGAACTGGAGAAAGGGGCCTGGTGAAATAAAAAAAGGAGGTAAAGAACTCCATCTAAGCACCGATTAACAAATCACTATTGAGCACTTGGGACTTCCCTGGTGGTCCAGTAAGACTCCACACTCCCAATGCAGGGGACCTGGGTTTGATCCCTGGTCCAGGAACTAGGTCCCACATGCATGCCACAACTAAGAGTTCAAATGCCGCAACTAGGAGTCCGCATGCTGCAACTAAAGATCCCACGTGCCACAACTAAGACCTGGTGCAGCCAAAATAAATTAAATAAATAAATAAATGTTTTTTAAAAAAAAACCAATCACAAGCACTGAAATTGAAACTGTGATTAAAAATCTTCCAACAAACAAAAGCTCAGGACCAGATGGCTTCACAGGCGAATTCTATCAAACATTTAGAGAAGAGCTAACACCTATCCTTCTCAAACTCTTCCAAACTACAGCAGAGGGAGGAACACTTCCAAACTCATTCTACGAGTCCACCATCACCCTGATACCAAAACCAGACAAAGATGTCACAAAAAAAGAAAACTACAGGCCAATATCACTGATGAACATAGATGCAAAAATCCTCAACAAAATACTAGCAAACAGAATCCAACAGCACATTAAAAGGATCATACACCATGATCAAGTGGGGTTTATCCCAGGAATGCAAGGATTCTTCAATATACGCAAATCAATCAATGTGATACACCATATTAACAAATTGAAGGAGAAAAACCATATGATCATCTCAATAGATGCAGAGAAAGCTTTTGACAAAATTCAACACCAATTTATGATAAAAACCCTCCAGAAAGTAGGCATAGAGGGAACTTTCCTCAACATAATAGAGGCCTTATATGACAAACCCACAGCCAACATCGTCCTCAATGGTGAAAAACTGAAACCATTTCCACAAAGATCAGGAACAAGACAAGGTTGCCCACTCTCACCACTATTATTCAACATAGCTCTGGAAGTTTTAGCCACAACAATCAAAGAAGAAAAAGAAATAAAAGGAATCCAAATCGGAAAAGAAGAAGTAAAGCTGTCACTGTTTGTAGATGACATAATACTATACATAGAGAATGCTAAAGATACTACCAGAAAACTACTAGAGCTAATCAATGAATTTGGTAAAGTAGAAGGATACAAAATTAATGCACAGAAATCTCTTGCATTCCTATACACTAATGATGAAAAATCTGAAAGTGAAATTAAGAAACACTCCCATTTACCATTGCAACAAAAAGAATAAAATATCTAGGAATAAATCTACCTAAGGAGACAAAAGACCTGTATGCAGAAAATTATAAGACACTGATGAAAGAAATTAAAGATGATACAAATAGATGGAGAGATATACCATGTTCCTGGATTGGAAGAATCAACATTGTGAAAATGACTCTACTACCCAAAGCAATCTACAGATTCAATGCAATCCCTATCAAACTACCAATGGCATTTTCCACAGAACTAGAACAAAAAATTGCACAATTTGTATGGAAACACAAAAGACCCCGAATAGCCAAAGCAATCTTGAGAAAGAAAAACGGAGCTGGAGGAATCAGGCTCCCTGACTTCAGACGATACTACGAAGCTACAGTAATCAAGACAGTATGGTACTGGCACAAAAACAGAAATATAGAACAATGGAACAGGATAGAAAGCCCAGAGATAAACCCACGCACATATGGTCACCTTATCTTTGATAAAGGAGGCAAGAATATACAGTGGAGAAAAGACAGCTTCTTCAATAAGTGGTGCTGGGAAAACAGGACAGCTACATGTAAAAGAATGAAATTAGAACACTCCCTAACACCATACACAAAAATAAACTCAAAATTGATTAAAGACCTAAATGTAAGGCCAGACACCATCAAACTCTTAGAGGAAAACACAGGCAGAACACTCTATGACATAAAGCACAGAAAGATCCTTTTTGACCCACCTCCTAGAGAAATGGAAAGAAAAATAAAAATAAACAAATGGGACCTAATGAAACTTAAAAGCTTTTGCACAGCAAAGGAAACCATAAACAAGAGGAAAAGACAACCCTCAGAATGGGAGAAAATATTTGCAAATGAAGCAACTGACAAAGGATTAATCTCCAAAGCATACAAGCAACTCATGCAGCTCAGTATCAAAAAAACAAAAAACCCAATCCAAAAATGGTCAGAAGACCTAAATAGACATTTCTCCAAAGAAGATATACAGATTGACAACAAACACATGAAAGAATGCTCAACATAATTAATCATTAGAGAAATGCAAATCAAAACTACAATGAGATATCATCTCACACCGGTCAGAATGGCCATCATCAAAAAATCTAGAAACAATAAATGCTGGAGAGGGTGTGGAGAAAAGGGAACCCTCTTGCACTGTTGGTGGGAATGTTAATTGATACAGCCACTATGGAGAACAATATGGAGGTTCCCTAAAAAACTAAAAATAGAACTACCATACGACCCAGCACTCCCACTACTGGGCATATAACCTGGGAAAACCATAATTCAAAAAGAGTCATGTACCAAAATGTTCATTGCAGCTCTATTTACAATAGCCAGGACATGGAAGCAACCTAAGTGTCCATCAACAGATGAATGGATAAAGAAGATGTGGCACATATATACAATGGAGTATTATTCAGCCATAAAAAGGAACGAAACTGAGTTATTTGTAGTGAGGTGGATGGACCTAGAGTCTGTCATACAGAGTGAAGTAAGTCAGAAAGAGAAAAACAAATACCGTATGTTAACACATATATATGGAATCAAAAAAAAAAAAAAAAAAAGGTCATGAAGTACCTAGGGGCAAGACAGGAATAAAGACACAGACCTAGTAGAGAATGGACTTGAGGATATGGGGAGGGGGAAGGGTAAGCTGTGACAAAGTGAGAGAGTGGCATGGACATATATACACTACCAAACGTAAAATAGATAGCTAGTGGGAAGCAGCCGCATAGCACAGGGAGATCAGCTTGGTGCTTTGTGACCACCTAGAGGGGTGGGATAGGGAGGGTGGGAAGGAGGGAGACGCAAGAGGGAAGAGATATGGGAACATATGTATATGTATAACTGATTCACTCTGTTATACAGCAGAAACTAACATACCATTGTAAACCAATTATACTCCAATAAAGATGTTAAATAAATAAATAAATACAAATAGAAAAAAATAAAATAAAAGGTATTTTTTAAAAAACCAAATCATTATTGAGCACTTGATTATATATGCCAGTGACTCTGCTGGGCACCAGGAATGTATTGTAAGAGAGATCTGGTTTTCACCCTCATGGAGCTTGTAGTACTGTGAGAGAGATGGACATCAGTCAATTAATTCCACAACGACAATCATGAACTTTGACATTCCACAAATATTCTAGTCTCCTGGTACTGACCAGGGCCTTGCCTTTGTCACACCAGCTGTTTTCTCCAGCTACGGCCAAAGACATATTCAGCTCGAACACAACATCCTGTAGATCTCAGAGGATATCTTTCTTCCCTCAACGTCCTACAGAGGCAAACTGTTAATGAACAAAATTAAGCTCATTTGGGATGGAAGGGGGTGTCAATTATTTATTTAAATATCTGGCAGATGGCTGTCCAACCTTTCTGAAAATCAAGAATCTTACAGAGTTTTGCCCAGGAGTTCCACTTGATTTGAAATATAACCTAAGAAATTCTTAAAAATTAGTTGTATGCACAAGCGTGCAGTGTTAATTATAACAACAACAACAAAAAGGGATATACGTATCCATGAACCTGTCAACAGTTAAACACATCCTTATGATGGAATCGTTTGCAACAGCTAAAAACAATAGGAGCCGGTACTCATGATGTAGTAAGTGAAAAAAAGTTGATACAAAACTCATATATACAAGATACTTCAACTGTGTAAAAATATGTGAACATAAAAACAAAAATATGCCAAATATTAAGGCAGCTTGCTCTGGGAAGTCAGATTACGGATGACTGTTACTTTTTTTCACACGTTCTAAGCTTTTCCCACTGGGAAGAAATCACTTTTAAAATCAGAAAAGGGTTATTACAAATGAAAAACAGTAATTTCAGGCCTATAAGCAGCTGAGGTTGAGTTTTGAATTCTAAGTTTTTCTTCTATTTTCCTGCTTGCTCCCTCTTCCCTTTGTTTCCATTTAAGGAACTAAGGGCTGGCAAGGTGCGGGTGAGCATTTGGTTCAGTAAGTTTTGAGGGGCCTCCTGGCACTCCTTGAAAATAGCAATCCCCAGGTCTTGGCTGCCCTCCCAGGGAGGAGAGCAGGTGACTCCAGACACCGCAGGGGCGGGGCAAATAGCTCTGTGACTAGCAGGGGAAGGGGGAGAGGGAAGGGGAGGGGGAGAGGGAAGGGGAGGGGGAAAGGGAAGGGGAGGGGGAGAGGGAAGGGGAGGGGGAGAGGGAAGGGGAGGGGGAGAGGGAAGGGGAGGGGTAGGGGTGAGGGAGGGTAGCTGAGGCAGGGCAATGAAGTCTCTGGGGTGGGAGAAGCAGAGGTGGCTCTGGGGACTTTGCCTGGCACCTTCCCTGTGCTAAAGACAGGCATTCCCAACAGCTACTGACTGTGCTCCTTTTCCTCCCTCTCAAGGTAGGGAAGGAGTATTTGCTAATTTTGGGTAACCTAGAAATCAGGAATGGAACAAGGGAAATGTCAAGGATGATAGATAAACCCTGGCTGAGTCTGGGCTGGGTGAAGTGTTGTACCCAACTGGTAATCATTGGTAACCAGCCTCATTGGTAGGAAGAGGCCAGGCCCGTGGTTCTGAGACCTTTAGTGTGTTTCAGAAGCTCCTGGGTAAGGGATGTAGGAGGTTTATCCCCTGTTTTCGTACTGGTCAAAAATCCTGGGCCAGGAGACAGTTTAGACAATGCAGCACATACTAGGATCCTCCCACAGTACAAGAGTGTTTCCTGTCTTTAATCAGTGCCAGTGAATATCAGAAAGTTTCCTTTTCAGGAGTCCAAATTCAAATAGCCCAGGGATGAACAGGGCTTCAAAGAAAGGCACAGCCAACAACTGAGGGCAGGAGGAGGAAGGTGAGGACTGGGGCCTCCTGGGGAAACTGGGATATTCTATTTAGAGGTGGGAGGAAAAGGAAACTGGCCTCGGGACCAGAAAGTCTACCACTAACTTCAAGGGAGACAGAGTTACTTATACGTCAAGGAGATGCAAATAATGAAGGGAAGGAAGAAAGATCTCTTAGGGGCTGGAGTAGAAAGGCCTGAGGGGGAAACTCTGGACACCCTGCTGTCCTTCCTCTAGCATGTCCTCTCATTCTCCCTTGTTGCCCTTTGCCAAATGATCTCCCCGTACAGGTAAATCGGGTTTATTTCCCCAGAAGGGACCACAAGAAGACACAAGTTGTCTTCATTTTGTCTCACTGACTCTCAGATTCATTCAACACATATTCCTCTGACCTGCTTCTTCCATCAATAATTCCCAAATATTTCCAATTAGCAGGCCACTTCAGGAAAGGCAAAACAGCCCTTATTAAAGCGTGATGTATCTCAGTGCTTGCCAGACTTTTTCACATCATGGCACACATCACGGTAAACTGTAATATTTATGTGACACGAAGGATAAACTGATTGTGTGAGGCTGGACGCTGTCACCAGGCGCCAGCTACTCCAGGGCTGTGAGGGTTCATCTCCTCCACACACCTGTAACCCACATGTTGGCACACTATTGGGAACCCCCAATCTGACACTTGGAGCCAGCCATGAAAAAACAAAAACACCTAGAATTAATAAATGGAAGTCATGTCTGTCAGCGACACAGCAAAGACCTAAACTATGTCTTAAGTATTGTGAGCACATTTTAAATTTATGCCCAAAGCAAAACAAGGACATTTTATTTAAAAAATATTTAGTTATGTATTTGTTTTGGCTGCGCTGGGTCTTCGTTGCAGCGCACGGGATCTTCGTTGCAGCATGTTTAGCCGCGGCATGGGGACTCTTAGCTGTGGCATGCGTGTGGGATCTAGTTCCCAGACCAGGGATCAAACCCGTGCCCCCTGCATTGGAAACGCAGAGTCTTACCCACTGGACTACCAGGGAAGTCCCAAGGACATTGTAATATGATGCTGAAGTCCCTGTCTCCTTGCTATGCCTGGATTCTGCTGGAGAGAGCCCGGGTGGTCTCTAGATGTTTACTCTAACATGGGGGGAGTATGAGGGCTCATTATCATTACTGTAATATTCATAGGAATATCCTTTCCAACCATGACAGGTTCTGAACCAAATGAGAACAAGGTCGAGGAATGAGAAAAATTGAGATGAAAACATAGCTTTATTTCTGATAAAGCTGGATTGGAAAATGTGGCTGGTACCTACATCCAAACGGGCTTCCTATTTTTTCTACCCAGATTTAAACTTACCCACACAGTCTTCAGCAAAGCAGCTGGATTACTGCAGGGCAAACACCCCCATCTTTCCTGCCAAGACTGGCTGCTTACCCCATGGAGTGCAGGAGGTCTCGAGAATTCAAGTTATTTTTCCAGTACCATTCCCTCCCAGAGAAGCCAGCAGAAGTTTCTATTTAATGGGGCAAGGTAGGAATGCAGGGTGATGAAAACAGCCCAAAGAGCCTTTGAGGGTTTATAAACACTTTACCCTCAAGTAAATGCAGAGTTTGACTAGGCTTCCTGGAAAACAGAGCTTGGGACAAAGCCTAAGGGTTAATGTTTCTGTGGACAGGTTGCAAGCCCAGAGCAGCAAGAGTTAGGAAAAGAGGTGAGGCCGGGAAGGAGGGGAAGCAAACACAAGGTTGTGCATTATCAAACTGGCTACGGGCCCACAAGAAAATACACAAAGCTGCTCACTCACTCACTTGGGGTGTCTCCAGGGATTGGAAGAGTCAGTTGGAGAGAAAGAAGCAGAGTGAGCAACTGCCAGCCTCTCCCAGTCTCATCTCCCTTTTTGGTCAAAGTTTACCCCCTGGGGGTTAACTCCCCATGTCTGGGTCGTGTGAGCCCCTCTGAGCAGCTGCTGGGAAGCCAGAGGTTCCTGGAGACCAGTTGGGTTGGACTTGGATGCTGTGCCCTGTCTCCCTTGGGGCAGTTGAGGTCACACCTGACAGGACAGCACAAGGACAGCAGCTGTGACTGCAGGGCCGCAGAAAGAAGCCAGCACCTCTCTAGCTGGGAGGCAGGGCAAGACGAGGCAAGATGAGACTGAAGAAAAGGTGGGGCTTAGCCAATCTAGGAAGGTATATAAACTGGGTCCAGACAGTAACTTAGGAAAAAACTGTCTTTGATTCTGAAATTGCTCAGGCCCTTGATGCTCTGGGCAGTCAGATGTCTTTTGACTGCAACTTTGGTAAGCGCTGGTTGAAAAAAAGGATGTGCTCTCTCCTCATGATGAAATGATGCAACCGTCTGCAAGGGCCCAAAGGCCTTGCAAATTTGAGCTGGGCCTGCAACCCCAGAGAAGCCTGGACCATTGGTCTAATCGCTGACCCGACAGCCAAAAACATGGCATTGGAACAGCATCAGTTTTATTTTTTTATGTGTGTTGTGTCTTCGTTGCTGCGCGCGAGCTTTCTCTAGCTGCGGCGAGCGGGGGCTACTCTTCGCTGCGGTGCACGGGCTTCTCACTGCGGTAGCTTCTCTTATTGCAGAGCACGGGCTCTAGGCACGCGAGCTTCAGTAGTTGTGGCTCGCGGGCTCTAGAGCACAGGCTCAGTAGTTGTGGTGCACGGGCTTAGTTGCTCCGCGGCATGTGGGATGGAGCAGCATCAATTTTAACTTACTTATCTCAAGCTATATATGGTTTTATTATTTTTTTAGATATAATTCACGTACTTTAAAATTAATTCTTTTTTTTAATGATGTTGGGAGACTTTTTTGTTTGTTTGTTTGTTTATTTGTTTATTGTTTGGCTGCATTGGTTCTTTGTTGCTGCACGCGGGTTTTCTCTAGTTGCAGCAAGCAGGGGCTACTCTTGGTTGCAGTGCACAGGCTTCTCATTGCAGTGGCTTCTCTTGTTGCAGAGCACAGGCTCTAGGTGCGCGGGCTTCAGTAGTTGTGGCACACGGGCTCAGTAGTCGTGGCACACAGGCTTAGTTGCTCCACAGCACGTGGGATCTTCCCGGACCAGGGCTCGAACCCATGTCCCCTGAACTGGCAGACGGATTCTTAACCACTGCTCCACCAGGGAAGCCCCTAAAATTAATTCTTTTAAAATATACAGTTCAGTGGTTTTAGATCATTCACAAGATTTTGCAACCAGCAGCACGATTAATTTTAGAACATTACCATTATCCCCAAAAGAAATCCCATACCCATTAGCAGTCACTTTCCATTTTCCATTTCCCATTTCCCCCAGGAAATCACTAACCGACTTTCTTTCTCTGTGAATTTGCCTATTCTGTACGTTTCATATGAGTGGAATCATACAATATGTGGCCTGTTGTGACTGGCCTCTTTTGTTCAGCCTGTTTTCAAGGTTCATCCATGTTGTGGCATGTATCAGAACTTCAGTCCTTTTTTATGGCTGATTAATAGTCCACTGTATGGATATGTCACATTTATTTTTCCGCTCATCAATTAATGGACCTTTAGGTTGTTTACACTTTTTGGCTCTTATGAATAATGCTGCTATGAACATGCATATACAAGCTTTTTGTGTTTTAATTTCTCATGGGTACATACCTAAAAATGGAATTTCTGGGTCATACATTAACTACATGTTGAGCTTTTTGAGGAACTGCCAGACTGTCTTCCAAGTGGTTGTACCATTTTACTTTCCAACCGGCAATCTCTGAGGCTTCTAATTTCTACATATCCTCACCAACATTTATTGCCTGTCTTTTTGATGATAGCCATCCAAGTGTGTGAGAAGTGCTACTGCACTGTGGTTTTGATTTGCATTTTTCCTAATGACAAATAATGTCGAGCATCTCTTCACGTGGCTGTGGAGAAATTTCTGTTCAAATCATTTTCCCATTTTTAGCTGTACACCTGAAACTAACACAACATTGTTAATCAACTATACTCCAGTATAAAATAAAAAGTTAAAAAAAATCATTTTCCCATTCTTAAATTGGGTTATTTGTCTATGTATTGTTGAATTGTAAGAATTCTTTATATATTCTGGATAGTGTTTATGTCAGATATGTTTGCAAATACTTTCTCCACTCTCTGGGTTGTCCTTTCGCTTTCTTGATATGTCCTTTGAAGTACAAAACTTTTAAATCAAAAAAAATATGCTGGGCTTCCCTGGTGGCGCAGTGGTTGAGAATCTGCCTGCCAATGCAGGGGACACGGGTTCGAGCCCTAGTCTGGGAAGATCCCACATGCCGCGGAGCAGCTGGGCCCGTGAGCCGCAGTTGCTGAGCCTGCGCGTCTGGAGCCTGTGCTCCGCAACAAGAGAGGCCGCGATAGTGAGAGGCCCGCTCACCGCGATGAAGAGTGGCCCCCGCTTGCCACAACTAGAGAAAGCCCTCGCACAGAAACGAAGACCCAACACAGCCATCAATCAATAAATAAATAATTAATTAATTAAAAAAAAAAAAAACACACTCCTGAGATTTGTTAGTTCTAAGGGTTAAATCACAATATGTATTTCCCTGGGTGACACCCCAAAATGGGCACATTCATTTAAAAAAAAAAATGTTGATGCATATCTTTTTATTACTTTATGTATGTATATATCAATGTGTACTGTTTAAAACTGAGTTATAATTGACATAGCATTATATTCGCTTCAGATGTACAACATAGTGATTTGATATATGTACATATTTTGAAATGTTCATTTTAACCAAAAAGAATGTGATTGAATCAAAGCTATCATGGTAGAGTTTGGTAACATCCCTCCCCACCTTCTGCCATTGCGGGCCAGTCAGCTGAGGGCACATTTCCTGGACCCTTTGCCATTTGACCACTGGAGTAAGGCCAAGACAGCCAGAGCGCCCTGGGGAAAACCAAACTGCCTCCTGAGACATTGGGAGAAAGTCAGAGGAGGGATATTTAGAAAGGAAAAGGAAACAGGAGTCCCATTTTCTCACTTTTTTCTTTTTCTTTGCTCAACTAAGCAAATTCATACATCTCACTTTCCCCTAATGCAACTTCTTCATTTCTCCTCCTGCATAGCAAAAGAGACTTAGCAGGCATTGAGAGGAATAAGAAAAAAATGGCTAAGTCTTTTCAGACTTAACCAAAAATTTTTAAAGGTCCTGACTCAATGTAAAGTAACCTATGTGTAACCTTCCTGGTAATAGGCAGTTTTCCCCACAGTCTATTGGGGCTGAGCAGATGAGTTCCCCAGGTGCCCCATGACAGCTGGGATTGGAATTCAGAACCCCTGATTTTGAGGCCATCTGCCTTAGGGCCAGAGCCTCTCCCTCCCTTCCCAGAGAGCCAGATCGGGGAGCTGAGCGTGGAAGCCTTGACTCCACACATTCTGCCTTTTTTAAGAGCAAATGTCTGTTTTAGGCACAGAAAATACAAAGAGGAATAAGACAACTCCTACTCACAGGGCAGTAGGGAAGCTGCACCAGAAACAAGTAGCCACTCCAACCACGTGACACCCATAAAATAGAAGTGCTGGGTACACATGGGGCCTGGCAAGCCTGCCTGTGACTCCAGCAGGTGGCCGCAGATGGGCAGCTGCGTCTGCCCTTGAAGGGGACCTGGACGTGCCGCAGCCCCACAAGCTGTAGGAAATGGCTAGCTCCATATTTGTTGGGGCAAAATGGGGTGTCTGCCCCAGAGAGGGTAAAGTAGGACATTTAGTGAAAAGAAAAGTTGTGGCTCTTCAAGGAGAGGAGAGAACAGAGGATGGGAGAAGATGGGAGAGGAGGGAAGAGGATGTTTGGTCAACAGTTGTTCCTGCTGTGACTCGGAGCAACAAGGAAGAGTAGGACTTTTTTTTTTTTTAATAATACCTTTATTGAGCCAGAATTCATATACCATACAATCCACTCTAAGTGCACAATTCAATGTTTTTTAGTATATTCACAGAGTTGTGCAACCATCACCACAATTTTAGAACATTTTCATCACCTTGAAGAAACACCTGTGCCCCTCAGTGGTCACCCCCCCCCCCCAATTCTGCCTATTCCCCCAGCCCTAGGCAACTACCAATTTACTTTCTGTCTCTATACATAGTTCTATTCTGGACATTTGACATAAAAGAAATCATACAATGTGGTCTTTTGTGACTGGCTTATTTCTCTTTGCATAATATTTTCAAGGTTCATCCAGGGTGAATCAATATTTCATTTCTCTTCACTGCTAAATAATATCTCACTGTATGGTTACACCACATTTTATTTATCCATTCATCAGTTGATGGACATTTGGGTTGTTTCCACTTGGCATCATGAATAATGGTGCTTATAAACATTCGTGTACAAGTTTTTATATGGAGGAGTAGGACTTTCCAGTTAGTTTTTATCAATTATTTATTAACTGCCTCTTGTGTATATAGCACAGTGATAGGTGTAGGGGTGAGGGAAAGGATGTAGGAGGGCCGAGACCCAAAGAACTATAAATATAAATGTAATTCCCCAACTGTCCTCTGACTAAAGAGATATAAAATCAAAATACATTAGGTGAATCTTCAGTGGATCCTGGCTCAAAAAAAAAAAAAAGAAGCCGTAGAGGGGACAGTTAAAAACATCTGATTGTGGACTGGAAATTAGATGACATTAGGGAATCGTTGCTCATTTTTGTATGTGTGCTAATGCTATGGTTATAAAGGAAAATGTCCTTATTTGCAGGTTATGCATGCTGAAGAAGTATGTAGGGTTGAAGTGTCATGGTGTTTGAAGGTTATTTTCAAAAATTTAGCAAAAAAAAAAAAGGTACACACATGCCTACATGCAAGTAAAACAAATATGGCAAAATGTTAACAGTTGTTAAATCTGGATGGTGGGTATTTGGGTGGTCATTGTACTATTTTCTCAAATTTTCAGTATATTTGAACATTTCCAAAATAAAAATCTAAAAAAATTACAAAGCAAAAAAAACCGAAAGCAAGGTAAGGACATAAAAGTAAGTGGCGTATCTTTTAAAACAAGGTAGTCAGGGAAGGCCTCTGAAGGCAGGACATTTGAATAAATGCAGGAAGGAGGGAGTTGGCCATGAGGACCCAGGGGAAGGGCATTCCAGGAAGAGGGAACAGCCATCTCAGGGGTCCTGAAGTGGAAACGGGCTTGGTGTGTCCCTGGACACAAGCACTGAGAGAGGCTGAGGGGATGTGAGGGAGGCAGGAGATGAGGTTGAAAAGGTAGCCTAGATCCAGATTATACAGCATCATAGAATTAAGATTTTAGTTTAAGGATGACCTACTAAAGGACCATGAGTGGAGAGTTACTTGGGTCAAATTATATTTTAAAACATCTCTCTGGCTCCTGGGTGGAGAATAGGCTGTGAGGCGAGGGTGGGGGTCATAGTGGACAAGAGTGGAAGCAGAGAGGCTGATAAATAGGATTTATTGCAGAGAGCATGGCGTCACAGATTAGGTGATGGCACGGGGAGAAGGGCTTAGTTTTGGCAAATATGTCCCAGAAGGGGTGTTCTCACGGAGTTTGTTGATGGACTGGATGTGGGAATGAGGGGAAAAAACAGTCCAAGGAGACTCCAAGGACAGTCTGAGCGTCTGGCCAAATGGTGGCGCCATTTGCGGAGACAGGGAACTCTGGAGGGGAGGCACAGGCTTTTCCTTTTCAGAGGAACATTAGTTTGGTTTAGAATGGCCTGGAAGTCTTTGTGGTCAGGGAGGAGGTGGAATTGGGGTTGGGCCTTCAAAATAAGGAGTTCATCAATGTCAACAAATTAAGGTTTTCATGTGGGTCAACAAACAGGGTGGCACAGCAGGTTTGAATCCCGAGGCTGCCATTCACTGGCTATGTGACCCTGAGCAAATTACTTAACTTCTTTGAACCTGAGGTTCTTCATCCGTAAAATAGGCAAAATAACAAAGGACGACTCTAGCTGAAAAGGCAACAAAAGATAAACAGCTTAAAGCAGTACTTTGCACGCTCACAAAGTTAGTTCTTCCTAATGGTCTCTATAGAGTAGCGCCTGGCACAGAGTAGGTGCTCAACATATAAGGTTTCCTGCTACTCTATAGAGACCATTAGGAAGAACTAACTTTGTGAGCGTGCAAAGTACTGCTTTAAGCTGTTTATCTTTTGTTGCCTTTTCAGCTAGAGTCGTCCTTTCTTCCTTTTAGTCGTATGGTATTTGAGCACTTACTGTGTACCACGTGCAGTTCTAGGCATTGGATGTATTGCAGTGAATGAAACAGACAAAACCTCTGCCTTCATAGAGTTTACATTCTGGTGGAGGGAGAAGACAAACATAGCTAAGTAATATACAGTATGTAATATATGAGATGGTGATAAGTCCTAGGGAGAAAAGCAAAACAGGGGAGGGGAAGAGGAGGCACTGGGGTGGAGCCAGGACTGCAATTTTTTAAAAATATTTATTTATTTATTTTGGCTGTGCCGGGTCTTAGTTAGGGCATGTGGGATCTTTTAGTCGTGGCATGCGGGACCTTTTAGTCGCGGCATGCGGACTCTTAGTTGTGGCATGCAGACTCTTAGTTGTGGCATGCATGTGGGATCTAGCTCCCCAACCAGGGATCGAACCCGGGCCCCCTGCATTGGGAGTGCAGAGTCTTACCCATTGGACCACGAGGGAAGTCCCTGGGATTTCAATTTTAATTCGGGTGCCCAGAGAAGGCTCTACAGAGAAGGTGACATCTCTGCAAAGACGTAAAGGAGAGAAGGGAGGAAGCCATGTTTTTAATCTAAGTGAAGAATGTTTCAGACTGAGAGTGGCAAGTGCAAAGGCCCTGGGGCAGGAGCATACTTGGTATATCTGAGGAACAGCTAGAAGGCCAGTGTGGCTAGAAAGCTGTGAGTCAGGGAAGAGGGTAGGGGCAGCTCCTATAGGGCCTGGGAAGCCCGCAATGGCTTTGGCTTTAACATAGAGTGAAATGGGAAGTCCTTGGAGGGTTTTGAATAGTGGGGATCTGATTTATGATTTAAAAGGATCACTGGTTTCTATCTGAGTGAATTCAGGGATTAAAGAGAGGAGGCCTGTTGGAAAGTGATTGTATATAGTAAAGGTAATGGCTTAGTAGAGGTGGTGGGGAAAAGATTGTGGATATATTTGATAGTAGAGCCAACAGGATTTCCTGATAGATTCAAGGTACAAATTAGAGAGAGGGGTCAAGGATTGTAAAGTCTAAGGCCTTTGGCCTGAGCAGCTGGAAGGATGTATTTGGTTGAACCGAATGATGTTGCTGATAATTGACTGTTCTTGACCTTAAAAAAAAAAAAAAAAAGGTTATTTCATATATTCTAACTTAATAGTGGCCATTTACTGAGAAGGGGAAAACTATGTGAGGAAGAGGTGGGGAGGTTATCAGAAGTTTATTTTTGGACATGAGAAGATGTTGAATAGTCATCTGTATATACATGTCTGGAGTTCAGGAGCAAGGCCCCAATCAGAAATGTATATTAGGGAGTCAGAGCATAGAGGGCAGTTAAAGCTCTGAGACTGGATGAGATCACTTAGGAATTAAATGTAGATAAAGAAGAACAGAGGCCTGGAGACCGAGCCTGGAGCCTCTAGCATTTCCAGATCACGGAAATGAGGAAGCAGGAAGCCACAACTGGCAAAACAAGGATTCCAAACAGGGGTGCTGGCCCCGATGAATAATGTAGGTGTGAAAAATTTCCCCAGTCTGTGTGTGTGTGTGTGTATGCACGCGCTTGTGTAAGGGGGACATGATAATATCTTATCCATGACTAGATCTTTAGAAATTGCAAAACCTCTTCTCCTATTTGATCTAAGCAAAGGTAATGAAGGTGCTATCATCCCATTTTACAGATGAGTAAACTGGGACACAAAGGTTAGGTTACTTGCCCAAGTTACATCAATAACAGGTAGCAGATCTGGGACTATGAGGGTGCATCTGTCTCCCAGTTCCACACTCTCATTGAATCACACTTGTTTGGGGGAGGTTGGTGCTTCCCCAGGGGGCCAGCTGCCAGAGGGAGCAAGCAAAGAATCCCATGGGAATGATAGCAGTGAAGGAGAGTCAATCTTTCCATCCTTTCTGCTGCTGGCTGTCCTTGAGCCCCACTGACTGCTTCTATGGGGAAAAATTATAACAGGGTTACATGGAGATGACTTGAAATGAGTTTTAAGCTTTTATTTCTTGGCAGCAAGGAAACTGCTGATATTATTGCCCTCTTGAGGGGTCTGGACCTGTGATCTCAGATACCAAGAGCTCCGGATTTAAAATGAACCTATTTCTCAACAGAAATGGTCAAATGGAATCAGGAAGCCTTATTTGGGGGACTTTCACATTTGGCGGGGACAGTGATAAATTCACTTTAGTTTTAGAGCCATTGGGTTAATAGGGACCTTTCAGAGATAGAGCAGCCTCTGGGCTGGGCTCTTCGACTCACTCCACCGAATGATGGGTTTCATCTTACTCCCTCTTAGTGTCTTGCTCAAAGCAATATATTCTCTGCAAACTTGTTTTCTTGCCTTTGAGAAGCTGCTCCTGAGATCAGAGGCTCCATTGGTCAAGCTTGGCCCTGCCCTGGGGAGAGATAAACAGGCCCGAATACATTTCCCAGATTGCAACACTGACGAGTCAGGCAACGCTGGACAGCTGTTCCCTCACAGTGCCCCTGGTTGTCCCCGATAAGGAAAAACATGGTTCATTCCAGCGTACTGCCTTGTGTGCACACATATAAACAGACACTCCCAGGCCCCGGTGTTGTTTTAGAGCAAATTATTGACATTCTGAGTGGCTGAGACACTGGGGGGAAAGGTGAGCACAAACTGACTCTGCTCAAGGGGAGCTCCAGGTCCATAAGCCAAAAATAAGTCAAACCAAGGCTGTCATTTGGCACCACTTTGGAGCCACTTTTTGAACCTACCTGGTCAAGGGCAGGTTCAGGAGCCCTCTGAAGCTCTGGAAAGAGGAGGAAAGGGGGAGGAAGTCAGAATAGGGGAGGTGGATTTATGAAGGAGCAGATGTCAAAATGCCCAGAGAGAAAAGTGTCTGGTAAAAATGTAAACATACCTTCACCACAAAGATCGACACTGTGACGTCTTTAAAAAATACCAAAAATGGAAATCCCCTGGTGGTCCAGTGGTTAGGACTCTGAGATTCCACTGCAGGGGGCACAGGTTCGATCACTGGTCGGGGGAACTGAGATCCCGCATGTCGTGTGGTGCAGCCAAAAAAAAAAAATTAAATTAAAAATACCCCCCCAAAAAAGTGAATGCTCTTCTTCTTAAATGACATACAGTGTATAAGGGGTGGGGCAAATGGGGGATTAACATTAATAATACCACCAGTAATATCATCACACCTTGCAGTCAACACTTAACGTTGTCTTCATAAGAAGCAATTTATAGTTTACAAGGGGCTTTCACATTCATCTTTTCCATTTATTCCATCAACCCACTCTAGTGGGTAGGGCATTATAAGCCACATTTTACAGATGAGAAAACTGAGGCTCGGGAGGTTATAAGCAATTAACTGAGGCATAATTAAGAGCTGGGGAGGGGCAGGTTTGTCCTAAGTAACCCAGGGCTAAGATACTTACTAGGAAGGGTGATTCCTTTTCAACGACTGTTCAGAGGCTAAATCGCCATTGCATTTTTCAGTAGAGCAGCCTCACCTTCCCCAGTGTGGTCCAGAACAAGTCTCTCTAACTAAATACTCCTCTGATGATTTTTGCTTAGTACTTAGACCACAGCATCATAACATCTGTGAAGATTAAAGCATCAGGGAAAAATCTCTATATCCACCTATGCCCTTCTTTCTCAAGTGTCCTATCCTTGACCTGTTCTGGAAAAAATAGCTTCAGATCCTCTAAGCTTGCTACCTTGGTCTCAGGTGGGGAGGAAATGTCCTTATTTGCATAGGACATTATGGAAGCACAGGACCCACCTAGAGCGGTCAGGCAGGTATTTTGAAAGTGCTGATGCCTATTGGAATCTTCCAGCAGTGGTTCTCAAACTTTGGCCTGCATCAGAATCATCTGGGGAGCTTGTTAAAGACTTGGATGTCCAAGGCCCACCCCAGACCTTCTGAATCAGAATCTCCAGGGGCGGGGCCTGGACGTTTGTGAGCTTAACAAGCTCCCCAGGTGATTCTGAAGTACACCAAAGCTTGGGAATCACAGGAGTGGGAGTCACTCAGATGAAGGTGGTGGGGAGCCGTGCTGGGAGAGGAGGGAGCAAAAACAGGAGCCTGGAGAGCCTAGAGAAGACACAGTCACGAACAATTCCCTGCTCTGTCCTTGTCTCCCTTTAACAAAGTGGTCAAATAAAGGAAGTTAGAAATCTCTTCATTCAGAAATGTGCTCCTTCTGATAGAATGGCTATGTGCAATAGGAAAGAGCAATGCACCCCTTTTAGAAGCAGTTAAAATAGCCCGTATTTTTCAGAAAGAATAGAGGTTACCAGGGGCCGCGGAGGGTGAGAAATGAGTAAGAAATTATTGTTTAATGGGTAGAGAATTTGTTTGGGATGATGAAAAAGTTCTGGAAATGGATAGTAGTGATGGTTGTAGAACACTGTGAATGTATTTAATACCACCGAATTGTACACTTTGAAATGGTTAAAATGGCCAATTTTGTGTTATGTATACTTACCACACACACACACACTAGCTCGTCTTTTGAGGGATGGAATGATAGGAGCAAATAACGTTCAATTTTAGCTGATTGCTGCTGCCCCAGGTTCATGTGTGCATGTGTGTTTGTATATAGGAGGTTACACAAGGGGACCCAACTCACAGCATGTGGTTTGACAAAATACAAGTGTATTCGTGGGAACAAGGGAATAGATAAAAATTTTGAAAATAGATGGCAGCGAAAATGTGATATAAATAAATACAGGAGCTGCCTAGAACACTCTTTCCTGCCCCCTTTTCCTGGTTGACTCCTGGGTTCCATATCAGTTCTTTTGGAGTACCTTGTAGATCAGTGTCTCTCAAACTTTATTGCACAAAGGAATCACCTGGGAACCTTCCTTGTTAATCTGCAAATTCTAATTCAGTAGGTCTGAGGTGAAGCTCTAGCCTGCATTTCTAACAAGTTACCAGGTGATGCTGACACTCTAGATCTGGACCACCTTGGGAGGGTTGTGTAAATTTAAAGTCTTACTTAGTTCACCATGATATCCTCATGTCCAGCAGGGTGATTACTACACAATAGGTGCTCAATAAATATTTACTGAATGAATGATGAAGTATATAGGGTTGATATAGGAGTTTGGAAGGCAGAACAATCTATGTCCTGAATAACAGCATATTTGGGGTGTTTCTGCTTCTTTCAGTCACTCATTTTGTGAAATCATCTCATACTGTGTAGAATAACGATGTTAGTATTAAATTGTTTCCGGCCTTGCCACCTTGCTGCTTCAACTCTAATCCTTGAAAAGGTGACCCTATACACATGGAGGATAACCAACCCTGATTTGCAAGCCCTAAGGAAGCCTTGCTATAGTCTATAATCGATGCAAACATATTATCTCCATCCAAGGAGGGAGCAGAGTGCAGGGAACCTGCTGGTGTAGGAATTTCTAGATTTTTGTGCCTGTCTGCGTTAACGGCCACCTTGGCTTCTTCAAAACAAATAAACAGACTTTTTAACAGTGTATGTGGGAAGGAGGTTCATTACCCTAAAACACATGAATATAATAATACTGCCATTCTTTAACCATTATCGTTTATGATGATGATAACGACACTGGCAGTTGAGCTATTAAATGAGTGGGAGAGTTGGGGGAGGGGGCAGAGAGCTGGGAGGGCAGGAGAAAGAGGAACTACAACTCCCAGAATCCCTCGAGAAAGCCCACGCCACGGCCGCGGCGGCCCACCCCTTTCGCCAGCTGGGCCCGCCCCGCCGATGACGTCACAGAGGTGACGTCACGGCGCCCAGAGCGAGGCTCGGGTAGAGAGGCCGACTGAGCTGGAGTCGTCTGCTAGTCGTGGAGGCTGCTAGGGAGCCGGCGAGAGGGTGAGCGGGCGAGCAGGCGAGCAGGCGAGTGAGCTAGCGCAGGCAGGAGGGAGAGTCGCGCGGCGCAGAGGAGCGCCGGGTCCGGGCAGCGGAGACTCAAAGCCGCAGAGGGGCAGCCCGAGCCGGGCGCCGCGGGGTCCCCACCCCCACTCGGCCGGACGGTGCCCGGTGTTCCCCCGTGCGGGGGGCGGCGGCGGCGGCGGCGGCTGACGGGACCGGACAGGACCGCGGGGGTGTTGCCACCTCCACCGAGGAGCCGGCGCGGCCGCGGGCTCCTCAGAGCCGGGGCCCGGGGCCCGTGACAGACGGGCCGAGGAAGGGAGAGAGGCGGCGGCGGCGCAGGCGACGGGGAGGCAGCGGCGACACCATGTCATCCCCTAGTCCGGGAAAGAGGCGGATGGACACGGACGTGGTCAAGCTGTATCCTTCGTGGACTGGGAATTCGGGCTGTACGTGGGGGGCGGTTTGGGGATGCCCAGGGCACCCTCTGAAACCTAAGCAGGGGCCCTGGGGCACTCCAGGCCACTGTCCGAGGCTCCCTCCCCCCTTTCCCTCCCCCCAGTGCCTACGGAGGCTCCTTGGCACCTCCCAGGAGCCGAGAGCCTTCTCAGCTCCCCCTTTATCCGCAGCACCCCGAAATGTGCGTTGTTCCACGCTCTTTCCTCACCCCCAGTGCCCGTGACTTTTCTTCACGACGTTTGGACTCCCAAGTAGGCCTTTTTTTTTTTTTTTTTTTTCCTCCCCCAGGACCTCTCTTCACCACCGAGCCCACCTTCTTTTTCCTGTTTGCTCGCTCTGGATTTAGGGACTCGAGGTAGAAATTCCCGAGAGCGAAGAATTCCCTTTCTCCTTTTCTTGAGATGCCTCCACTCCCTCCACTCACAATGCTTCTTGAACTGGGGTAACTCAAGTGACCTCCTTTATCCCTAATTCCTTTCTATATTAGGAAGAGAGTAGTCTGCTCAGTGCCCCCTCTTGTAATGAAGAGCTCTGAGTGTTTTAAACCAGAGACCCCTATTAAGCTTTGTGGTCCTTAGAAGAACCCCACTGTTTTTCTTCCTACCGACAAAGCCTATCCCACCCATAGTTGTGTGTGGTGAGGACCCCCAGTCCCTCCAGCAAGCCACCCTCCATATTGTGGCTATGACAGCTGAGGGGGAAGGAGAGAAAGAGGATCTCCTTGACCAAATAGCCCCTGTACTAGCCACTTAAGCAAACTCTCCGTATGAGAATAAGGTTCTTGGGGAATAATTGCCCTGATCTTGCCAAGTGACACCCTTTATTTTTCTACTCCTCCCCCGCCCCCCCCTCCCCAACTTTATGTACTTTGAAGGTAGCAGTGGGAAAGCTATAACTGATAAGAGTCCTTCAGGCAGTGGTTTTGGTTGGAGTCCAGGCTGATTATTTCACGACCAGCTTGAGAAATTCGCGAAGGTTCCTGTGACAAATCGAGACATTTTTGAAGGGGTAATTTAGAGAGTGGGGGGAGAGAGGAAATGAGCCCAGTGTTCTGAACAACTAATCCCTGGGGAGAGGGGGACCCGGGGGTGGGGAGTGGTAGTGTGTGAAACGCAGTTAAAAAGTCCTGTCTCCTGCTTCTGTCTCTCCCTCACCCCCATCCCCCCACCATTTCCCCCTGTTGCAGGGTTTTGTTTATATAACTCAAGTTGTTTGGCTAGATTCTTCAGGTGAATTCCTTCTTTATTCCTTTTATTGTTGCTGTTTTTGATTGGATGTTTTACCTGTTTGTAGAGATCAGTGATTATTGTTAGATACTCAGTTATGGAATTCGTTGAAGTTTTTAAAAAGTAGATTTTGCATTTGGTTTGGGAGTGGGGGATGGGAGGGAAGTTGCCTGGGCAAGTGATTTTTTTTTTTTCCCCCCACCATAATCTTTTCAGGAATAAGGTGTTTTTCTCCTCACTCAGCAAAACTTGATTAGAAATTAGGAACAGTAGATGAACTTCTAAGTTTTAGGGTTTGAAGTTGAGAATTTTGGGGAGGTGGGAGTGGGGATTAGAGAGAGGAGCAAGTAATAAAGTATATATTGTGTACCAAATATATGTCTAGGCACAAGTGAAATTGACTCTTTATGAGCTGTTTGTGGCTGTGATTGAGTTTTGTCAATGTGTGAATGATACCAGTAACGTTGGCTTTTCATAAGGTGGCAGGAAAACTTGTAACTATGGCTGTGTGTACATTTTACACAAAGCAGTATCGGGTTTTATTTTTGTTTAGAAACTAGGAAATGACATGGTGGCAGAATCTGAGTTATTTTTATCTTGAATTGAGATTTGCTGTCACACCTAATGCAAATTTCTACCTAATGTTTAATTGGGATGGGGCTGGGAGAGAGAATTCCAGCTGTCTTTGATCAATGTCAGATTCTCAAATTGTAGACATATATTTTCTAGAAGACTGAGGATAAAGGGTGAGGCCTAACTTGACCTGATGCCTTTTCCATACAGTGCCTTTTGTTCATTTAGTAGTTGAGGCATCTAGAATGATTACCGTATTTAGGAGTCGGGGTGGGGGGGGGGGTGGAGAGGGAGAGGAAAACAGACAAAGAACAGCAGGGTGTCTCTCTTTTTTTTCTTTGCCTAAGTGGCTTATTTCATAGCTTATTTTTAGTAGAAGATGAAGAAAGGCATAGATGCATTGGCCTTCTGTTCTTTCCCCACCTTCCTCCTTTCTGACAAAAGAAAGCAGAGGCGCTTTAAAATCATAGATGTCTGAGGTAGGAGGACAACAGCCTCGGGATTTAAAAGCCAGGGGTTATCTTTGTTTCGTGTTTGTTATTTTCTTGTCTAAGTTCAATTTTTTGTATTTCCTTTTGTGTGTGCATGTGTGTTGTGGGTGTGAGAGATTTTCTGGCCTCCTTTCTCTGTTGAATTCACATTAGTAGGCCCAAATGGAGACAACAATTTTTGAGCAAGGTACACTTACCACAGAATTTAAGCAACACACTACTAAAATGAATACAATGGTGTGAAAGGGCCGAGGGTTGAAAATGAAGGAAGGTGTAGAGGAAGTAGGAAAGGTCTGAAGGAATGTACTTGCTTTTTGCCCCTCAGTGCCCCTTGATTTCTTTGGTGTGGAGGCTGATAGCTGGTTTCCTTGCAGTCTCCTGTTTCAGCCCATTTTTGGATGTCTCCTGAGTGTAATTATGCCACCACGATTTACAGCCTGGCAGGGAACCTGTATAGTAGGAAGGTAGCGGTGTGGGGGGTAGGGAGAAAAGAGGATGTGTAACTAATTGGCCACCGCCTTCCACCACCTCGTTAGGTTCTTTTGGTCTCTGGTTGTTGTTTGGAGTCGGTGATATTTCTTTTGTGACGGGTTGGTAGGAGGAGAGCTGACTTCCAAGTTATGGAGGGAGTGAGTGTTTTGCACCGATGCACTTAATAATCTGCTGGGCGATTATGTTCTGAAACTCTGACTCATTCATTGTTTCTCTTCTGATCCTTTGCTGAGGGTTGTGCAAACCTCAAACTGATGTACATGACTTGGGCCCTGTAGGAATGTGTCCCAATCAAGAAACTTGCAGTGAGCCCAAATCCTGTGGAATGGTGGTTGAATAGTGTTGCCATTTGTTTGCAGAGTGAGGTAGATTGGTGATAACTGTGCTGTTCCCAGCCTGGCAAGCTTTGGGGTTTCCATCTAGAACCTAGCTGATTATTTAGATTGTCTGAGAACTGGGACTCTGGTGACCTTAAAGCGTGATTTGCCCTAAAGGAATATCGGTTTAAGTTCTCCTGGGTGGAGGAACAAACAGCTCAGATTACACGGGTTTCCTTGTTGGTGGGGGTTACTCGTCTCACCCTGTTGCACAGCCTGGTGATCCTTTTATCTGTGAACCAGTGGCCCCTGCTGAAGGCTGGAGCTGCTTGTTTTGGAAAAGCGTATGCAGGCAAAAGGCCGCAGGCACAGCTCCTCACAGCTCATTGGCTGCTCTGTTACTACCCGGAAAAGGAGGAGGGGCGGAGCTCCCAAACAGCTGATGGAGTGTGTGACCAGAGTGTGTTTATATACAAAAGAAGCAGGGGCTGGGGAGGCCTTGTGAGTGGTGTTACAGGATCAAGTGTGTTTTCAAGGGGTAGAAAGAGGAGAGGAAAACCTGACCTGTTAGAGTACAAGAAATGTTCAAGGTTAAATCAGAAAAGTGGATCTGATAATAATGGGGACTTGGCATGCGCTGTATTTGTTATTGGTGTGAGATATTGGAACTTATTTTTATAATACCAAGAGTTTTCAAAGAGTCCCTTTTTCAGAGGGAGTGTGGTAACTTAAAACTGGATAGCTACCAATTTAAATTTATTTAACTGACTCCTGCAGGGATTCAAAAGTATGGTAGAAATGTAAGCTTCCCCTACAAAAGCTTTAAGAGTAATGGTCAGGAAAGGGCAGTGTCTTATACTAAATTCATTAACAGCGTTAGTGAATCTTACAGAATGCTGGTTGTCTGCCTTAGGGTTTCAGAAGCTTTCAGTAGTAAGTTCATCCCCTCAGACGTTTCCGCACCCTCTTTGTGCCTGGCTTGGGGCTAGATGCTGGGGGTTTAGTAGTGGAAAATTTGGTGTGTGCTTATGTAACTAGTTAAACAATTTTTGAAAAAATCAAAGTACAGACTGTTTATAGCAGGTGAGCACTGTATGTATCACCTTGCTTTTTGAATAACTTGTATTTACTTTCAGAATTGACTTCAAGAAATAGAAAGTTTAAAGTGAATTTTATGTATTGCGATGTATAGGGATCTACATTTCTGTTATTTAAAAGATTGATGTTAAAAACTGAAACAGAAACAAACATTAAAAAGTGTAGCCATTTGTCTTTGCCTTCAGCTTTGGTATTTTGCTGTTAATCAGTAGTTTAGTAACTATCCCTAAATTAGTAGTCTTTGTTGCTCTTTAATTTGTGCTCAAAGTGTAGACTGTTTTGTTATCTTAACTAGCTCCAGTGTCAATTGGGAACCTGTGGTTTGCCTTTTATTTCCTGTGGTCTCTGTTTTACTGAGATGATGAGATGGAAGGTAGAACAGTTTTATGGTCTTCAAGCTAAAAGTTAAAGCTTTGGCAACTCCCAGTGTTCTGAATTTGTCTTCTCTGCCTAGATTTTGGTGACAAATATAACATACGGGTACTTATTTTGGTTAAGCAGGAACCTACATGAGTAAGCATTCACAGGTTCAGAACATCTGATTCCTGCAGTACAGTTCTAGTAAATTACACACAAGCCTAAAAATTCAGCTTTTAGGGGAAAACAATCTTTGCAGATGTGACCCATAAAAATCCCTTACCCTGTTTGTGTGTGTGTGTTTTACAAGAACCTGGATTTGTTGGTTTTCTAGTGTTGTGAAATTTGCCCAGCACCTTGACCTGCATGATATATCTATATATTAAATGTATATATAATTATATATATAATTTAGTATCTTATCTCAGTCTTACCAGATTTGATGGTTCCAAGAATCATTGGATTTTTAGGCATGCAATTCAGACCTGCAAAAGTGCTTACAGTGTAATAGCTCTTTAACTGTAGACCTACAGTGTACATTTCAGTAAAGTACTTCAATGAAAAAACTTAATTGGATTATACAAGTAATAAGAAAATTGAGGGAAATATAGGTTACAAATATAGGTTCCCCCCAGGATGTATTATTGTCAACCTGTTGATCATACTGTATGTGCCCTGTTTTTGCTTAATATTTTTGCAACTATTTTTCCCATTTAAAAATATCAGATTTAATAAATAGCTCATGTAATATGCCATTCCATGCCTGTGCCATTGATTTAATTCTTTGCCATTTTTCTGTGATAAATAAGATTGAAATTAACATCTTGTGCATAAGGCTTTTCTTGCATTTTTGGATTATTTCTATTTTCCAGAAATGGGATTCTAGATCAAAGAAGGTAAGCCTTTGAATTAAAGTATTTAATTAAAATTCTTGAGGCCCCACACTCAGTGGTCTCTCACTTTGTTCTGTTGTGTTTTAGTTGGTCATTTCAACACTGAAGCAGTCAGCCTGGCATGGTGATGAAAGATGAGTTCTGATCTCTATTTAAATTTTCATGTTTTTTTGTGATAATAGTGATTTTTGAATTAGGGATACTTTTGTACTTCTCAGAGTGCCTACTGTGAGTTGGTAGGTTAAACATAATACATTCATAAGCAGATAGATCTGACTGGCAAGAGCTGTAGAATTAGTTTTGGTGACTTGATTTTTTTTTTTTTTTTGCTTTTGTCTTTTATTGAGGTATAATTTGGTAAGTTTTGACATAAGTAGCACCCATGAAGCCTATCACCGCAATCAAGATAGTGAACATATTCATTTTCCCGAAGTTTCTCTTGCCCCTAGGTAGTCTTTCCCTACACCCGCCCCCATCAGATTAGTGATCTGATTTTTGTCACTGTAGATTATTTTGCATTTTCTAGAATTTTATATAAATGGAATCATACAGTATATACTCTTTTTGTGTGAATTCTTTCCTCATATTTTTAGATCCACCCATGTTGTTACCATGTAGTTCTTTCCTTTTTTACTGCTGACTACTATTTCATTGTATGGCTGTACCACAGTTTGTTTATGCATTCACTTCTGTGGACATGCGGGTTATTTTCTGTTTGGGGCTATTACAAATAAAGCTGCTGTGGATATATGCTTTCTTTTCTTTTGAGTAAATATATAGGAGTGGAATAGCTGGATCATGTGATAGGTATAGGTTTAACTTTTTAACAGGTAGCTTAAATTTAACTTTTACTGATGATGGTGTCTATTTCAAACACAATTATGTTGTGACATTGAATTCCTGTTTCAATTGTGTGTTTTAAAGGAATCCCATTAAATAGCATGATCCTAAGCACTGATTTCTAACCTAACTCTGTCAAAGCTAGTTTTGTGGATGCTCTTCCATTTCCCCCATTCAAAATTACTGAATTAAGTTTTCATTGTGAAATGTTTTTCTCTTGTGACCCTTTGAAGTGGTACTTCAAGAATTATGGTCACAAATATCTGTTTTATTTTTGCATTTGCTAGTAAGACTATACTTTTGTGGAAAGGTAAGCACACTTTTTGTTGATGGTACCCTTTTCTTTTTGTAGAGTATTGATAAGAATTTTTTTTAACATAAGTTTTACTTAGCACCTCCACTTACATTTACAGCAGTTTACAAATATTTACATAGGACTCTGTTAAGGTCTGAATAGTATCTTCAATTTTCATATGGACTGAACTCAGGTAAAAGGAACCCACAGCAACTCAGTGGTAGAACTGGAAACAGATTCTAAGCGGGCATCCCTTAATATGTTTTCCTGGAATCTTTTTTTAAAGTTAATATTTAACAAAGTGGTGGGGCTTTTTGTTTTGCTTTTTTACTTTTTGGCATCCTATGTAAATTATTTTATAAGTTAATTATTAGACATTGCCATAATGAAAAATTAGACATTGCTTTGTAAAACTTGTTACTGTCACATTCTTATAAATTACAAACATTTGAATTTAGATATAGGAGTTTACATGCATGTTGCTTAAAAAGTTAACATCTTATTACTGACAACTGGAATTTTTAGCTTGGCTAACAAGAAGAAAGACAACCTGTTTCATGTTGGAGTCAGTGACAGTTTATTCGGTGGGTAGACTTCGGTTCAGTCCTCAAACACGAGGATGGTGCTCTGAGCATATATATTAGAGTGTATTAGTTCCAGATTGCCGAAGTGTAATTCAAGTGCAATGTAGAAATCTTTGAAAACACAGAGAAGTCACTGTGTACTTTTGAGAGGCTGTTACTTTAGTGATTCTCAGGTGGGGTATGAGAAGAATTGTTATACTTTTATGGGGGTGCTAAGGTTATTAAAGTTTCTTCTTGTACCTCATCAGATGCTTGGGAAAGGTGGCTGGTTGTTTGCAGACTGGTGCTCGTGGGAGCACCTGCCCAAGCCTGGCAGAACCCAAATCCTCAAGAGCCTGTGGAAAGCCCCACAGGACAGTTCTGTGCACATGAGGGATGAAGGATCCTTTCCGCCTTCCCGTGCTTTTTAGGTATCTAGGGCATTGGGTAGGTGGTTTGAATAGGTGCTACTGATCTTTTGACCTGGCCCTGCAGTGAAGTCAGGGAGGAGTAGGAAACCCATGTGAAGTGGAGAGGCTTGGCTGGACTTTGTCATCATCAGGACAGGCATGGCTGGTGGGTCTGTCTTTGGGCTCACAAAAGGTACCTGGACTGTAGCACTTGGAGGGACCATATTTAGGGATCAGGGAATGGAATCTTTATGTCTTTTGTTCAAATTCGTGGTTTCTAACTTTTAAACCACTTTTAAGGAGGCATTATGTATCAAAGTAAGAGATATTCCCTACATGTGAAATTGTTAATGTTGTAAATTATGCATTTTCTTTTTAGTATTAGGCAAAGTGTTTCTTTTTTCATGTATTATGTTTTTATCATGCACACTTTTCAAGGTTTCTTGGATTATGAAATCTTAGTTGATGTAATATAAATAGAAAATTAGATACAGTGTGTGCCTGGTTCATGTTACTTCATGAGCAATTGGGTTACTACTCAGCTTAGTGAATATAGATTTAGTTGTTTTGTTCAGATGGTCCAGTATAACTTTGGTTATCTGAATATTGCTTTTTAATCAGTTGACTTTCTACTGTGTAGACAGTTTTGAAAGGTTGATTAATTCAAAAATTCGGGTAAACATTTCCATTGCAGTGTCTACCTGTAGAACGTTGAGTCGGTTAGAATTGTGTTCATAAGAGATCACCAGGCGTAATATAGTTAGATATATTGCTTTATGGTCTTATAGACTACTGAATGTTTAGTACCCTTTTGCTAATCTATTTATCTAAATCTGTAAATAAATTAGTAAGTCTCCTTGGCAACAAAGCTTGAAACTAGATCACACTTTTTGTTTCGCTCCAAAGGAAAGAAACTGGATTGGCTTTTTTTCGTTAACAAATGGTCACCTTCAGAGTCTCACAGCTGGGAATTGGTACTCGGTCAGATCACTAATCCAAACTAAGGCTCCTACAATGAAATCATCCCATGATGATTTCTTGGACATTTTGGATCTTTATTACAAATTATATTTACATTGAAATGGATGAACACAGGAGGGAAATTCATTTTAAATGCTTGTGGCATTTTCTGACAAGAGGAGTTTTAACTTTATCTTAATTTGGTGGCTGATCTCAATGTTGCTTTAGAGTATATTTAAGTAAGTATATTAAAATATAGAACATAATGTATATTTGATCACAGAATTACTGATCTTGGCAACACAATTTTGACATTATTAGCATCTGTTGATTTTGCCAACTAATTCATTCAATTCACCCAGAGCCACCATCTTGATGATAATAAGAAAAAACAAAAAACAAAAAACCCCTGCATTTTGCCTTTCTATTCATTTGTATCCTTAGAGATTAAAAAAAAAACAAAAACAAAGTACTTTTAAATCAGGTTTGTTTTATGAATGGAAGAAGGAGAGGAAGTAGACCTTTGAGTGTGTTCTTTTTTTTTTTTTAACAACTTTATTGGAGTGTAATTGCTTTACAGTGCTGTGTTACAAAGTGAATCAGCTATATGCATACATATATCCCCATATCCCCTCCCTCTTGCGCCTTCCTCCCACCCTCCCTATCCCACCCCTCCAGGTGGTCACAAAGCACCGAGCTGATCTCCCTGTGCTATGCAGCTGCTTCCCACTAGCTATCTATTTTACATTTGGTGGTGTGTGTGTTCTTTAGTCTCATTATCTGGATTGCCGCTCTTGAATGCTGTCTTTGATTATCAAATGACATATATTTAAGTATACCTATATTGAGTCATTCACCTTTTTGTGAATACTTAACTTGCTTTTCTCTTTCTACAGCCTCTTGGGTTAGAATAGTTATTAGGTACCAGATTCTATCTGTCTTTGAGTAATTAATGTGGCTTTTCCTTTGAGACTTAGCTAAGAGTTTTGTAACATGTTAACAGATATATATCAGGAAGACTATATTGGTGGCTCATAAAGACTAATTTCTTTTCATATATTTCAGTCTGTATGTCTTTTTTCTATTAGTGTGCCTAGCTTATATTTTGACTAATTTCTAGAAATCAAACAAGAGAGTTAAAATTACTGGCAGGAAAGTACACAAATAAACCTTTGGAGAGGTGTTTCCTTAATTAAAAGTAGTAGTGAGGTCCGGTTCTTTTTTCTGGAAGTTTGAAAATCAGACTATACTTGGCCTATTTCACTTTGTGCAATTTGGCAATTATATATCAAACTTGAACTTACTTATGCTAAAAATGTATAATAGCTTACAACTTTGGTATCCATTCTCTGAAGGTAAAAATAGGCTATGCCTTAGATTTGTCTTAACTCTGTTCAGTGGAGTGAGACATGATGGAACTTGGCACCTGAATCTTGAGTTCTTACACTTTTAAAGGCCCTTGTCTCTCATTGCCTCCGAAGAATTTGGTTTTTCTAAGCTGAATTTATACAGTCTAGCCAGTGTTTCTGAGATTCAGGAGCTGCTAACTGACTGTATTTAAGTCTTCAAGGTAGGAAGTCTAGAGGTCTCTCTCACTCAGCATTCTCCTGTGCTCTTCAGGCAAGATAGATAGGAGTAGTCCCCTGCCCCATGGGAGCTGATTCCTGGGATTAAGTTTTAGCCCCTTTGCATCTTTTTCTTTTCTTTTGGCCGCGCTGCGTGGCATGCAGGACCTTAGTTGCCCAAACAGGGATCAAGCCTGTGCCCTCTGCAGTGGAAGCGTGGAGTCCCAACCACTGGACCGCCAGGGAGTTCCCCCCTTTGCACCTTGTAATTCAAAGAATGACTAACGAAATACCACATCTACTTGTGCTTATTCTCCATTTTGCAGGGTGATCTGGTATATATGCTCAAGCCTTTGAACTGGATTATCTTAATTGACAGAGATACATGTCTTATCTTTCTATTTGCTTAGTGAAAAATGGAGTTAGAAATCCTATTTTTTATAGAATCAAAAGTTAGTGTATGATTTATGCTTTTAAATCGGGGCTTATTACTCATTTGAAAGAATTGGGTAAAGCGTAATGATTTTAGTCTGTCAGTTCTGGCTGGTTTATTTCTTAAATGTCATTCCTATAGTGTTTTGTCAGCTCTGATGAAGTTCTGATGACATTTTATTATTTGAAGTTAAATTTTAGTAGGTATTACACTTTCATAGATTTTTAGCATGTTTTTCTACTTGGAGAAAACCTGGAATGCAGATAATAGTATTATAAAGCAGTGGTTGCTTTCTGAATATAAGGGCTCCTTGAGTTGAAATTAATAATTCTTTTTAGGCAATATCGTTTGTGGCCTTAAGTAACAGTTTGAGAAATACTAATGCTTGGCTGTACTGCTTCAGATTAGGAGAGTAAACTCTGGTAACTTTGTTTTTATTATTGATAGAAAAAATAAAAGCCAAAGTTGAAATAAGGAGTCTGCTTTTCATCTGTGACTTATAAAATCAGTTTTACTTCTTAGTAATCACATTTGTTATGTGAAAAATAGAATAAAAGCAGTATAGCCTAATGCCTCAGTTAATTCTATTTATGAATGTGTCATAAAGAAAAATAAAAATGACTTTAATAGGTTTTAATATAAATGTTATGTTATCTCTTTACAACAGTAGATTAGATGGCATTGCATTTGGTATTCTTGAGATGTCTGAATTGTATATGCCCTGTCAATAATTTTAAAATAAAGTAAGCCTTGTAAAAGTGCCTGATTTATGAAAGCTTTTATCAGGATAGAATGGCAGCATGCTGTTCTTTCAAAATTTTATGTATTTAATTACCTAAATTATATTTTGGTTTTTAAAAGGTAAACTTAGGGAATGTGAGTATAATTGAGTAAAAGAATATGCCCAGAACCAGGGTAGGATCCCATCAGAGTTTGAAACAGTTTGGTACTTAAGCATCTAAATATTTTTTACCTTTGTCCTTTTTTTTCCCCTAGATCATATTTTAAATTTTGACATAGAGATATTTCTGTTATAATGCCACAAATGCATTACTAAAATATCCTGCATTCTGCAAAGTCATGAAGTGGAAATAATAGTGCTTATAGATACCTTACATCTTTTAATACTCTCCAGATATTTAAAATATATCTTTTGAGGACAATTTAGTTGCCTACATTTTTATTGATATTTAAACTGAGTGTCTCTAGTGGATCAGTTTTGCTTTGTGTTATGGTAATTTTAATTATTAGTCTCAAGACAGCCAAGCATGTACTTTAGATGCTTAGTTTCTTAAAAGTTGGGATGATTTTTATAACAGAAGGCTTGGGATGTAAGCTGCCCTGCCTTTTTTCTACTGTTTTTGCCTTATTGTTTTGATAGCTTTTTACTTTTTTGAGGTAAACTTTTAATTTTAGATTTACGGAGACGTTGCAGAGACGATAGAGTTCTTGTACCCCCACCCAGTTCTGGTCACCCCTGTTATTTATATTACTGAGACGTGTTTCAAAACTAAGAAACCAACGTTGGTATGTTACTGTAAACTAAACTCCAGGCTTTGTTCAGGTTTCACCAGTTTTTCCATGAACGTGTTTTTTTTCTGTTCCAGGCTTCCATGTAGGATAACACATTAGTTAGTGGTCATGTCTCCTTAGCTTTCTCTAGTCTGTGACAGTGTCTCACTCTTTCCTTGTTTTGCATGACATTGACAGTTTTGGAGTACTGGTCGGGTATTTTTTGGAGTGTTCAATTTCCGTTTATCTGATTTTTTCCCCTCATGATTAGACCTCATAATAGTGAGGTATTAAAATTTAGCCAAGGGACTTCCCTGGTAGTGCAGTGGTTACAAATCCGCCTGCAGGAGACATAGTTTCGAGCCCTGGTTCGGGAAGATCACACATGCCACGGAGCAACTAAGCCCGTGTGCCACAACTACTGAGCCTGCGCTCTACAGCCTGCGAGCCACAACTACTGAGACCGCGTGCCACAACTACTGAAGCCCGTGCGCCTAGAGCCTGTGCTCCTCAACAAAAGAAGCCACCGCAGTGAGACGCCCGTGCACCGCAACGAACAGTAGCCCCCGCTCGCCGCAACTAGAGAAAAGCCGCACGCAACAACAAAGACCCAACGCAGCCAAAACAATATTTAGCCAAACTCATTGTGGGTTTTGGAAAGAATGCTGCAGAGGTGAAGCGCTCTTCTTATCACAAGTCGGGTGTGTGTGGGGGGGTACCTGTGTCCTCATGACGTTACCGGTGATGTTAACTTTGATCCACTTAGTTTAGGTGGCACTTGCCAAGTTTCTCCACTGTGAAGTTACTATTTTTCCCTTCTGTATTCTATTCTTTGGAAGCTAGTCACTAAGTGTACCTGACACTCAAGGGGGCCAGAGGAGTTAGGCTCCACCTCCTGGAGGGAGTAATTGTTTTTGACTTTTGATCATAACGTAATAGTGCATTAGTCTTAGTTATTAGTGGGTTCTGTACAGAACTTACACTTGATTTTGAATGAAGTGTAAATTGGTACTGCCTTTTTTGAAATAAAATAGGATGTAAAAATAGGATGTGGCCTAGGAGCACACAGATTTGATGGGTTTGTTTATTTAGCAATTTGCATGCAAATTTAACTTTCAGCATTTGGCTGTTTTTAGATCTATAATAACATGTGAAAATGAAGATAAACTTAGGATGAGTTGCAAAAATATTAGTTAAAAGCCTTATAACTCAGGCTTCCCTGGTGGCGCAGTGGTTGAGACTCTGCCTGCCAGTGCAGGGGACGCGGGTTCGAGCCCTGGTCTGGGAAGATCCCACATGCCGTGGAGCAACTCGGCCCGTGAGCCACAATTACTGAGCCTGTGCGTCTGGAGCCTGTGCTCGGCAACGAGAGGCCGCGGTAGTGAGAGGCCCGCGCACCGCGATGAAGAGTGGCCCCCGCTTGCCACAACTAGGGAAAGCCCTTGCACAGAAACGAAGACCCAACACAGCCATCCATCCATACATACATATATACATAAAAAGAATGTAAGCAGACAAGAATAGCATTAAAAAAAAAAAAAAGCCTTATAACTCAAGGAATTCTATCATTTTGAAGAGTTTTAGATCAGAAAGAGAATTTGGGAATGGGGTAGTGATAAAATGCCATTACATTTTGTATGTCTTCTTGTTATTAACTAGTTATATAGTTAACTTATAAGAGAAGAATATGTTATTAGCTGTGAATTCTAGCAAAGGGTCATTATTTTGGCCCATAGACACATTTTATTCTATCTTAAAGGAGCATATTTTTCACCATTTAGATATCTGGTTGTTTTTTGTTTTTTGGTTTCTGGTTTTTGTTTTTTGCAGTTCTATTTGTAGTTTCAGTGAAAACCTTGACATAATTGTAGTTGGCGGTTTTAACCAGAATTCAATTATTATGGGAAGATTAACTGTGTAGAACTTCACTTTTTCTTCAGAATTTTCTAAGCAATTGAAGCTTACTCCTTCAAATGAGACAACTTGTTTACTTTGACAGTTTTTGGTGTATTTTTATTTTGGCTGATTTTTTTCTCCTTTCTCCCTGGGATAACACTAACTGATTTTCATATGATGAAAGTCTTAAAGTATATACAAAACATTGTTTTCTTGAGCAGAGTGTATTTATAGTTGAGGTTATTGGGTAAGTGACCTCTGAAAAAGTAATAGAGATTAAAATTTGGCCAAACCCATTTGGTTTCTAGGCTAAAAGTTAAGCCAAAGTATTTATGTCTCAGGGGAGTCCTTGAAAATAGTGAGGAAATTGTGGTAGCAAGGTAGCAAGAATTACTATCTTGCTAGTAGTAATATATTCTTTAAGACTGTAGAGAATAGTTCAGAATTTATGAATAGTTCAGTATCAACTCATGGGGACACCTTGGTTTTTGTGTGGTATGTGAGTCAAGTGTTTGTAACCAGCTGTTTACTGGTTTAGTGACCCTGTTAGTGCATTTTTAGACCTTTGACCTTAAATAATGCGAGCACCTGGATGTCATGTCGGTGCTAAGAGTCAGTAGTGTGGCACTTAGTGCCATCTTACTGGCGTTATGACTCTGGGCAGATGTTCAGCTGGTTCTTTTGTACCCCTGTTTCCTTTGCTCACTTTTCTTAAGTTTGAGTGCCCTGGATGGCTTTTTTTAAATTAAGACTGTTTTTTTAGAGCAGTTTTAGGTTCACAACAAAATTGAAGGAAAGGTGCAAAGATTTCCTATATCCCCTTGCCCCACTCATGAACAGCCTCCCCCATTATCAATATCCCCCACCAGAGTAGGGTGTTCGTTACACCTACACTGACACATCATTATCACCCAGAGTCCACAGTTTACATTAGGGTGCACTCTTAGTGTTGTACATCTGTGGGTTTGGATATATGTATAATGACATGTATCCATCATTATGGTATCATACAGAGTATTTTCACTGCCCTAAAAATTCTCTGTGCTCTACCTATTCGTTCCTCCTCACCTCACCCCACCCCCTGGCAAGTACTGATCTTTTTGCTGTCTCCGTAGTTTTACCTTTTCCAGAATCATACAGTTTGTGGCCTTTTCGGATTGGCTTCTTTCACTTAGTAATTTGCATTTAAATTTCCTTCCTGTATTTTTTTTTGGCTCATTTCTTTTTAGAGGTGAATAATACTCCGTTGTCTGGATGTACCACAGTTTGTTTATCCGTTCACCTTGGTGAGCCATTTTTTTGTGAACAGAGCTAATAACTCTTTTAATGGTTTCTCATTTTTCCAGATTAGCCTTTGTATTAAAAAAAAAAAATCTCTTAGTAGCAAGTAGCTGAATTTTATGCTGCTGCCCCATTCTATCCTCAATTCTACCCTTCTTATCCCATTATACTTGTTCTGTAATGTACTACTTCTCATTCTAATATATTTCACATTTATTCTGGTACAATCCTTGCTTTGAGATGTTATGACTCACTTTACATAAATAAGAAACCTGAGTTAACAGAGATTGGTTGAAAGTGCTGAGATCACAGAGTTAAGTCCTCCTTGTGATGGGTCTGGAGCCTATGAGAGTTTCTCATGCTTTTGTCCCTTCTAGCACATATTTATCTTTGCATATGAAGTAGGTGTTCAGGAAACACCTGTTAAATGAATTTTGATAAATAATATACCACAGGTTTCCACCAAGTCCTTGGATCAGTTTTACACTGTGTTTCTGTATAGAAACAATATGGAAACCTCACAGGAGAGAGGCAGATCTTCCTTATATGATAAGGACTTCAGTTCTTTTATGTGCAGATGCCATTTGCCATTTCACGTACACTGTTCATTTTTCCACATGTGATGTGTGTTTGTGTTCTGAAATTGTCCTAAATGCTAATACTTTAGTTTATTAAATGCCATTTTCAGAGGAGTTCATTTTAAAGATTCCTTGATTGCTGGTTTTATTTAAGATCAAAGGAAATTATTAAGATAGGGGATTGGGGAAAGAAACAGCCGAAACTTTTTTTACTTCACTTGTAAAATAGAATACCTTAAACTCATCAAATCATTTAGCTTACTAGTACTCTATTTTGTACTTTGTAAAGTGTCTCAAGTTCCCCCTTACAAGTTAGTGGTTCTAAAGGTGACTTTTACTAGCTTAATATTTGATACTATGAACTTCTTGGTTTGTACAGGATTTTTTTGAGGACCTTACTTTATTTTGTGTTTATTTTTACCTTTTACCCATACTCTGTGAGGAAAGGAGATTTAAGAAATGCTTTAACAGCTCACACCTGCTATAAAAATTATATGCGGCCTATTTTTAGTTACTCAGAATAATGGGGGAAATACTTTGTAATAGCCAGATATTTAAAAATAATTTTTTTAATCGAAGTATAGTTGATTTACAATGTTGTGTTAGTTTCTGGTATACACCAAAGTGATTCAGTTACATATATATACACACACACATATATATGTGTGTGTGTATATATATGTATATTCTTTTTCAGATTCTTTTCCATTATGGTTTGTTACAGGATATTGAATACAGTTCCCTGTGCTATACAGTTGCTATACAGGACCTTGTTGTTTATCCATTCTATATATAATAGCTACTCCCCAACTCCTAATTTATCCTTCCCCCACCCCCTTTCCCCTTTGGTAACCTTGTTTTCTCTGTCTGTGAGTCTGTTTCTGTTTCGTAAATGAATTCATTTGTGTCACATTTTAGATCCCACATATAAGTGATATCATGTATTTGTCTTTCTGACTTACTTCGCTTAGTATGATAATCTCTAGGTCCATCCATGTTGTTGCAGATGGCATTATTTCATTCTTTTTAATGGCTGAGTAGTATTCTATTGTATATATGTACCACATCCTCTTTATCCATTCATCTGTCATTGGACATTTAGGTTGCTTCCATGTCTTTGTAACAGTGAGATATTTAAAATCTCATTTTACAGATGCAAAACTTGAGGTTTAGTGATATATTTAAACTGTATAGACACATGAGTATACTTTTTTTCTTTCTGTGTGCGTGCACAGGCTCTTAGGGAAGAACAAATTTTTGCTCCTTAGGTTTTTGGTAAGTTCTTCAATCATTTGAACCCTCTAACACAGAGGTTCCAAAGTTGCCTGCAGACCACTGGGGATCCCCAGGATACTTTCAGGGAGACGGTAAGGTCAAAACTTGTTTCATAGTTACATTAATTAATTTTTTTGCCTTTTTTGTTTATTCTGTAGTGACATTGGTACTGATGGTGCAAAGGCCAAAACCAACAGTGGATAAAACTATCAAAGCCTTGGGAGTTCTCTGGCGGTCCAGTGGTTAAGACTCTGCACTTCCACTGCAGGGATCAAGGAACTAAGATCCTGCATGCCTCGTGGCCAGAAAAAGAAAAACCACACACACACAAAACTATCGAAGCCTTAGCACACCAAAACCATATTAATAGTCATTCTTCATCACAACACATAATACAGTTTTTAAAAAAGGCAGTTTCACTTGAACATGCTCTTGATAAGGAGTAATGACAATTAATAACTTTTGACCCTCAAGTACATGTCTCTTTACTCTTCTGTGTGTTGAAATGGGGAGCACCTTTCCTGCATACTGAAAGTATGGTGGTGGTTTCCAGAAAAAGCACTTAGGGCGACCAGCTGTTTGTTTGTTTTTAATTGAACGCCATTTGAACTTGAAAGTATGACTGACCGACAAACTATGGTTATTCAGACTTGGATGTTTGTCAGACATTTTCTCAGAAGGGAACAAAGTGAGCCCATCACTTTAAGGAAAACTGATAGTGTGTGTTGCCGATGATAATATACAAACTTTAAAGTGAAAATCAGAATTTGGGAAAACTTGTATCTGCCACCACATGCTTGACAGTTGTCTAATACTTAGACATTTCTGATGAGATCAGTGGTGATATTAACATGATTTTTTGATATCGTGTGATGAAATGTGCCAATGTTTGGAAGATCTGTATAAGTCAGTGAACCAGTATTTTCTGAACGGCTAATGCGTGATAGAAAAATCATGCTTGGATAAAAGATCTGTTTAAAATACAAGGTGGACCAGTGGGTTTTAATGTAACAATATGAAAATTTCATTGGTACTATTTCAGATGCCACATTGCCGTTAGCTTTTAGGAATCTACCACTTGTCAAGTTTTGGTGTAATATCAGTGAAGAACGTCCAGAATTTTCTGAAAAGTCTGTTAAACTACTCTTCTCTTTGCTAACTACATTCAAAACATATTGTACCATATTGAATGCAGAAACAAATTTGAGAATTCAGCTCACTTCTATTAAGCCAGACATCAAAGAGATTTGTGAAATTGTTTTTTCTTTTGGAAATTAGTTATTTTTTTTTTCATAAAGATGATATGTTAACATGCGTAAGATTTATTAGTACTTTTTAAAAATATTTATTTATTTATTTACTTATTTGGCTCCGCCGAGTCTTAGTAGTGGCAGGAGGGATCTTCGTTGCGGTGCTCAGAATCTTTTAGTCATGGCATGCGGGATCTAGTTCCCTGACCAGGGATCAAACCCGGGCCCCCTGCATTGGGAGTGCAGAGTCTTAACCGCTGGACCACGAGGGAAATCCCTTATTAGTACTTTTAAATGAATTAATGTTTTAAATTTTTTAAGTGGTAAATATCAATAGATATTTACACATAAAGAACCTCTTCGGGGTCATCAATTTTATAAGTGAAAAGGGTGCTAAGGCCAAAAAGTTTGAGAACTGCTACTCTAACAAATGTGTGTCAGTAGAGAGGTTGTCATGTTGTTATGAAGTCTAGGATGTGCTTTATTTGTATATAGCATAGTGTTGGCAAAATAGTAGGTTCTCTAATAACATATTTGAATCAGATTGAATTGTACAGTAAACCATGTAGATACGTATTTAGCCAAAAGGAAAATTGATGTGTGAAGATGGCAAGTGATTTTATGTTAGTAAAGAATGTCAGGTTTACATCATATTTCACAGATTCTAAGACCTTTTTTCCCTTAACGTCTTTGAAACTGAGATGTCTTAGAATTGGTCATGAGTCGGTTTGATTGTCAGCTTTTTTCTTTCTTGATGTGTTGTAGATGTGATGAAATAAGGTAGTGCTTCTTGTGTGGAGATGAGGAGGAAACACATTGGATAGCAGTTTACTTCTTGGGCTACAGTATATGCTGCATTAAATGTTTTTGTCAGGCACTGAGTTGACTATGGGCAGTTGACAGTGGGCCCATTGTCAGAATATTCCATTCATAAAGCAGTTATCTTTATTCCAAGCTGGAAGACTAGACTCTAAGGCTGGAATTCAGGCTTTTAAGATAAAACGTAAAACATGATATAAATTTTGGGTTTTTTATATGTAAAGCTTTTTGTGTTTCTATTTAATCATATTGTTGATGGACCATAATGATGAGTATTGAGTTATTCCCATTTCTGTTGTAAAGAAGGTTTTACTGTGTAGCTCTTAGAAAATGAATGAAGAAGAGTAGCAGAATTAAATTTTTTAAAAATTCTTTTGATTAAAATAATTTTAAATCTATTAATACTTTACTGAAGCTTGAGGAATTCACAAGCTCACTTTTGGCGTCTGTTATTCTGAATCTGAACACTGTTAATATTTATTCTGTGTGGTTTTATCAGGACCTGGAAGGTACAGATGCTCATTTCTTCATCTTTAGAGCTTTTTCTGTTCTCTTGAATAGGTCTAGTAAAAGATAAGTTACTGGGTTCTATTATTAACCTTGTGCCTCTGTTTAATTCTATAAAAAAAAAATGAATAGGACCATAATACGAAGATTAAAAGATACTGTACAAATAAATAACAAAGCCATCCTTAAAAATAAGTTTAAGGCTTCCCTGGTGGTGCAGTGGTTAAGAATCTGCCTGCCAATGCAGGGGACACGGGTTCGAGCCCTGGTCCAGGAAGATCCCACGTGCTGCAGAGCAACTAAGCCCGTGCGCCACAACTACTGAGCCTGCGCTCTAGAGCCAGCAAGCCACAACTACTGAGCCTGCGTGCCACAACTACTGAAACCTGCGTGTCTAGAGCCCGTGCTCCGCAACAAGAGAAGCCACCACAATGAGAAGCCCACGCACCACAACGAAGAGCAGCCCTCACTCACTGCAACTAGAGAAGGCCTGCACATAGCAACGAAGACCCAATGTAGCCAAAAATAAATTTTTTTTAAAAAGTTTAAAAAGAGGGTAGGAGCTTGGAAAAGTAAGGAGTTGAGTCTATTCGAGAAGGCTTCTGGAGGAAGCTGAATTTCATAGAGACAGGAGGTAAGTAAGCAAAAAGGCACCTGTGGGGATGGCAGGTGGTTGGTGGCTTAGACTGATGAAAGGATCAGAGGTTGTAAATTATTTGTCACTGTAAGTATGTATGTACTAGAGTGCAGTGTGTGTGACCATGATTATGTGGGTTGCTGTAAGGTGAATAGGCTGAGTTTTGTTGCTTTTTATCATCCAATGGACACTCTGGAACCAGTAGGACCACACCTGTTATTTGCTGGAGGTATGATCTCTCATCTGTAGTCAACCGAAGAAGGACTCTTGGTAAAGAATTTGCTCACATAGGTTGTTGAAATCTGGCCGTGGATTGGCAGGATCTTAATGGTGTTAGTAGAAGGGAATACATGGATTTTATGGCACATTATATAAGAATGATTAAGATAGTATTTTGAAATGCATATACTTTTTCAGATATGAACTACTTTTGAAAAATAAAATATAGTGGAATGACCATAGGCTTTAGTGGCATATTTGAATTTGCATCTGCATGTGGTTTCCTCATCCAAAAAACTGAAGAAAATATCATTATAGGAATGTTTGAAGGATTATTTGAAATAATGTATGTGAATGCATTTACTATGTATTTGCTTAGTGAATAACTCAGGAATTGTAGTTGGCTGCTAGTAAAAGATATGAAATAATGTATAACATGGAGTTAGCAGGTAGGCAGATAAGGGCAAGGCTGGTGTTGTCAGGGATTCAGATTCCTTTTGTTTTTTTTACCCATCTTTAATGTGGCTCACTTCCTAAAGGGATCTCTCCTACCATCACATTAATGTTCATGCAGGAGGAGGAAGAAAGGTGTAAGGCAAAGGGATGAGAACTAGCCAAGACAGTCCTCCCCCCACCGACTTTTTTTTTTCCTAAATACAGTTTGTTTATTTATTTATTTGGCTGCACCACGCAGCATGTGGGATCTTAGTTCCCCAACCAGGTATCGAACCAATACCCCCCTGCCATGGAAGCACAGAATCTTAACCACTGGACTGCCAGCTTTTCTGAGCGTCCCTGCCTATGAATTGCACTTATATCCCGGGCAAGAAATGTCAGCTGACCAACCTTAGCTGCAAGAGAGGCTGGGAAACACTGCTCTTTTTTTTTAACAAATTTATTTATTTATTTATTTATTTATTTATTTAATTTTTGGCTGCATTGGGTCCTTGTTGCTGTGCGTGGGCTTTCTCTAGTTGCAGTGAGCGGGGGCTACTGTTCATTGCAGTGTATGGGCTTCTCATTGCGGTGGCTTCTCTTATGGAACACGGGCTCTAGGCACACGGGCTTCAGTAGTTGCGGCATGCAGGCTTCAGTAGTTGTGGCTCGCGGGCTCTAGAGCGTAGGCTCAGTAGTTGTGGTGCACGGGCTTAGTTGCTCCACGGCATGTGGTATCTTCCTGGACTAGGGCTCAAACCTGTGTCCCCTGCATTGGCAGGCAGATTCTTACCCACTGCACCACCAGGGAAGTCCCTATAGCATAACTTTAAAATCTTATTTTGAATCTTACTATTTTTGCAGAAAGATATGGGTAGTAAAAATAAATAAGTTTTTACAGTTTATCACTTTCTTGGTATGAATTTTTATTAGGGCTTTTAGAAGTATGAAGTAGAAAACCTTGACATCTTCATTTCTGACTTTGAAATATGGTAGCAAAATGTTGCTTCACAATTAGAAACCTGCATTAATATTAAGTTTGAGTATCAAAAGCCTATCAAATGCTCCTTCATAGAAACAGATCCCTGGAATTAGTTGAAGTATTATGAAAGTGAAATTATTCAAACTCTATTCAGTGGTAGTTCACCACCTGTTTACCTGAGAATTCACATGCTTTGTTTACCATGTTTAGGTCAAACTTTGACCAACTCTGTGAATGAAACAACTGTTACCATTACTATAGATGATGAAATTGAGGCAAGATGTTATGATCCTTGACTGGTAGTGGGGAGCAGCCAAGTTAAGAATGCCTCTGATTTTGTCCTGTGGGGTGAATGTATCTGTTCACTGTATATTTCAGGAGAGGGAAGCTGTGGTACCCTCATGTCTTGTTTCAGTTTTGTTTTTCATGTAGAGTATATTTTGAGAGGCAGTATGGTATAGTAGATGGGAGAAGGCCCGTGTTAGAATTCCTTGAAACAATTAATGTAATTTCAAGCCAGTAAATTTCTCTTTCATCTTTTTTCCCTGATCCCTGGTGTTGTGAACAAGATTTGAGAATGCGTCCATGTTTTAGAACCAGTCCTATCTAATATAAATCACCTTAGCTATTTGTAATTGATAATTGGGATATTTTCACTGGTAGATAAGACCAAGGTATTAAATTACAGATCCTTTTGCCAAAGTTTGGCTTATTAGTTGGAAATGTTGTGATTGAGAAAATTGGTTATCAGTTTTATGATTTTTCTAAATTACTACATAACTTCTAATCACATAAAAAGGGTCTAAGCTTGTCCTGCTTGCCTTAAATTATGATTAATAATACAGCAGAACCAATTCTAGGTTGGCAGTAATATTTACGGGTTAAAATATACTGGTACGCCTTTAATTTGGCCCCATTGTAGATCTTTTTCTTTCAGCTGCCACATTTTTATGAGTAAAACTACAAAAGCAGGTAAAACTTCATTTCATTCTGGAAGTTAGTTGATAAGGGTAATTCAGATAGAATTGCATGTTAGCAGTATTAAGGTTTTTGTACAACAGATATTGACTGGAAATTTTTCTTTATAGTTTACTATGAAAAATCTCAGATACATAAGAGTGGGAAAAATGTAAATAAATGCCTGTACACCTTCCCACTATGTAGACTCAATAATAAATATTTTGCCATATTTGCTTTATCATATATATTTTTGGTCGAACCATTTGTAAGTTGCAAAAAAAAAATAATAATAATAATAATAGCACTTCAGCCTAATTAACATACGTCTTCAAAGAGTCAGGACTTTTCCTATATAATCGTAGTACAATTATCACATCAAAGAATATTAACAGTAATTACATTTATCATGTAATTTCCATAGAGGAAATATTCACGTGATGAGATTATCCATTTTCAGAGTAAGAAAACATATAGTCTTACTCTAAATAAGGTAACACAGTATTAAAAAGACAAAGTGCCAAAAGATTGCTTTAAAACCAATGCTGTCCTAGTGGGGAAAATATTTATCACACATTCTAATAATTTATAAGCTCAGCTTTTAAATTAGAGTTTAAATTAGCTGTTACAGCTGCACATCTTTTAAAAATTTAGCAATTAGGGCTTTCCTGGTGGCGCAGTGGTTAAGAATCCATCTGCCAATGCAGGGGACACGGGTTCGAGCCCTGGTCCGGGAAGATCCCACATGCCGCAGAGCAGCTAAGCCCGTGCGCCACAACTACTGAGCCTGTGCTCTAGAGCCCATGAGCCACAACTACTGAGCCTGTGCTCTAGAGCCCACGAGCCACAACTACTGAAGCCTACACGCCTAGAGCCCAGGCTCTGCAACAAGAGAAGCCACTGCAATGAGAAGCCTGCGCACCTCAGCGAAGAGTAGCCCCCGCTCGCCGCAACTAGAGAAACCCCGCGTGCAGCAACGAAGACCCAACACAGCCAAAAGTAAAATAAATGAAATAAATAAATTTTAAAAAAAATTTAACAATTTACATAGAATGAACTTGAAGTGTACCCACATATTCATTGAATTGATTTTTTAAAGCAAGGTGACCAAATGGAGCCTAGATTAGCATTCATTGTATATGTATTTATTTTTTACACAAACTGCAAAGGTAGGATACATTTTAGTAAAATTTCAGCTGGGTGTGATTTTGGAATAGATTCTTTGGATTAACTGAAAATTGAGCAGAAGAAACCCTTTTGATTTGAATCTATATTAAAATCTTTTAAAAATAGATTAATCCATTTTTCTGCCCTCAGAAAATGTGGAATGGTAAATACAACTGGACCCTCAAAATTAAAGACCAGAGGCGGTGATATAGTCATCCTAATAGAAAAATGATAGTGGCTGCCACAGAGGCTGTTGAATCAATTAAGTGAGACTGTGTACCTAGAGCTTAACACAGTGTCTGATATGTAAGCATTTCAAATGTTAGCTTTAAAGAAAAATGTGTATGTATTGATTTGGAGCTATAGACACCAGGACATTTGCAAGATTACTTTTTTTTTCTTTTGATTTATTCTAGTTATTTGCTCATCTAGAATGTTTTTAAAATGACGAATTTTTTTGAGCACCACAACAAATATGAGGAATAAGATAATGATAGTAAAAGAGGACCCATTTACCCAGTTTTGTCAGATCTTATTAACATTTTGCCTTATTTGCTTCAGAGAATTTATTTTTAAAAAGAAGTAAGACCTGAAGTTACATTGAATCCCCCTGTGAAATACTTCCAGATTCTACTTCCCTCCCTCTCTTATGAAATAGAGGTAGCTACTACGTTGAATTATCTTTCCAATCATTTTAAAAGACTTTCTTATACATGTACATATCCATAAATATGTAGCATCGTCTTGCATGTTTAAATAAATGATAGCATACATTTTAGTTCAGTATTACTTTTTTTTTTTTTTTTTAATAAATTTATTTATTTATTTATGGCTGTGTTGGGTCTTCGTTTCTGTGTGAGGGCTTTCTCTAGTTGTGGCAAGCGGGGGCCACTCTTCATCGCGGTGCGCGGGCCTCTCACTATCGCGGCCTCTCTTGCTGCGGAGCACAGGCTCCAGACGCGCAGGCTCAGTAGTTGTGGCTCACGGGCCCAGTTGCTCCGCGGCATGTGGGATCTTCCCAGACCAGGGCTCGAACCTGTGTCCCCTGCATTGGCAGGCAGATTCTCAACCACTGCGCCACCAGGGAAGCCCCAGTATTACTTTTGAGATGTGATGTTGATAGAAGTAGATCTACTTCATTTGTAACTCAGTTTTTCTTCCATTATACCGTTTATTACTAATCATCATTCTCGTTGGTACTCTATTGCTGTCGTGATGGTCAGGGGGAGCCATGCATCTCTGGTGGTCTCCATCTGTAACTCATTTTTAATTCGTTTGTAAAAGTTACATGAATAGGGCTTCCCTGGTGGCGCAGTGGTTGAGAATCTGCCTGCCAATGCAGGGGACACGGGTTCGAGCCCTGGTCTGGGAAGATCCCACGTGCCGCGGAGCAACTAAGCCCATGAGCCACAACTACTGAGCCTGCGTGACTGGAGCCTGTGCTCCGCAACAAGAGAGGCCGCGATAGTGAGAGGCCCGCGCACCGCGATGAAGAGTGGCCCCCACTTGCCACAACTGGAGAAAGCCCTCACACAGAAACGAAGACCCAACACAGCCAAAAATAAAATAAATAAATAAATAAAATTAAAAGAAAAAAGTTACATGCATATACCATATTTTACTTACCCATTTTGTTAATTTACATTTAGGTTATTTCCTGATTTTCCCATTATATATAGTGCTGTAAAGAACATTTATGAATGTCTTTTTGAGCACGTATGTGTTTCTCTATGACAGTGTTTTTAGGCTTTTTTGTTCATTGGACACAATAAGAAATGTACTTTACAGTGAGACGCAGCATATATGTATATATACGCACACCATATATATATATACACACACACAGAAACTTTACTTTTATAATAATATTTACTCTGAAAAAATGTTTAGCCATACACCCTTGAGATATCTCTCTGAAAAAAATGCTAATCATGCTCTACTTTTGACAAATAATGGCCCAGTGTATTTAACCTGAAGTAGAATTGCTGGTCTTAATGGTGCACATCTTCAGCTTTGCTAGAGATGAAAAAATTACTCTTGGAAGTGGTTGTACCAGGCTTTACGTTTCAGCAGCATGTGAGACTTTCTGTTTACTTATATCCACGCCAGCACTTGTCTAGCTTTCTAATGTTTGCCAGTCTAATGAATGTGAAATGGTATCCTAATATTTTCTCAGCCTGTTTCTAATCAAATATTTTGAGTGCCTTTTCTCTGTCAGACCTTCTGCAAAGCAGGAAAGATGCTACCAAGACAAGTGAGACATGGCTTCTCTGTTCTAGGAGAGAGAGGTGAACTTTGTCAATCTATGAGTAGCAGAGGGACAACAGAGGAAGGGGCAATTTGCAGCCCACTTGGGTATTTTTGTTGCGAGAGATGAAGCTTGACCTTGGTCTTGAAAGATGAGTAGGCATTTTCAGACAGCACATAAGAGTTGAAGGACATTACACGTGGAGAGGAGGGAACTAGGCAAAGGCATAGAGCTGTAAAACCACATCATTCAAAGAACTTACTGAGTGTTAATGACTGTGCGTAGAGTCCCAGGATTCGGAGGCCAAGGGAGAGGCACAGGAGAATCTGCAGACATGTGGGCAGGCTGAAGGAGTTGAGTACTGCAGGCATCCATAGTCACTGGTGAAAGTTTTTAAGCGCAGGGTATTAGCAGGAGATTTTTTTAAGTCTAGAAATGAATTTGTGTATTTTAAAAGTTAATCTAGTTTTTGTTTTAATTTCAGTTTCAAACTCATTAGCTTGTCTTTTTTTTTTAACATCTTTATTGGAGTATAATTGCTTTACAATGTTGTGTTAGTTTCTGCTGTATAACAAAGTGAATCAGCTATATGTATACATATAGCCCCATAACCCCTCCCTCTTGCGTCTCTCTCCCGCCCTCCTTATCCTACCCCTCTAGGTGGTCACAAAGCACAGAGCTGATCTCCCTGTGCTATGCAGCTGCTTCCCACTAGCTAGCTATTTTACATTTGGTAGTGTATATATGTCTATGCCACTCTCTCACTTTGTCCCAGCTTACCCTTCCCCCTCCCCGTGTCCTCAAGTCCATTCTCTAGTAGGTCTGTGTCTTTATTCCCGTCTTGCCCCAGGTACTTAATGACCTTTTTTTTTTTTTTTTTTTTTTTTTAGATTCCATATATATGTGTTAGCATACGGTACTTGTTTTTCTCTTTCTGACTTACTTCATTCTGTATGACAGACTCTAGGTCCATCCATCTCACTACAAATAACTCAATTTCGTTTCTTTTTATGGCTGAGTAATGTTCCATTGTATATATTTGTGCCACACCTTCTTTATCCATTCATCTGTAGATGGACACTTAGGTTGCTTCCATGTCCTGGCTATTGTAAATAGTGCTGCAATGAACATTGTGGTACTTGACTCCTTTTGAATTATGGTTTTCTCAGGGTATGTGCCCAGTAGTGGGATTGCTGGGTCATATGGTAGTTCTATTTATAGTTTTTTAAGGAACATGCATGCTGTTCTCCGTAGTGGCTGTATCAATTTACATTCCCACCCACAGCGCAAGAGGGTTCCCTTTTCTCCACACCCTCTCCAGCATTTATTGTTTCTAGATTTTTTTGATGATGGCCATTCTGACCGGTGTGAGGTGATACCTCATTGTAGTTTTGGTTTGCATTTCTCTAATGATGAGTGATGTTGAGCATCCTTTCATGTGTTTGTTGGCAATCTGTATATCTTCTTTGGAGAAATGTCTATTTAGGTCTTCTGCCCATTTTTGGATTGCGTTGTTTGTTTGTTTGATACTGAGCTGCATGAGCTGCTTGTATATTTTGGAGATTAATCCTTTGTCAGTTGCTTCGTTTGCAAATATTTTCTCCCATTCTGAGGGTTGTCTTTTTGTCTTGTTTATGGTTTCCTTTGCTGTGCAAAAGCTTTTAGTTTCATTAGGTCCCATTTGTTTACTTTTGTTTTTATTTCCATTTCTCTAGGAGTTGGGACACAAAGGATCTTGCTGTGATTTATGTCATGGAGTGTTCTGCCTATGTTTTTCTCTAAGAGTTTGAAAGTGTCTGGCCTTACATTTAGGTCTTTAATCCATTTTGAGTTTATTTTTGTGTATGGTGTTAGGGAGTGTTCTAATTTCATTTCTTTTACATGTAGCTGTCCAGTTTTCCCAGCACCACTTACTGAAGAGGCTATCTTTTCTTCATTGTATATTCTTGCCTCCTTTCTCAAAGATAAGGTGACCATATGTGCGTGGGTTTATCTCTGGGCTTTCTCTCCTGTTCCATTGATCTATATTCCTGTTTTTGTGCCAGTACCATACTGTCTTGATTACTGTAGCTTCGTAGTATAGTCTGAAGTCAGGGAACCTGATTCCTCCAGCTCTGTTTTTCTTTCTCAAGATTGGTTTGGCTATTCGGGGTCTTTTGTGTTTCCATACAAAATTTGAGATTTTTTGTTCTAGTTCTGTGAAAAATGGCATTGGTAGTTTGATAGGGATTGCATTGAATCTGTAGATTGCTTTGGGTAGTAGAGTCATTTTCACAATGTTGATTCTTCCAATCCAAGAACATGGTATATCTCTCCATCTGTTTGTATCATCTTTAATTTCTTTCATCAGTGTCTTATAGTTTTCTGCATACAGGTCTTTTGTCTCCTTAGGTAGATTTATTCCTAGGTATTTTATTCTTTTTGTTGCAATGGTAAATGGGAGTGTTTCCTTAATTTCTCTTTCAGATTTTTCATCATTAGTGTATAGGAATGCAAGAGATTTCTGTGCATTAATTTTGTATCCTGCTACTTTACCAAATTCATTGATTAGCTCTAGTAGTTTTCTGGTAGCATCTTTAGGATTCTCTATGTATAGTATCTTGTCATCTGCAAACAGTGACAGTTTTACTTCTTTTCCGATTTGGATTCCTTTTATTTCTTTTTCTTCTCTGATTGCTGTGGCTAAGACTTCCAAAACTATGTTGAATAATAGTGGTGAGAGTGGGCAACCTTGTCTTGTGCCTGATCTTAGTGGAAACGGTTTCAGTTTTTCACCATTGAGAACAATGTTGGCTGTGAGTTTGTCATATATGACCTTTATTATGTTGAGGTAAGTTCCCTCTATGCCTACTTTCTGGAATGGGTGTTGAATTTTGTCAAAAACTTTTTCTGCATCTGTTGAGATGATCATATGTTTTTTCTCCTTCAATTTGTTAATATGGTGTATCACATTGATTGATTTGCGTATATTGAAGAATCCTTGCATTCCTGGGATAAACCCCACTTGATCATGGTGTATGATCCTTTTAATGTGCTGTTGGATTCTGTTTGCTAGTATTTTGTTGAGGATTTTTGCATCTATGTTCATCAGTGATATTGGCCTGTAGTTTTCTTTTTTTGTGGCATCTTGGTCTGGTTTTGATATCAGGGTGATGGTGGCCTCGTAGAATGAGTTGGGAGTGTTCCTCCCTTTGCTATATTTTGGAAGAGTTTGAGGAGGATGGGTGTTAGCTCTTCTCTAAATGTTTGATAGAATTTGCCTGTGAAGCCATCTGGTCCTGAGCTTTTGTTTGTTGGAAGATTTTTAATCACAATTTCAATTTCAGTGCTTGTGATTGGTCTGTTTATATTTTCTATTTCTTCCTGGTTCAGTCTTGGAAGGTTGTGCTTTTCTAAGAATTTGTCCATTTCTTCCAGGTTGTCCATTTTATTGGCATATAGTTGCTTGTAGTAATCTCATGATCCTTTGTATTTCTGCAGTGTCAGTTGTTACTTCTCCTTTTTCATTTCTAATTCTGTTGATTTGAGTCTTCTCCCTTTTTTTCTTGGTGAGTCTGGCTAATGGTTTATCAATTTTGTTTATCTTCTTAAAGAACCAGCTTTTAGTTTTCTTGATCTTTGCTGTTGTTTCCTTCATTTCTTTTTCATTTATTTCTGATCTGACTTTTATGATTTCTTTCCTTCTGCTAACTTTGGGATTTTTTGGTTCTTCTTTCTCTAATTGCCTTAGGTGTAAGGTTAGGTTGTTTATTTGAGATTTTTCTTGTTTCTTGAGGTAGGATTGTATTGCTATAAACTTCCCACTTAGAACTGCTTTTGCTGTATCCCATAGGTTTTGGGTTGTCGTGTTTTCATTGTCATTTGTTTCTAGGTATTTTTTGATTTCCTCTTTGGTTTCTTCAGTGATCTCTTGGTTATTTAGTAGTGTATTGTTTAGCCTCCATGTGTTTGTATTTTTTACAGTTTTTTTCCTGTAATTGATTTCTAGTCTCATAGTGTTGTGGTTGGAAAAGATGCTTGATATGATTTCAGTTTTCTTAAATTTACCAAGGCTTGATTTGTGACCCAAGATATGATCTATCCTGGGGAATGTTCCATGAGCACTTGAGAAGAAAGTGTATTTTGTTGTTTTTGGATGGAATGTCCTATAAATATCAGTCAAGTCCGTCTTGTTTAATGTGTCATTTAAAGTTTGTGTTTCCTTATTTATTTTCATTTTGGATGATCTGTCCATTGGTGAAAGTGGGGTGTTAAAGTCCCCTACTGTTGTGTTACTGTCAATTTCCCCTTTTATGGTTGTTAGCATTTGCCTTATGTATTGAGGTGCTCCTATGTTGGTGCATAAATATTTACAATTGTTATATCTTCTTCTTGGATTGATCATTATGTAGTGTTCTTCTTTGTCTCTTGTAGTAGTCTTTGTTTTAAAGACTATTGTGTTTGATATGAGAATTGCTCCTCCAGCTTTCTTTTGATTTCCATTTGCATGGAATATCTTTTTCCATCCCCTCACTTTCAGTCTTTATGTGTCTCTAGGTCTGAAGTGGGTCTCTTGTAGGCAGCATATACACAGGTTTTGTTTTTGTATCCATTCAGCCAGTCTGTGTCTTTTGGTTGGAGCATTTAATCCACTTACATTTAAGGTAATTATTGATATGTATATTCCTACTACCATTTTCTTAATTGTTTTGTGTTTGTTGTTTTTGGTCTTTTCCTTCTCTTGTGTCTCCTGCCTAGAGAAGTTGCTTTAGCATTTGTTGTAAAGCTGGTTTAGTGGTGCTGGATTCTCTTAGCTTTTGCTTGTCTCTAAAGGTTTTAATTTCTCCTTCGAATCTGAATGAGATCCTTGCTGGGTAGAGTAATCTTGGTTGTAGGTTTTTTTTTTTTTTTTTAAAGATTTTTATTGATTGATTGATTGATTGCTATGTTGGGTCTTCGTTTCTGTGCTAGGGCCCTCTTTAGTTGCGGCAAGCGGGGGCCACTCTTCATCGTGGTGCGCGGGCCTCTCACTATCGTGGCCTCTCCTGTTGCGGAGCACAAGCTCCAGACGCGCAGGCTCAGTAATTGTGGCTCACGGGCCCAGCTGCTCCGCGGCATGTGGGATCCTCCCAGACCAGGGCTCGAACCCGTGACCCCTGTATTAGCAGGCAGACTCTCAACCACTGCGCCACCAGGGAAGCCCTTGGTTGTAGGTTTTTCCCTTTCATCACTTTAAATATGTCCTGCCACTCCCTTCTGGCTTGCAGAGTTTCTGCTGAAAGATCAGCTGTTAACCTTATGGGGATTCCCTTGTATGTTATTTGTTGCTTTTCCCTTGCTTCTTTTAATATTTTTTCTTTGTATTTAATTTTTGATAGTTTGATTAATATGTGTCTTGGCATGTTTCTCCTTGGATTTATCCTGTATGGGGCTCTCTGTGCTTCCTGGACTTTATTGACTATTTCCTTTCCTGTATTAGGAAAGTTTTCAAGTATAATCTCTTCAAATATTTTCTCAGTCCCTTTCTTTTTCTCTTCTTCTTCTGGGACCCCTAGAATTGGAATGTTGGTGTGTTTAATGTTGTCCCAGAGGTCTCTGGGACTGTCCTCATTTCTTTTCATTCTTTTTTCTTTATTCTGCTCTGTGGTAGTTATTTCCATATTTTATCTTCCAGGTCATTTATCCATTCTTCTGCCTTAGTTATTATGCTGTTGACTCCTTCTAGAGAATTTTTAATTTCATTTATTGTGTTGTTCATCATTGTTTGTTTGCTCCTGAGTTCTTCTAGTTTCTTGTTAAATGTTTCTTGTATTTTCTCCATTCTATTTCCAAGATTTTGGATCATCTTTTTTTTTTTTTTTTCAAAATTTATTTATTTTATTTATTTACTTTTGGCTGCGTTGGGTCTTCGTTGCTGTGCGCGGGCTTCAGTGGCTTCTTTTGTTGTGGAGCACGGGCACCAGGCGTGCGGGATCTAGTAGTTGTGGCGTGCGGGCCCAGTAGCTATGGCTCGTGGGCTCTAGAGCACAAGCGCAGCAGTTGTGGCTCATGGGCCCAGTTGCTCCACGGCATGTGGGATCCTCCCAGGCCAGGGCTCGAACCCGTGTCCCCTGCATTGGCAGGCGGACTCCTAACCACTGTGCCACCAAGGAAGCCCTGGATCATCTTTACTATCATTACTGTGAATTCTTTTTCAGGTAGACTGCCTATTTCCTCTTCATTTGTTTTGTCTGGTGGGCTTTTACTTTGCTCCTTCATCTGCTGTGTATTTCCTGTCTTCTCATTTTGCTTAACTTACTGTGTTTGGGGTCTCCTTTGTGCAGGCTGCAGGTTCGTAGTTCCGTTGTTTTTGGTGTCTGTCCCCAGTGGGTAAGGTTGGTTCATCGGATTGTGTAGGCTTCCTGGTGGAGGGGACTGGTGCCTGTGTTCTGGTGGATGAGCCTGGATCTTGTCCTTCTGGTGGGCAGGACCGCGTCTGGTGGTGTGTTTTGGGGTGTCTGTGAACTTATTATGATTTTAGGCAGCCTCTCTGCTAATGGGTAAGGTTGTGTTCTTGTCTTGCTAGTTGTTTGGCATGAGGTGTCCAGCAGTGGAGCTTCCTGGTCGTTGAGTGGCACTGGGTCTTAGCGTTGAGATGGAGGTCTCTGGGAGAGTTCTCACCGATTGATATTACATGGGGCCAGGAGGTCTCTGGTGGTCCAGTGTCCGAACTTGGCTCTCCCACCTCAGAGGCTCAGACCTCACACCTGGCCGGAGCACCAAGACCCTGTCAGCCAGACGGCTTACGTGTAAATGGGTTAAATTCTCCAATCCAACGACACAGGGTGGCCAGCCTTCTGCGCTCCGCTCTGTCCTCCAGCCAGATGTTGTCCTCCAGCCCTAGTCAATATGGAGAGCCTGCTTTGGATCCAGGTCCAGCTGCATTCCCTAGCGTCTAGAAGAAGCAGCCGACACCCCCATCCTCCCCTATCCCCGCTGCAACTCGTCATGATCCTGGAGTGCCCGAGGCTCCACCCCCTCATGCTCTAGCTTGTCTCTTATTTATTATTGCCCGTTTGAAACAGATAGATGATAGAAATTGATATTTTTTCCTTCGAACTGGAGTTGGTCATTTGCTTTCCAAAATAGAAATAATTATAGCGTAGCACATGATGCATTTGCTCTCATCCATGCTCCTTGGTTTTAAGTGGGACAGCAGATGGTCTTCACAGTATTTTATTTCTGTTATCAAATAGGTATAGGTTTGCACAGAGATGGTAATTTTAAGAATTTGTGGTTTTGGACAATGTCTTTTGTAAGGAATTTTCAGTCTTCATGTCTCTTGCTACATCATAGCAAATATTTGTATAGTTGAAAGAACTTCTTTAGGACGCTTGAGTGCTTTCTGTCAGTCAACTCTGTGTGTGTGTGTGTGTGTGTGTGTGTGTGTGTGTGTGTGTGTAGGTGATCTGAGAGGTCTTTTGGGGGTCCTTGCCGCTTTTGGCATTCCTCAGCTGCCAGTTCTTTTTCATGGGAGTATTTGTCTTGCTTTAAGGCATGAAAGTTGAGGCCTCCCAGCACCTAATTTAAATGGAAGCGATTTTAGAGACCAGGTTGGAGAGAGTTACAGTATTTTGAAAAATTCTGTGCCTTAAAAGAATAAATGTTAACCATCTAGCACAGAACAGTCAGCACTTGTAACAGATCTCACACTTGTGTTAGTTTTAAGGAAAGTGTTCAGAGGTATGTTCATTGAGTTGCTGGGGCAACACTGAGTACTGCATAGATATTATTTTTAATTTAGGAAAATCATTTGCAAGTAGATTCTTAAAAGAACTTTTCTAAACCTTACAGTTCAAAGTCTTAGTTGTCTTTCCTAGCTACTTGGTACCCTAAAAATACCCGGTTCCCTCCATGAGATCTCTAAAAGGGCTTTTTATTAGTTTAGGACTTAATCCAGGGAGAGCTCTAATTGAGAGGACCATGCCTGGGATTAAAAGAACTAGAAGTTTGTGTTGCCCAGTCGTCCTGCCTGTGTCCTTTCCTCTCAGAACCTCCCACAGTGTTGATTCTCTCAGCCTCATCATCTCTTATCACCCACCCAGCCTCCAACACCCATACACACACAGTTACAGGTGGGGAAAGAGTAGGGATATGAGAGTCTGTCCTCAGGTTAGGGGCTAGGTCTGTTGTATTTACTTACCGCCTTTAGCAAATGTAATACATGTTAACACCTTGGCAGCAGAAGTAGGCTGGATCATTTGGATACAAGGTGACTGCTGTAAAATAAACAAAATGAAACAGCATAATCTTGAATTTGTGGGCAACATGTGAGACTGAGCAAATGAGACTTTTGCAGGTGGTTTGGCCATTAACTGTGAGCATGCTAGGAGTATGTTAGGCAAGTGGACAGGATGTTCTCTGTGTGTACTGTATAACCTTGAAGACTTGCATCTATTTCCATTTCCCCAGGAATGAAATCTAAAACAGAAAAGCTACTTCTCCTTAGCTTTCAAAACAAAAGTGAGGTTTATAATCTGAACTAGACTGTTGCATAGTGCTGGAGAGGATGGCTCTGGTCCTGGGTTTGATTTTTGGTGAGGATTTCTCTTTTTAAAAAATTCTGTTAGAAGTTGAACATAGATAAATGGTTTTGAAAAAATGAGAGGAAAGCCCAGGACATTGATCACTGTGCATATTCTATAGCAAATGGCTGAGAAATTTAAACCAAATCTGTTGAGGTCTGTATAAGCTGAGCATTTTCTTTTTTTAATAAATTTGTTTATTTATTTATTTATGGCTGCGTTTGGTCTTCATTGCTGCACAGGGCTTTCTCTAGTTGCGGCGAGCGGGGGCTACTCTTTGTTGTGGTGCGCGGGCTTCTCGTTGCAGTGGCTTCTTGTTGTGGTGCGCAGGCTCTAGGCACGCGGGCTTCAGTAGTTGTGGCATGCAGGCTCAGTAGTTGTGGCTTGCGAGCTCTAGAGCACAGGCTCAGTAGTTGTGGCGCGTGGGCTTAGTTGCTCTGCGGCATATGGGATCTTCCCGGACCAGGACTCGAACCCGTGTCCCCTGCATTGGCAGGCGGATTCTCAACCACTGCACCACCAGGGAAGCCCAAGCTGAGCATGTTGATTTCTGTAGTAGATAAAGCCAGTGTCATATCTGAAGACTGTTTTCCTATTTTTTTTAGATCCCTTTGGAACTGGATATATTTAATGGCAGAGGATTTCTCTATGTTAAGCCAGTTATAGTGCCCATCGAAACTTTGTGTTTAGAGTATGAGAGTTCTGGACTAAATAAATGTGATTATCTGCCTATAAAAAAATCGCTAAAGTCATTTGAAGAAAAATGAACAGGTGCAGGAATATAAGCCATTTGAAAATGTAAAGTGCATTTGAGAAAGCTTTCTGAGAGTCAGAGTGTTTTATGGATTTCTTGTCTTGTCATTAATAATTGAACTTGGTGTGAAAGACACATTTTAGTTGGATGGACTTACAAGGCTTGTAAAGGACAAGGAATTTTTTTTATTATAGAATGTCTTTGCATTGCCTGTGATCTATTTCTGTATCTTGAGCTAATGATTGAAAGAAAAATCTGTGGAACTCAGTACTATTATGGCTTTTGAGTTGGGGGTGGGGCTTAAAGGTTACTGCGTGTTGGGGGCAGGGGGAGTTCTTTTGAAAGACAGGCAGACTGGGGTCGTGGGCCACTTAGCCTGTTTGCTTCTGCTTTGGCCACAGGTGCAGGCAGGCTGCTTTACAAAGAGTTAAAGTTCTGCTTCTAAACAGATGCCTTTCCAGTGTTTCTCCCTGGCTTTCTGAAAACTGTATGTGGGGGGAAAGAGTCTTGTTCTGTTTAAAGGTTAAGGGCGTTGCCTGCCTGAAAGCACCAGTAGTATTATTTAATATTTAAGGTTTGAGGCAAGAGATGAAGAAAACTTCCCGACATTTAACAGAATGGAGCCAAGCCACCTTTTTTTTTTTTTTTTTTTTTGGGTGGAGGGAATGTTTTTCTACTACTACTCCTTTAAAGCTGTAAAAGTTAATTTCATATCCTCAGGGAAAGATGCTGCTTCCCTTAAAGATCTGTTCTAGGAGGGTAGGAAGTTGACTTGTAATTTGGTCTGTAACTTAAACTGATAAAAAGGTTTTTTGAGTGTTTACTATGTGCCAGGCCTTGTGCTTTTGGCACTTTGGATATCTTGCTTAATCCTCAAAAAACCCCAATAAGTAGATCCTATTGTCATTTTTCCTGTTTCACAGATGAGAAACCTGAGGTTTAGGCTCCAATCTCATGCTAAGTAAGTTGCAGAGCTGGGTGATAAACTCAGGCTCTCTGACTCTGAGCCACTAAACTCACACTGTAGTACTGGTATTTCGCCAGACCACGTGGCAAGGAGGGGGTGGTCTTATTTCCGGGAGGGAGTGGACTCAGAGAAGATACGTAATTTACTATCATAAGGCTGGTGTTGAAACCAGAATTCAAACCTGGATTGGTTTGAAGTGAACACCCGTGTTCTTTCCACTAAGTGTATTATATTACCTCTTAGAGTACATTACTGTAATATCTGATTTGCTAAGATCTTTTTATTTCTTGTGTTGGCTGCCCTCAGTTTAGAGAGGGAGTTGTTTAAAAAGTTCATTTGTGAGGTGGTGGTTTGGAGCTCAGAATACGTTGTCTGCTGGCAGCAAGTGTTGTGCCTGGTTATGGTTCCAAGGCCAGAACCCCATGGGACAGTCGATATGCTTCACCTTCTTTACGCTGTGATACCAACCTGGGTTCTAAGACCTGCTTTGAGTTCCAAGGGAGTAAGAGAAGCAGATATGTGTTCCTAGTTTTTTCCAGGTTCAGTTTGTCCCTTTACAGATGTTATCTCCCTTAGTGTAGGTAACAAACTATAAAGTATGGGGTTGAGGATAAGTGTGGAGCCTCTGAGGTCAGACCTGGTTCTGATTGTGACTGCACTAGTTACTGGTTCTCCCACCCACTCTCTACTAGGTGACCTGAGATGAGCTTTAACCTTTCTAAGGCTGAGTTTCCTCATCTGTAAAATGGATGGGTACTGTCATTGTAGGGCTAGAATGAGACAAAGCATTAGGTGCTCAGCATAGTATCTGGACATGGAAGGTGCTCTGGAAATGATGGCAGTGGTGATGGAGATGGTGATGATTTATTCTGCTTCGTGGGCCATCTCTTCTGTTACCAAAGGTTTTTGTAGTGGTGAATACTTTCTGGAGTAGGCTGCGGTGTAACATTCTGAATTGGACATAAGGTAAAGTTTGGGATTCTCTTTATTTTGTAGTCATGTAAATCAGTAAATTGCCTTGTAATTTAAATACTATAATATTCTCAAATTATATGTTGTAAATTTTTGTATACTTTAAAACCTTGATTTTAATTGGAAATACATTGGTTGATGAAAGGCTTTGATACTAACAACTTTCATGAGCCTTTTTAAGTTTTTGTTGCATTTAAATATAAATATAATGTACTTTTTGTTTTTCAAGTGGAGAAACTGAGGTAGGAAGTAGGGATGGACTTTTGTCCAAGGGCCAAATAGTAAATATTTTGGGCTTTGCGGGCCACACAGTCTTTTTTGCAGCTCTGCTCAACTCTGCTATTGCAGCACAGAAGCCACCATCAACAATTCACAAATGGGCGGGCTTGGCATGGTACAATAAAATTGTATTTATAGTAACAGATGATGGGCCATAGTTTGTGGACCCCTGGACTAAAGAAACATATTCAGTTCTATCTCATTGTAAAGCCCTACCTTGGTCCTACATCTCTCTCTGTAGGCTAATGTAGATTTATTAAAGGTTGGTTTTCCCATGGGCTTTATCCTCATTCTTCTTTTCACATAACACTTCCTTTACCATAAAATGATTCATATATACACATCTTCAGTTGAATTGTTTCCCAATCTCTAAATTAGTATAGCTGCCTGCCTTCCAACTTCTCTCCAAGAATATCCCAACAAGCCCCTTAACATGTCTGATACTGATTTTAGTACTGTATCCTTCAAAATCAGACTGTCGTCTTTTTATGTGTTCACTCATTTGTTACCCAAGTGGGAAACATAGATATTCCCTTAACTCCTCCCTCATCCTCTTTATTCTGCCCCCTTGAAATCTCTACTCTCTCCCCTTCTCTCCAGCCCTACCACCACTGCTTTATTCAGGCACTCATCATATACGTGGACTGTTGCAAATCATCTCACAACTTCAGGGCTCCCTATGTCTAGCCTCTGTCTCCTTCCAGTCTGCCTCTCGTTTTGCTGCTAGAGTGATCCTGTTTTTAGTACATTTGATCATGCCACTTCCTGCTTAAAACCCCTCAGTTGTTCTTTAGTCTCTGGTTTAAAGCCTAACCTTGGTATAAAAGTCAATTCAATAGAGAGGTATTGCCTCCTTACTGTGACAGTCTGAGATGTGGTGCTGCACCCACCCTGCAGTACGCCAGCCTTCTCAGAGGACAGTTCCTAACTGTTCTACATAGTTCCTTTCTCTTCTTCTGGCTAACTTTGGTTTATTCTTTAGTTTTCACCTTAGGCTTTGCATCTTTCTCAAACACCCCATCTCCATATTTGCCTTAGATGCTTTTCCTGCCTTCTACCTATTTTAATAGCACCCTTTATTTTCCCCTCAGATGAGCCGTTACCACTTTATTATCATCTGTGCTTGTGGCTCCAACTCCCACCTCTTTCAAGCTGCCCCTTGGAGGATAGATCCTGAATCTTTTATATCTTTGCCCCTAGCTTCTTGTACATCTGGGCTTGGACATTTTGAAGAGTGGTAAATATTCATTAAAGAGGTGGCGACACATGTACATTTTTCTTTCCTTTTTGGGGGTGGTTCTTATTTCTACTCTTCCAGGGGAATTAAAAGCCTAAGGAAAGTGGCAAAAGGAAAAGATCCTTGGGCTAGGGTCTGTGGTACAAAGAATGCACAGTGGACAGGCCTGGGGCTTAGAACTGTCCCCTTGTGTGCTCTTCATGGCCTGGCAGCTCACTCCCTAGAGCAGTGGTGCTTCAAAGAATGTATGCATGTCCGATGAATACCTACTGCCCACTATCCCCACCCAGTTAGCAGTAGGGGCAGCGGATGTTAATGTCCTGTTGATTCTTCTACATGTATATTTCTTCTTTGCATTTCCAGTCATTTCTCCCACCTGACATTTTCTCCCTGCTCCTTCCATTTCAGAGTTCTTCATGATGATTCTTCTAATGTCTTATTTCCCTTCTGAGACAGGGGCTCTAGATGCAGCAAAGTTCAAATGATGATGATGTTAGCCTCTCAGTGTACAACTCTGGATGCATTTGTACTTTCTAATAGAAATATTGATATAGATGAGGATTAACAATCCACATAAAATAGTGTACTTCAGATATGAGTTAAATTGGCTTTTATTTGTGAGAACTTACATTCTGAGTTTTAAGAAATTTTGAAACGAAACTTAAGTCTGTTAGCTAAGGGCTTACCTGCTGTGGTGAAGTGAACATCATCCTGTACCCTTTGCTGTACCCCGCCTCCTTTAGTATCCCGATTTCTTAGCTTTGCAGATAGTGACCTAGGAGTTCTATAAAGGCAGCATTTCTTGGGAGGAACTCCAAGTTGGCCCCTCTGGAAGGTGGGTTGGAAAATGGGGAGGAGGTGCACATTTGTATTTCTCTGCAGTCAAATCAGAAAGGTTCAAACAATTATTTGCTGTCATATTTAGAGTACACTTTGCTGGTTTTGAGATTGAGCTTATGCAGATAGTTAGCTGGAGCCTCTAAAGAAGAAAGCTCTTTATTCTTAAGTGACTGCTTAGTAATCTACATAACAAATGAGCCATTTTGCTTCGGAGATGTGAAATAGGCATCTATAAGTGAATAGTTTTTGAAACTAAAGTTGTTAAGACAAAGTTCATCTTTTCACAGTAGGGTTTCTCCAGAAAACCCTCTTTACTCTATTGAAATGCAGCTAGTTTGAATTAGGAAAGCATATTCCAATAATAGGCCCATGCAATTAGCCTTTACTATAATGGAGTGGATGCTGGAATTTTTTTGTGTATTATTATCATCAATTGATGTTAGTCCCAGGGGAACTGCATAATAGCTAGAAAACCTTGATTGAGAGATGCAGACAAAGGTTTCTTATTCATAAGCGTGCTTTAGTTCTTGAAACTAAATAAATGTTAGGCTCTTAAATCTTATACTTTTTTGGTAACCATCTGTCGATGGTTAAGATTAAGAATTGGTGCTTCAGAACTATGTCATTATTTTGAATTAGAAGAAAATGTCACTTCATTTAGTGCCATATTCATACGAGACCTTGTGTAGAAGTGACACAGTGGTGTGCTGGTGAATGCTGAACAACCACCTGTGGGGGAATAAAGCCCTGATTTGTAGCATTTACTGATTTTCAAGGTATAAATACTCCACCATGCCTGATTTCAGACTACAGATAGTGAGGTCACTGAACTTGAAGTTGGGAAGAGATGCATATAATCAGCTGGCTTCAGCACACTGCCGAATTCACCTCAGCCACTAAATGTTTAAAATCTTACAGGCTGTACTTTTAATACTTGTCTCATTCCTGACTGTATTTTGTCCTTTATTTTCTAAAAACTAGCCTTATGGATGTGTAACTTACGCACAACAAAATGTGACAGTTTCAGATGTACAGCTTGATGAGTTTTGACGAATGTGTGCCCCGCCACAGTCTTGACACCTATTGCCTCTTCTGCGTGCAGTTGCCAGATGGATTTCCCCAGATCTTGCTTTGCATCCACTGCTCACCTGTGCCATATACTGTCCATATGATAAAGTGCAGAATTCCGTAGCCTGGTGCTCAACCGTCTTGCCTCTTTTTTTTTTTTTTTTTTTTGGATTTTCTTATTTATTTATTTATTTATTTATTTATTTATTTATTTATTTACTTACTTATTTTTGGCTGTGTTGGGTCTTCGGTTCGTGCGAGGGCTTTCTCCAGTTGCGGCAAGCGGGGGCCACTCTTCATCGCGGTGCGGGGACCGCTCTTCATCGCGGTGCGCGGGCCTTTCTCTATCGCGGCCCCTCCCGTCGCGGGGCACAGGCTCCAGACGCGCAGGCTCAGCAATTGTGGCTCACGGGCCCAGCTGCTCCGTGGCATGTGGGATCTTCCCAGACCAGGGCTCGAACCCGTGTCCCCTGCATTAGCAGGCAGATTCTCAACCACTGCGCCACCAGGGAAGCCCCGTCTTGCCTCTTGTTGGCTTCTCTGGCCTTGTTTACTACGGCTTGGCTACATGAATCTCTTATTAAAAAAACAAAAAAACAAAAACTGTTCAGCTGGTTTCTGGCACAGTTCCTGCATCTGTCCCTCTGCTCGTATCTGTACCCTGCTTGCAACACTGCTGTGACCTCACATTGCTTCTTCTCTTGACTGTCTTGCCTTTCCGCAAATCTGGCTCACACCCCATTTTCTTCTTATACAATCAAGTCTTTAGTGATTACTCCCTCATCCTACCTATTGTACCACTGTTCGGCACTTAACTTTGCAACTTATATTGAAGTTCCAGGTTTTTTATGGAGTAATTTGGTCTTCCCTAGCAAAGTTGTAAACTATGATAGGGTAGAAAATGTCTTACAGCTCAATTTTTAGCACGTGGCTTTGTTTAAAATAAAAAGACTTAATAAGCAGTTCTTTTTTTTAAAATTTATTTTATTTATTTATTTATTTATTTATTTATTTTTTTTTAAATTTATTTATTTATTTATTTAAGAGCTCCGGCTTATTTATTTATTTATTTATTTGGCTGTGTTGGGTCTTCGTTTCTATGCAAGGGCTTTCTCTAGTTGCGGCAAGCGGGGGCCACTCTTCATCACGGTGCACGGGCCTTTCACTGTCGCGGCCTCTCGTTGCGGAGCACAGGCTCCAGACGTGTAAGCTCAGTAGTTGTGGCTCACGGGCCTAGTTGCTCCGCGGCATGTGGGATCTTCCCAGACCAGGGCTCGAACCCGTGTCCCCTGCATTGGCAGGCAGATTCTCAACCACTGCGCCACCAGGGAAGCCCCGTCTTGCCTCTTGTTGGCTTCTCTGGCCTTGTTTACTACGGCTTGGCTACATGAATCTCTTATTAAAAAAACAAAAAAACAAAAACTGTTCAGCTGGTTTCTGGCACAGTTCCTGCATCTGTCCCTCTGCTCGTATCTGTACCCTGCTTGCAACACTGCTGTGACCTCACATTGCTTCTTCTCTTGACTGTCTTGCCTTTCCGCAAATCTGGCTCACACCCCATTTTCTTCTTATACAATCAAGTCTTTAGTGATTACTCCCTCATCCTACCTATTGTACCACTGTTCGGCACTTAACTTTGCAACTTATATTGAAGTTCCAGGTTTTTTATGGAGTAATTTGGTCTTCCCTAGCAAAGTTGTAAACTATGATAGGGTAGAAAATGTCTTACAGCTCAATTTTTAGCACGTGGCTTTGTTTAAAATAAAAAGACTTAATAAGCAGTTCTTTTTTTTTAAATTTATTTTATTTATTTTTGGCTGCGTTGGGTCTTCGTTACTGCACGCAGGCTTTCTCTAGTTGTGGCTCTGTTGTGGTGTGCAGGCTTCTCATTGCGGTGGCTTCTCTTTGTTGCAGAGCATGGACTCTAGGCGCACCAGCTTCAATTGTTGTGGCACGCGGGCTCAGTAGTTGTGGCTCGCGGGCTCTAGAGCGCAGGCTCAGTAGTTGTGGTGCACAGGCTTAGTTGCTCCGCGGCATGTGGGATCTTCCCGGACCAGGGCTCGAACCTGCATCCCCTGCTTTGGCAGGGTGGATTCTTAACCACTGTGCCACCAGGGAAGCCCAATAAATGGTTCTTGTTGACAGTAACCTTTTCAATGGCTCTTCCAAATCAGTTACCAACTCAGTGACACTGTTGGGGAGAATAGTACTATGCTATATCATAGATCTCTTAGGGGATGAAAATTTGGTTTGTCACAGAGTATAAATTTATAAATGTCCAGTAAAGTCTTTCAAAACCAGTGTTAGTCATTAAAATGCACAGTGGAGCTTTTATATCTGCCTTGAACATTCATCCAAAGGTGGTTAGCATCATGGACTTTGAACTTTTGGCAAGATTTAAACATTTAAAGTAGGTCCCAAAAGAAAATTCTTTGTTCCTTTCAACCAGCTTTATTTCACTTTTTGGAATCCTAGTAAGAAGTCAGTAGGGTGTATCTCATTGATTTCCTTCCTGTTCCAGGAAGCCATATTATGGTATTCTGAAAGAACTTTTGTGTCCTTTTCAGTAACTTTACTATAAGATTGTTTTTCTTTTTCTTTTACTTTCTCTGTGCAGATGTGCTTTGTAGAAATCTGACATTGAAAGATAACCTAACAAATATTTAGGACAATTAGTGCCTTTCTCTATTTCACAGCCTACCTTGCTGGTTTCTTTTCTTCCATCCTTTAAATAATGGATTTACTCAGGTTCCTCATCTTTTGGTAGCTGCCATGCCTTTCTTGGGTGATTTCATCTATTAGTGCCCAAATACAAGTGTCTCCAAATTTTAAAAATGCCATGTCTCTTGAGTTCCAGTCTTGGATAGGCAAATGCCTACTGGATATCTCCAATTACCTGGCCTTCAGAGACCACAGATTTAACATGTCTTAAATGGGACATCTTCTACAAGTCTAATGCCCTCTCTTACTGCTGATGCTGTCTTGCTGAATGGTATCACCATCCCCAAATAACTGAAGCCTAAAACCTTGGAATCATCCTTGGCATGTCCCTCTTCCCTCACCTTCCGTATCAGTCAGGTTCACCTCAAACATTTCCCTTAAATCCTTTTCCTTAACTCTGTTTGAAATCAGGCTAACCTCGTGCTTTGTTGGGAGGGTGACTTACCCATCCCCCAAGTCTTTAATTGGTGAACTAAGAGCAGATCCACTTCCCTGGCTTCAGATTAACCAAGCTCATGAGTCTGAAATTGGAAAGCTAGTATATAATTTTCAGTGTGTTCTCTCCTAGACATAGCCAGGAGCCCATACCATAATTAGAGAAGGTTATCTGAGAAGGAATCAGAACAAAAGCTAAATCAAGTGTTTAATGGCTTGTCAGGATCAGATGATACCACAGTCTCATAACAGGGAGATCCCTTGTGACCAAAAAACTCATCTATGAGCAAAGGCTCCTCCTCTCCTGCCTAGTTGCTTCAGTGGCCCCTGCCAGCCTTTCTCTTTTTTAATTCTTCTTCAGTGCTTGCAGGGGAGACCATTGCTGTTGAAAACCTTGTTTCTTTACATGTATGAATACATTCTTTCTGGCTCTGCTTGCATCTTGTTTTGCGGCAAACCAGGCTTTCTCTTTTAGATGGCTTGCGCCCCTCTCTTACTAGTCATTACGTGTTGATCTTGAGTTGAACTTTGAGGGCCTTCTTATTTCTTGTGTTTGGAGAAAACTTCATTGTAGCTGCTAAGAGCAAAAGGCTAATCTCCCCTTGGGTTCAGCTGGCAATGTTACCTCCTGAAAACACCCTCTCCCTTACCCACCCTCCTGGGTTTGGAGCATCCTCTGTATGCCTCCTTAGCACCTCTGGGTAACCCTTATCATAACACTCATTTATTTCACCGTTTGGTAGTTGGTTGCCTGTCTGTTTCCCCACAAGAACTTGAGCTGTCCGAGGGCTGATCCCACTGTCTAGCATGGTGCTGGATACCCATTTACATAATTCACTTTAACCAGTGTTTGTTGAGCACCCACCATAAACCAGACAAAGAGTAAGTCAGATAAGGTTCCCTGCCATCTTGGAACTTAGATTTTCTGGAGGTGAGGGAGGATGTAAACAGACAAAATAGTACTGTGGTAAGACATACAAGGAAACAGTCAGCTGAAGTAGAGATTAATTGGGAGTTTGTTGGGGTATGTACTTCAGGTGATGAGAAAGATTGCTGAGGAAGTGGCATTTAAGACACACCATAAAGCATAAGAAGAAGCAAGCTATCTGTAGAAACAGAGAAGTCAGGGCTAGCCAGAAGTAGCCATTGCAAAGGCCCTGAGGAGGGCAAGAGCTTGTGTTTCAGGAAATGAAAGACCAGTGTAGCTAGAAAGGGAGGAAGAATGGGGCATGAATGTACTGTGTCAGTCATATTATGGGCTCGGATGAGTGAAATAAGACAACTATTGATACAGTGATTCACATAGGTTAAGATTTGTTTGGAACTAGTACTTGGTTATTTGTTAGAACTTGTGATTCTAAGTTTTCTTTTTGCATATTCCTTTCTGGAAAGTGAATTTTCACAAATAATGATTGAAAGAGAACTGAGAATTTCAGTCTTCTGTGAAACATAGCCTACAATTGGCCAAACACTCATAGGAAGTTCCTTTTTATGCCTAAATTTCTATCCCTAGGGAACCTATAGTACAGCCAGATAAGCCTTCTATATCATATAGAGAATTTTCACTTAGTCTTACTGACTATCATTATTTTCTGCTGGTTGATCTACTATTTCAGCACAACTCTTGAGATAAATATTATTAATTTAATGTGATATCCTCATCTGAGAACCAATTCAGGATAAGCATAGCTGATTTAAACTTGTATGAGTACATTTTGGCTTTGTTTTTTTTTTTAATTTATTTTATTTATTTATTTTGGCTGCATTGGGTCTTTGTTGCTGCGCGCGGGCTTTCTCTAGCTGCAGCGAGCCGGGACTACTCTTCGTCGCGGTGCGCGGGCTTCTCATTGCGGTGGCTTCTCTTGTTGCGGAGCATGGGCTCTAGACATGCGGGCTTCAGTAGTTGTGGCACGTGGGCTTAGTAGTTGTGGCTCGTGGGCTCTAGAGCGCAGGCTCAGCAGTTGTGGTGCACGGGCTTCGTTATTCCGTGGCATGTGGTATCTTCCCGGACCAGGGCTTGAACCCGTGTCCCTTGCATTGGCAGGCGGGTTCTTAACCACTGCGCCACCAGGGAAGCCCTACATTTTGTTTTGTACTCATGAATTTTGAATTATGATTAATGTAACTTTAAAATACTATTTAAAAAACTATATTTTGGGGGCTTCTCTTAATCCTGTGATATATTTACTATTACTCCCTTTATACATTGAGGAAAACCAAGGCACAGAGAGGTTAAATGGTCTGCCCAAGACCCATATGGCATCTTGAGATTCAAACTAATGAGCCCACTCTCTAACCACTAGAATTCCAGACTTACCGTGAAATCTCTGTTCCTGGAAAAGAGCCGTCTTCCTTTGGGGAAGTGGTACTCTGCAACTGGGTGATCTGGTGAAACTGAGTGGCAGAGGTGGGTAGGACTTCTCTGCCGTCCTGTCAGTCTCCAGCATGTGCCCCTGCAGTCCTGGATTTTACTCTGTAAATAATGCTGATGTTGGATATTCTCTGTTTCTTTTAAAGTGATGTTAGTGGTTTTAGCAGAAAAATTCTTAATTACTCTTGGGCAGAGTGCGGTCAGGTATTGATCCCTGTCTGGCTTCCTTCTGTCAGCTGGGATGTTCATGAGTCACCTTCCTTGGCCGTCCAGCCAGTGTCAGCTTGGGGAATGCATGCTACCTGATCAAGCCAAAGAGTGGGGCAGGTAAATTTGCGAGGGGAAACATTCAAATACAGATATTCATCTTGATGGTTTTAAACATCAAGAGACAGTTCTGTCAGAGTTGAGGGACAAATAATGATAGATACATTGGTTTCTTGTTTGCTTAGTTATTTAAGGCAGTGATTATTTCCTTGAGAAAAAATACTGAAAAGAAAAAATCTTATAGTACTGTATGGCTCAGCAGTGAATAATATTTACATGGTCATTACTACAAGATCTCTCATTTGTTTTGAATAGTCAGGGATAAACTGTGTGGCTTTTAGTAAGTCGGAGACTAACATATTTCTTTAAATGTTAAATATCTGTTGTTGAAGTATTCAAATCTGTAATTCTTTTGTGAGAATTCATTATTTTGTATGCTGTAACAGCAAAAGTAGTTTGGTCTAAAGAGAACTATTTAAAATATCAGATTCACCCAAGAAATAAGAAATTAACTTCACATCCTATTTGGGGCCTAAGTTTAGACGTATAAAAGATTTAAGCATTTAGAGAAGTAGGTAAGATACTACTCCTGTCATTT